>NW_020528766.1:505933-826867 GCF_003368295.1 Carassius auratus
TTCTAACACAAGGAGATTTTGCAGCTCACATTACTTGATCGTTAAACTCGAGCTTCCCAACAGGCTCCGTTTTTTTAACCTGGCCTCCCTCTGCTAAATAAACACAAAACACTACCGCAGCACACCTAACATAAATACAAGCTGTGTGTACAGAAAAAACGCAATCTGGCATAGATCAGCGTGCTTTACGCAAACATAAAGAACACAGTGTAGTTCTGAACTTCATACTATAGAAAAAGGACAAAATGAGAAATTAAAACGGACTAAATTACTCATTAAATACATTTGGTCTTAAGCGCACAATATTCTAAAACAAAATACGTTTTTATTTTCGCAAATCTTTTTTTTTTTTTATGTTTTAACTTACTTCATCTGTGAAACAACTTTTCTGCTGATGTAATGAAGGCTGTGTGGGCGGGGAAAACTAATACTAACAAATGATATTATAACCTAACATTCACAATCCGAATCAAATTCACATGATGATAATCAATAAGTTATACAAGTCACCATTTTTATATACAAAATAGCTTCCTTTGTACATAAGTCACTTTTAATGTTTAGTGAAAGCCATTTCAAGTTTGCAGTCTGAATGCTACTTCCGTAACAAGGCATATTTCTAAATAAAATAGTAAAAAGTATAAAACAAACGAGCTTAACGAAATAATTCACGCAAGTACCTCTCCTAAAATACGCTTCATATTTCTGCTTCTAAAACCTTGGCCAAATTATTTTTGTGGTAATTAAAATGAAGCTCCTAATGCTGTACATTCTGCAAGGAAATCAGATCAAGAAAATGAAATTACCTAAGGAAAAAATACACTATTAATCCAAATGCATTAAAATGATCAAAAGATTAAAATTTCAGTGGTGTTCTTTCCTGGCCTTCTTCCTTTTTTTTTTTTTTTAATTGTGGAAATATTTCACAGAATTACAGTTTCACTGTCTTTTTGATCACATAAACTTCAAGGACACTTCTTTCAAAAACGTTTAAAAAGCCTTACCTGCCCAAAACTTTTAAAAGGTTCAAATATTAAGTCATAAATATTTATTTTTCCTATTTGTGATTGAACTAACATCCCACTCTCTTAAAAAGTAAAGAATTGCCTTCATTATGTTAAAAAAAAAAAAAAAAAACATTTTAGGTAAATCTGAGCATAGCTGAAGTCAAATGTTGAAGTTTTACCTTGAAGAAGAGGAAGGTGGGAACTGAAGCGATCTCATACTTCTCAGAAACCTCCGGGACTGCCTCTGCCTCCAGCTAAAAACAGAGAGAGAGAGAGAGCTACTGTACTAATGATTCTTTATAATTCACATTAATAAAACATCAACTTCTCAAACATAAAAATCCCATTTAAGACACAATAAAAAACATTTCACATGAAACTGAAAACTAACACTTACAAATCTAAACTCCAGTGCCTCAGCTATAACATGTCAAATGCTGACACACTTCATGATGAATTGGCTTCTGATAATGATTAAATGATTGAAATTTGTTTTGTGGACATAAACTTTACCCTCAAAATGAATTTCTTTAAAGAACTAAAAACTACTATAAAAAAAGATCCAATTTTATTCTAAGGAATTCAACACTATTTATTCCATATAGAATATAAAAGGGCTGATTTTGCTTGAAGAAGTCTTCTGCTCTGCTGACTGGGTGATGAAGGCAGTATTACACCTAACAGAGGGAAAAATCTCTCTCTGCCAGTTTAAGGCCATGAGGAAGGTAAAGTCATTCAGAGCCTGAGGCATCTCATTGTGCTCCACTGGGAGAAGGAGAGCAGCTGGATCTGTGTTACTGGAGCTAGAGCCGTTACGCCATCATTTAGAGCCCAGTGCACATAGGAACATTTGCAAGAATAATGGCCATTTACAAACAGGTATCTCAAACACAACGTGCCATCTGTGACTGGTCAAACAAACAGAGTTCCACACCACTGGTTGAGCCATTCCTGGTGTGAGGGCTGGTTTAGACCATCAGACACCATCAGAATGTTTTTGACTGGGCCACAGTACTGTACACTTTCAGGAATGGCTTACACACAGTTATTTCACTGCACTGATATGGGATGAGAGAAAGAAAAAAAAAGAAAAAAAAAATCTTAAAAAATGCAAAGGCACAATATTTTCTTTCCTTTTTCCCAAATATGCAACATAGGTACCTGTAAATTGTTTTCTCAATTGGGAAAGAAAAAAATAAGGAAAAATGTAGGATGGGACTTCATTTTGTCCATCCATAATTGATTGGATCATTGCATTGGAAATATTTATAATAAATACTGCAATATTCCATTAAAAAAAACTATATATAGAGTATATAACCTATATATACTCACATAAAGTACGTATTTTTTAAATATTTAGAAAAAGTTATTTAATATATTAAATTATTTTTATGAAATTTATACATGCATGTATGTGTATTTATATATAAATAATAAATATACACAGAATACAGACATCTTTTATTTTGGATGTAATTAATTGCGATGAATATAAATATATCCATTATAATTTCATTCAAAGATGTCTGTTCTTTGCCCCTCTGCAAAGTGATATCAGATATCAAACCAGATATCCATAAAAATAATAATAATATTGACAATTACTTTGCAATGAGAGACAAAATATTATATTCAAAACACAGTTGGTTTTAGCAGCCAGATATGTAAATCTTTGGCCAGTCACTGGTGTGATTTGGGTCTACTGGATTCTTTGGGAAACAAACCTTCTTTTTAACCAATTCTGCTAATGATACAGAAACTAGTGTCACAATAATATCTACCCACATTGTGCACAAATGAAGCATGACAATTATTGGTGAAATGATTTCCAGTATGGATGTGAGGGGCTGTGGTCCTCCTACCTTCACAAACATGGTGTGTTTGTGCTCTTTGGCTAATTCTGCCATCACATCGTTCATCTGTGAACACTGCGGAGCCCATGGCGCATGGAAATGGACAACGGTGAGGGACCTGAACAACACAGAGTAGGAATGAGCTTTAGATCACAGACTCTCAGATCCAGAGATAGGGAGGATTGTCTACATATATAATGCAAATCCATGTATATCTGGACTACATGTGTTCATTTAAATGTGAATATAGAGTGTAATGTAGATTTAAAAAAAAAAAAAAAAAAAAAAATAATAATAATAATAATAATAATAATAATAATAATAATAATATATATATATATATATATATATATATATATATATATATATATATATATATATATATATATATATATATATATATATATATTATAATCATTTGACATGACAATCATCTGAAAATTATTTATAAAGACATTTAATGTATTAGCATATTTTTCTGAAATATATACATGCATGTATGTGTATTTATATATACATGATAAATATACATAGAATACAGACATATGGAAACAAAACTTTTATTTTGGATGTGATTAATTACGATAAATATATACAAATATATCCATTATAATTTCATTCAAAGAAATCTGTCCTTTGCCTCTCTTCAAATCCATAAAGATAATAATAATATCAATAATTACACTGCAATGAGAAACAAATTATTATATATATATATATATATATATATATATATATATATATATATATATATATATATAAAAGACTAGGTAGGAAAAAAATAAAATACTACTTAAGTAATGACCAATCAAAAGAAATCGTGTCTAATTTATATAATAATAATAATAATAATAAAAATTATCCTAAGTGCCTTAAAGCAGACTTATTAGGAGCATTTTTGGGTTGTGCTTCACATCATGTCTAACACTTTTAAGGTCTGAACATACTTCTTTACTGAGACCAGCTCAGATCATGAACACTAGACTGCACTAACTCAAACAGTAAATTGTTTAATTATCTAATCATTTGTGTGTTAATAATTGCATAACGTTTTCTCTGCAATGTTTCCAGATAAACAGGCTCTCCCAGTATTCAATGAAGAACCAAAATTAAAATTGTGGATGGTTGTTGATGTAGACTAGTAAAGGGGATAGTAAGGTCTGTGATTATTATCAAGTCATACTATTTGCTGAAAAAAAAAAATTCAAATTCTCATTCAAGTTGAGTTTTGACATGAGGGGCACTGACTGATATTGACTATCAAGTCCAGAAGGATTCATTGTACACAGTGTCTACCATACAGTCAGCCTAAAGAGGTCTGGATATTAGGAAAGATCGATAGTAATCATAAAAGAAGACTTGCAAAGAGGATTTAACAGACAGCTGAAATTAAATGCAGTGTTAAAACAATCTGCCAAAACCATGTCATCCAGATATGATTCATTGTTACAGATTTGCATCGCATTTATTTCAGTTTTTATGAACAGGCCATCGGTTATTTCAGTCTATTCGATCGAAACGAAGTCTGTAAACGTTTTATTCCCGTGCGTATGTGTTAAATTGGTTAACTGTATGTTCGGAATGAATCGTATTTCGTGATAGACTTGACAAATTATTATTTATTCACTTACTTGCTGTTGTTTTTTAACAATGCCTCAAACTGCTGCAGTGAAGTCGCGTCCGTGAGGTTCGCCATATTGCCAGACGTTACTAAACGATCATTGAACCACCCCATCAGGATCAGGACACTGTACTGAAGCAAAGCATTACTAAATAATATACGATAACATCGAACACGGACGCTGTTTATAAAATCATTTGAATTATATACACAACGTATTACGTTTTAAGCCACCTTTTCCGCTTTCTTCCATCTTTCAGAGGTGAATTTTACAGTGTGTTGCAACAAATAACCCGAATTAGTACCTGCATCAATCTCTTTCGTTTGAATATTGTTTTTTTTTTTCTAACAATTATTGCACAAAATCACATACGGACTATTCTCATGATAGTTTTGTGTAATTTTATAAATTCTCAGTCCCCAGTCACTTTTTTAAAATAGTAAAATAAGGGTGAGACTAAGAGCAAATTATAACTTTTTATTTTGAGGTGAACTATTCCTTTAAATTACATTGGCTGACTCATTCGCGCTCAGTGGTCTCTCGTCGAATCATAATGCTTTATTTGACGTAGCCCCGCCTCCGTGATCCCGTACTATTCACCGATTGGTTGGGAAAACTGTATGTCTCTCATCTTGAACGATACAGGAACTTATAATACGGAATAAAAGCAGGGCATGAAGAGTCAGTCGCACGGGAATACCTTGGTTTTGTTTGGTTTGGTTTAGAATTATTGTTTTACTTTTTGTTTTATTTTTATAATACTTGTACAGATACCTCAGTGGTCGATGAATAAAAGTTACCGCCTTTGACTGCTTAATACAATGGGTTATTGAATTTGCATATATATCCATATGGGAGTTTGGGGCGGACTACATTGATTCATCAAGTGTTGAAGAATTAAAGTTCAGTACTGTACAATACTGGCTTCAGTACTGTAAAATAACCAATGGATTGTATAAGTCCCATGCAAAATAAGAGAAGACATAGTGGAGAGCTGGAACAGCGGCACAACCAGCCGGTTAGTGGACTTTATTGTATTTATATACTGATTCATGCTTTAAACATGCTAAATAAATATGCATTTGTATGTTTGCTTTTGATTGTATTTGTTTGACCTTCTGTGGCATTTGCACAGGCTGTTGCCCTTTACAAAAAGAGTTATGAGTTATTATTAGTGCATATGTATAAACCCACCTGATCATGTCTGAAAATAGCTGTTATGATTTATAGAAACTGAGTGCACCATGACATGACAGCCACGTTTGCTTCCACTGGCATCTTCTTACATAATCAAGCTAGAAATAGTTTAATGCATGTTAATCTTTTGAACTTCACAGAAAAGGCTGTGTAATGGACTGGGAGGCTGTGGCCGGGTTGAAAATGGTGCGGTGATGGAAGCTCCAATGGACACGTGGGACAGCCAAAATCACAGCCCTCAAAATGAACAGAGCGCCAGCGTCCCTGGCATGGTAAACTATCTAGTCCAAAATCCTAATGGGGATTTTTCCAGCTCTTATAGGATTCCAAATGCACATAAAACAAGTTAGATCTTTTTCTGACATGCAGTTCTCCGTCGGGTAAAATGTGGCTGTTGTATATGTCAAGGAATTTTTTAGAAACGTATGATTTATTTATTTGACTAGGGCTCTCTTCTTCTCGTCTCTCTTGTTTACAGTGTTGTGTTGAACATGTATATTGCTCTTATCTGATGTCCTTGTGTTTATGGAGCATGAGGAATGCAGGGGTTAAAGGTCACGGTCTATTAAGCAGTCTGTTTTATTGCACTGCCAATCATTATTATTATTATTATTGTTATATATTTTTTTTGCATTTACTGAAGTGATCGGAAATATTTTGGAAATAAGGTGTTATTTCATGACAATCAAATGGCAATAATAATAAAATATATGCAGGTCGAAAAAATAAGTATACATATAATACAAATAGCAGTTATGTTTAATTCACTGTACACTCAAGTGTACTAAAAACGAAAATAACAAAAAAGGTAAAAGTAAAATAAAACTCTATAATAATGATTGTTGTTCATAAAAAAAAAGTTTTTTTTTTTTTTTTTTTGCCGTGTATATAATTTTCTTAACCAAGTACCTTTTGGACCCCAAAATGATTTCAGCACTGAACACACTTTAAAGTCACAAATTAAGGCCTTTAAAAGAAGCAGAAAATCAAAATATACTGAAATCAAAATTTGAACAAAATAATGTGAGTTATGCTTAAATCAAGAGCGAGCATCTGTCAGTGTGGAATGAAAACTCGTTTTCCCTTTGAATAAAGTAGATTTTTCTGAGCCCACTGGCAAATATTCATTCTTTTTTAAATCATAAACTGACAAATATAATGGTGATTATTTGATTTCTTTGTATTTTTGATGTGTTTGGGTTTTCAGCAGGTGTTACCCGCCCCAGGACGCGGTGCAGGACAGTATTGTCCCAGGTGTATGGCGGGTGAACCTGTAAGTAACATTCTTCATTGTGGGTTCCCAATAATATTCCCCTCTTCTTTCATGTCAAAAGTGTGTGTGGATAAAGTGTCACTTTTTATAATATGACACATTCATCAAATCAGTTTACCCACAGCACTTTCACCAGGCGGCGATAATACAAGCAATCTGATTGCCTTTGGAAATGTTGTACTTCCTGCAAATCAATATTTATTCATGACGAGAAAGAAATGCACATTTTGAAGGGTTTTCCCGCAGGCCAGAGTACCTACCAGCTGATCTAACCACTACGACACGTAGTCAGCATATATGAATATCAATTTGCGTAGGGTTAATGAACATTATACATACAATGCATAGAGTGTTGAGTTAAGTTGACCTGTGTCACATCAATGTTCCTCTCTCTCTCTGTCTCTGACAGGGGCATATAAACCACATCATGAGATATTGATCAGCATTGCCGATGACTCCTGGAGAAAATGAATCGACTGAATAAACGGCCAATGCAGAGAAGCGATCTGCAGTTTATTCATACCATGTGGGTTTTTTTCCCGCATGCTTTGTGCCTTCCATGCATTTTCCAACTAGCCTCACCATCCTACAGTAGTAACTTATAGTGTTTCGTAGCAATGAGGTTCACATTACCAAGAACACTCCAGTGGTTAAAAAAGGGGCATGAATGAAGGTTTAGATCACACTTTTAATACTGACATTTTTGCACTGTCCATTTTTTCAGTGTTGCATGGTCATGATTTTCAAGAAGGAATTACTGCTGTTAATGCAATGTTAGCAAAGTCTGTGAAACTAAGTGCACAAATAATCTCTTTTATACTATTTTTCTAAAAAAAATATTTCACATGTAGATTTTATTTTTAAGAATGTGCGGGGTTTAACATTTCATTTGCTTTTCATTTGGTAGTTAAATGTCCAGAAATGTATGTCAGGATCTTTTTAAGGTCATTTTTGTCTTATCTCAAATAGATTTGTCTTTTGTTTTGTTTCCTTTATAGAAGACATTTGAGTGTATTCAGTGATTTAACCTATTTGTATCCTTTATAAACCAATCCATAATATTTTGCATAAAGTCTAATCTGATTAAAGCTTTTGTGTGTGTGTGTGTGTGATTTTATATTTTTTTTCCCCTCAGGCTCTTTAAAAAAAAAATCAATACATGCTGTTCCCAAAAGTGCACGCAAGATGGCAGTGTCCCATTCCGTTTTTCTTCTGAGGGACTTGGGCAAGTCATTAGTGTTTAAATATTTGGTACCACCATACATCTGTTTCTCTGTTTAATTCATTTGAAATATCCCTGGTGTTTTATTGCAATCAAAACATGAAGTTTTACAATGCATGTCTCATTTTTATCGGTCCACTTCATCATTCCATGTCGTGAGCGTAAATAACTCACCCTTAATATCAAAGTTTTATTCTCTCAAAAACGACTCCGATTAATAAGAAGAACACCTGCACCCACATATTGATGCTTTTTACATAAAGAGCAAAGACTTGTATCAGCAATCCCCCTCAGACAGCAAGTTTTAATACTCATTTTGACATGAGCGACTCTTCTCGCAGATATGACTTCCTCAAGCTGCGGCCCAGCTCATAAAACAAGCTTCTCCTACAAGAGACTTCTAAGAGTGGCCGTGTATTCATAAGTCATAGTTTCTGCTCCTGTAAGTTATAAAGGAATTACCTCAGCTCAGGAGGAGCCGTGGGGACGGGTCGAAGTTTGTGCTAAGTCAACCAAGATGGATTTAAGTATATTACCAGCTCAATCTTCCTCACCCTCCCTCAGTGTTAGCTTTTGTCGGTGGAGAAATGAGAGGCAGCCTTCAGACAAAGCTTGACCTCTTGGGGCCGGCTCTCAGAGCCTAGATTTTCAATAATGTAGGACAATAAAGCTTAGTCCTATAACCTACTGCAATATGCTACAAGTGTAAAGAGCTTAGCTGCTAATAAAGGAGGCCGAGGAGTGAGAGCGCGAGCGGGAGAAAAAGGAGAAAACAACAACTCATCTTCAGAACTCATATTTGGAGATCAAGTGCGGCCCATAAGAGCTTTTCATAAGGACAGTAATGAGATGCTGAGGAGATCAGACCGGTCAAGCCCGACAACTGCTGTCTGACACAGTGGAGATGAACACAGTAGTCCCTCCGAGCGCTTGTGACAGGTGCACATATATGTTTGTTTAGATGTTGGTGCTTTCGGCCTCATAGATGAGTTATTATTTTCTTCTCCAGCCCCCTCCGCTCTCGCGGTGACCTGATGCTGCGTGGACCGGCTCCTGGTTTCCCGTAAGTGGCCCAGGTTGCCGGTGTGTTCTCCTTAGGGAGACAAAGGGCTATTATGGGTTTATTGTACAGATCAGCGGGGTCAGGGTACACCGTGTGCACATGCAGGAGAAATTTCTGGTTCGTTGTCAGCAGGGAGGAGGAAATCCAATCGAGCGTTCTAGCTTGCTGACTAGTTGCTTTCTTGATTATATATGCGTATTAATGATGAAAGTTTTGTCGGCTACACTCTCACAAACAAAGGTTTTGTATTTGCATTGATGCTTCCATGAAGAACCTTTAACACTGCAAAGCTCCTTTAGGGTGGACAAAGGTTCTTTAGATTATTAAAATGTTAACACGTTAAGAAGAAAAATAGCCTTTGTTATTATAATCAATGAAAGGTTCTCTGGAGAACCCAAAGCGGTTCTTCCATGATGAAAGCACACATTCGGAACTTTATTTTAAAGCTGGCAAGTTCGCAGTGAAATACACCTTTAAAATAAACATTCAAAAAGGGGTTAACAATGCCACTGAAGAACCATTTTGGATTCCACATAAAACCTTTCAGTGAATATATTCAGAATAAAGCTTCTTTATTGGCATTTATTGTTTGAGGAAGAACTTTAACATTTTCATTGCACAAAATGTTCTTTAGATCTTCTTTTTACATTCTTAGTAAAATGTTCTTCACACAAAAAAGCAAAAAACAAAAACAAAATAAACAACCATTTGGAACCTGTATTTTTAGTTTTTAAAATAACTTTCTTGTTTTATTGTTTATTTATTTATTTATTTATTTATTTTTTTTTGCTAAAAAGTGAATGTGAAAGGAGTCCACTTTTAAAAAATAAATAAATTAAAAAGTTGTTAAAAATAATGACAATCAGTACTTCCCAATCATCCATTACACAGGAGCTGATAGATCAGTTTAAGAACAGTGCACTGTGGGAAAAGATCCTAATATTCAAGGTATTATTTGAGTTTTCAAAAATAATTAGCATACACAGTATTGGATTGGAGTAAAACATGCGAGAAGAGAGAAAGAATTTAAAAAATAATAATAGTTTAGTCAAGTTTAATCTTACTATTTCCCTTCTGTCTTTAACTCAACCATTTTTTGGCTGAAACCCACTGGTTGAGAATCACTGCATTATGCGTTCTGAAAATGTGCGCTTTGTGCACATTAAACCTTTTATTTACTTTAGAAAAGAGTTGAATATATAGTATCGCTTCTCTAAACGTAGCCATTATCTGGTCATTAAAACCGAATAAAAGAAAGCTTTTGTTGTTCGCAGGCCCTTCTTTAGACTCAAGAATCTTGTAAATGCTGGATTTTTCTCCGTTGCTCAATGGGAGATCTCAGTTAAAGAGTCTAAAGGCCGAAACGCAGCACTGACAAAATTTCCATCTTTCCCTGCCTCTTCCTGAAGTTTAGGCCCGTCTCTTTCATGGCTGTGTTCTTTTCTGGATCTCATATACTCTTACACCATTTCCACCTACTTTGTTTATGAGGCTTTGATCCACAATATTCTAGGCTAAGTTACACCCATGCTCTGCAAGGTGAACCTGTCGGCATTGTTCCCAACGGGAACCTAATACTCGCGGAGTCTTTCCTCTCTCCTCTCAAAAAACTGCTCTCTTTAGTAACAGAATTCTCCAAAGATGCTGAACAAAAGGTCATGCACAAAGACACAATTTTACGCTCCTTTAATGAGTCAAATTTGCTACCTCTGCACTCACTTAAAGATACTTTGCTAGATAACGGCGCATTATCAAAACCCTCGTCAATAAAGGGCGTAACTCTTTGAATGTGGTTAAAGGGAGAGAAAAGTGTAAATGCACCACACGGGTGACCTGTGTATATATGACCATTTTGCACTGTTAAGATATCGACATCTTTCGGCCTCATCTTTTGATGTTTCCTGTTTATGAATGGACTGAAAGCTGCGCATTGTGGGAAAGGATAAAGACCGGTGGAGGTGTCTGCATTATATCTGTTAAAGAGAGTCTCAGAGACATGAATATGGGGCACTGATTCATTGTTGCCTCGCTTAGACTTTCATGGAAGCCTTTTGTCCTAAATCTTAAGAGCTTTCCATTTAAAATCACGCCTGACAATGCTCTCATAGACTGTAAATTGCTTTCATAAATGGATGATTTGGAAGGGATTCGCTGGATTGTTTATTTATTTATTTCATTTTTATAGAATCAATATCCCATTGCAGAGAGATATTGTAATGTGTAACCTTTACCCAATATGTTTTATTCATCTTCAGAGGAAAACGTGGGATGCAGAGGCCTGAACGTCGCTGAAACGTAATAATCAAACAAGACAAATTAATCTGGCAGCAAACAACATATGGTGAAACCTTTTAATGATCACAAAATTAAATAATAAGATTCAGTGTAATTCTAAAAAATGATGTGAAATATTAGAAGCTATTACCAAGGTTATCTTTTGTTTTACATTGGGAACTCATATAAAGGTGTCTAGGATATCTTTATCAAATATTAATGCCTCGTAGTATGATGTCAAGGTCGGTGGATGATAAAAACAGCTGGAGATGAAGGGTTAGTATATGTTGATCTCACAAAAACACATTTCTGGTCATATATATATATATATATATATATATATATATATATATATATATATATATATATATATACATATATATATATATATACATATATATATATATATATATATATATATATATATATATATATATATATATATATATTTTTTTTTTTTTATTTTTTTTTTTATTTTTTTATTTTGCAGCTACAGTATTGAAAAATGAGAATTGGCATAATCAGAAGTTTTTCTCCTTTATTATACTTAAAGGATTTGTGTATTAGTCAGCCCTAATATTCATGTGAATTCATATTCCTGCAGATAATAGAAAGTCATATTCAGCATTATCTGTGCATTTTCTTTTCTTTGTGTTTTTCCCCACAGGTGACAGGTTTCAAAACATTGCCACTATACTTGTATTAGTTTAACCGAATTATATATTGTGTGTGATGATATGTCACCAGCCCTGTGCAAAATTGTAGCTTGTGCTTTGAAAGAAACACACATCAAGTCATGCAAAAATGTGCTTTTATTTTTCGAAAGCCACTTCTCTTAGCATCGCTCGCTCTCCTGGGAATGAGGACCTCGACAAGACCTCTTTCCCTTCAGTGAAAAAACAATAGCACAACTGATGCTGGTGTATTTTAAGGTTTTTTACTTAGCCTCGATCACCTCTGCGGCTCTTAGTGAGCCTTGACAGTGCTCGAAGCTCTCCAGGCGCTCAAAGCATTCCCCACAGACCCGCACAACATACATGATGCCATGAAAGCATGTAGAGTAGCGCTGGCGTGTCGACCTGTCAGTCAGGAGTCAGGCGCCGCTAACAGTTGAAATGCTGGAAGTGTAAGAGCACACACACATAAAAACAGGCCTCTCTCGCTCTGTTTAACGCCAGGCTGCGTGTCAGAAGAGACTGAAGTGAACAAAAGAAAGAGAAGCCCACGTGTGTCACGCAGGAAGGGAGCAAACACACCTAATGCTGGCGTTTTATCTCCTCACACCCTCCTGATAAAGAAAATAAAGCATAATCTAAATTAATAATGCATGTTGAGTTCACAGCCCCCCTGTCTTGTTTGTATCTACGCAGCAGTCGTGGTAAATACATCGGAAGATGTTTACAGAGGAAGCCGCGCACCTGGCTTTAAAGGTTAAATCAAATCCAAGTCAAAGAGGGGCGAACTTGCAGCCTGTCCCCTGAGGACGCGCAGAAAGGTAAAGAGAATTAAGACGCATGCTGTTCTTCTGGGGAGGATACTTTGGGGTTCCTGGCAATGACAGGCCTGTCGGTTCACACTCGTGCAGATTCAATTCACATCTTTCTACTCACCTCCTGCAGCCAAAGGGGATACACATGCTGCTGGCTGTTCTCTGATTAGCTTGAAATCTAAATTTGAGGTAGCGTAAAATGCCTGAAAACACCTGCGAGTGATAGTGTATAGGTTCCTCCAAAATATCTGCTGCATTGACAGTTCTTGAGTAATGATTAAGGGGTGCATGAATGAATAAATAAATAACTCACAGGGAAAAACAAGGAGACAGAATGTCAGATGTGCAGAATGGCCCATGTGTGTTAGGAGGGAATATTAGCTTGCATGAAAAAGGATTGTAGTTTGTGTTTTTAGCATGTTATAATTTAAAATTATAATTAATTCTAATGCATTTTTTCTCACCTAAATGTTACTGTACTAAACAATTTATTATTAATGAATCCAGATGCTTTTCTCAAAATGTTCTTTCTCTGATCAAAATGTTTTAAACAGAACATTTGATAATCAATTAATAGGTTTTGTGTGTGTGTGTGTGTGTGTGTGTGTGTCCAGTATCAATGTAATCCTAAAATGTATTTTTTGTAAAATTCTAATGACATCATCATCTTTATCATCATCATCCATGGCAGGAAGTGACATCACTTCGGGAGGGAAAGCAACAGCATAAATATGAGTGAGTAAAATTTATGGATTTTTTTATATTCTGTGTTGGTTTGTCTCACTCTAGAACCTCCCATGTGGGTTATACATATAAAAAAAATAATAATAATAAAAAAGAGGTCTGGTTGAATAAACAGTGAATAAATAACACACTCGTGTAAGCTGATAAGTAACATTTCAGTGTCTTGAGTATGACCACTGAAAGCCTGTTAGATCATTTAAAATAAATATGTTTTATGAAGTTATATTTCATCTTGCACAGTTCAAATTGTGTTTTTGCTCAAGTTGGCAAATGTTAAATGATCTGAGAGGTTGACTTTGTGTATAATCCATTTGATGTGTGAAATGAGGTTTCAGTGATTGAAATATTTATTCTAGCTGACTGTTCTGTTAAAAGTCCTTAAAATGAAGCAAGTTCTGAGACAGAAGTCTTTTTCACATTCAAAACCATTTCACAATGAGTTCTGAGTTGATTTTCTGCTCCAAACAGGAAATAACAAGTACACACGAATGCATCATTTTTATTCATTGCATATTTAGCCCATGCTACAGCTCAATGAACAAAATCATCATAAACAATAAACACATTTCTTTGCGCCGTTTCTGTGATCAAAGCGTTTGCAGCCTAATCTAACCAATTAATCCATTTATCAACTGTGCATGCACTAACAAACATGCCCTCCATATGCTGTTTCTAACACACCCTCTTCCTCACAGAGCAGCTCAGGAAACTAGGACGGCTCTTCACCAAGGCCATGTGTTCACAACAACCACGCCGTTGTTCATTCCCTTCCCTTAAATCAGTGGAAATGAGTCAGAGCCTACAATCTTTTAAAACTTCTCCATGTACACAGTCACACACACACACACACACACACACACATAAAAAATAGAAAACAATACATGTGAAATCGGGGGTAAAAGGTTTTTGAACGCAGATGTTGCATTTCACTGTTTAATTTAAACCTCTGTGAAATTTTTCACAGTTTTTTTCACCTCTGGGGTCCCAGTACACAGCGCAGAACTGACAGTACTTATTTTAAGCATTTACTTGTTTTGTTTTTTGTGTTTTTTCACGGCTCCATCTTCATCTTTCTGTCTGTTAATAATGTCAAGTTCACACATCAGAATGATCTTCACGTTCTCCATCTGAGCAGGTTTCCTTTCTTACTTTCTCTGCCTTTTTCTTTCTCTTTACAGCTCTTAGAATCTCTGACAGCATCTGTCAAAACACACCCCTTTACAAAAACACAAACATCCAGTGAAAAACCGTTCATTTGAAGACCACACAACTAAATGTGATGGTTAAGCATTTTTGTGTTCCATAACATGAACTGAAATATAACATTCATTAATAAATGGTGGAATTTCTGTAGATTGAGCAGGGGAAAGAGCACATTTGAAATCTGGAATTTCTTTTTTTATTATTATTGAATTTTACTGAATTTGGAATTTATTTTATTTTATTTATTTATTTATTTATTTTATTTATTTATTTTATTTTTATTTATATATTTATTTATTATTTTGTAAATTATGCTCATGTGACTCAAAAACAATTATCTTATTAATCTTTATTTTTTATTTTTATGTTCTTAATTAGCACTAATACATGGCTAATAATCTGGTTATATGCATGCTAATAAGCTACTAATAGGTGCTACCTATTCTAAAGTGTTACCAAAAGTATCTCTTCTACAAATTGTGCTGGCTTTTTGGAAAATATAATACTAGGCAAACACTTTTGAATAATTTTTTAACAGAGTCAACCCTAAATACTTTTGTTTTTTGTTTTTTTATTATAATTTTTATCTAAACCAAACTTTAAAAACTTCTTTGTACTATTTTAAACTTTTCAACTCACTATGAAAATAGTTAAAAATTCAGGCAAGGCATTTATATGTCAAACGGCCTTCTGAAATCATGCTGGAGATTTTTCAGCATGTGTGCTTTTGTGATTAAAGCAATTGGATGACACTTAACACTAAATTCTAAGACATTCTGAAATTCATAAAATTGTTATTCCGCTCATGAAATGTTTGCACTAAATTAGCAAATCCCCAGCCTTTTGGACCCCACTGTATATTTTGCCCAATATCTTTCACAGTTTGGAGTGGCACTATTCCACTAAAGTTCCTCAAAGATTTGTGAGAGTAAAGCATCCCAAAAGCAGTCGCCTGGTAATTTCGAGGAATCCACGTCTGATGTTTTGTGTTGCACTTAAAAATGCATAAAATGCTGCATTTAGGAAATAAATAATTCCACCAGCTGTTTTCATCTCCATCTTTTTGAGGAATATCATTAAAGAGGCAGTTTGTTTGCTTCCTCTGTGTGATTAAAGGTTCAGCTATGCACGTGGGCGGCGTCGAACATCTTTAGAGTGAAACTGTGTGAATCTGTTCAGGACAGAGATACAGTAGAAACCGCGGAAGATGCCATTATCCCCACATGGTGTAAAACACACACACATACACACACACACACACATTTAGACTGCCTTCCCAGCCATGGGACTTGTCACTTCTGTGGTATGATTCTAGACATCCAGAATGATTTCTTAGTGTTTTAATTCTTAAATGGGTGTGAAATTGTTTTTCAAAGCAATGGTATAGAAACAATTCAGGCTTCATATGCCATTATGACATCAAAACAATGGACGACAGAAAATAATTAACTACCAGACTCTATATCGATATTAAGGCTACTCAATTAAAAATTTATGGGCTAATAATGCACCTGGTTACAATCTGACCTGCCATTATTGTGGATGTAAGACACGTCTCTAAGTGAGTGTGCGCCTCCACTCGTCCGCCAGTGCCACTGGGAATTTAAACTGCAACGTAACACAGCAATAAGGGGCTGTGTGAACTTTGACCTGCTGACCCTCCCTATTAGAGCTGGCAGCTGGGGAATTTCAGTTTGATACAGCAAGGCAGTCACTAACAGTGCCGCTTGGTGCTACGAGTTGTCATTTCTCACATTTTCAATTTCTTTCCTCCGTAGTTTTCATTTCATAGCGTTGACCTTTTTGACTCTGTCATGTGGAGTGTTTGGGTGATGTGCTCTCAGGAAATAGCAGGAAGTTCCGAATGATAAATTGTGGACTACATTTAGTAGTCTTGTTGCATCACAATAGTGTGCAGTTGAGTGAAAATTGGTTTTGTTTGGCAGCTTAATCTGAAAGTAAAATGTTGAGGTTTCCTAAAGAAGCTTTAACTATCATAATGTACTGTTTGAAATGTCTTTGACTGAAAATGTTACTTTTAATGTTTCTGAACCATTGTGAAATTGTTTATATACACATTTATCAACTGGATTCTGACTAAAACCCGTTTTTTAGATATGATCTGTCATGTGAGAAACAGGCTTTGCTCAAATATGTGCAAAATTGATATGAAAAAAAACAACAACAATGCATGCATTTTTTCTTAGTTCCAGTTTTGCTGGAAGTATGAAAGCCCTTAAATTGATCGATGAATAGGTAAATAAAACAAAAAAAAGATTAGTTAAGGGCAAATATTCTAAGTTGAAAATAGAAAGATGTGTAAACATTTACCTTTTCCACACTTAAATGTATGCATGGCAGAAAAGAATATTTATTGTGGTCGTATTGTTGAAAGGTATTTGAATGATATATTGAATACTATTTATTGTTAATTACTTCTGTACATTGATAAAAAAATATTTCACTAAAACAAGGAAATACTATTTCAGACTTTCTATTTCTGAATTTCACATTTAATTCAGCTTGTTACCATTTATGAGTAAAAATGGCGTCTTTGCCATTTTGTTTAATCTAGATAACTTATTTTAGAGAAATTAAAATGTCACATGCAACAAACACTAAGAATGTATCTATGTACTGTTTTACTATGTTGTTTAAATATTCTATCCATTATCGATTTTATTCTTTAAAAGTTCTATTCTATTCTATTATATTCTATCTGAGCTCAGGCTCCGACTGACCGTTTTTTTTACGCCTCAGGCCTGTAGGTGGGGCAGTGGCACCACATAATGGACCTTTCCGTGCCAGAAAAGCCGGAGATCGTCTCACCTACAGGGGCAGAAGTGACTGAACGCCCAGAGAAAGGACTGCATAGACAGACCGGTGGCTCTTCCTCTCGGTCACCAGATGTTCAAGCTCCCAACGAGCGTCTGATTTGTGAAAATAACTGGAAGAAAGTAGGTCAATCACGTCTCGTGAAGGACGTGCTGCTGGTGACAAACTCGTCTCGGGGTGAGCTGTTTAAAAGCGAGACTTGAGATCTGTGTCTCTGTCACTGGTGGTGTATGTTTGGGGCCCCGAGCACAGGTGCAGCTGACGGCCCCGCGCCGTTAATTACTCCGGTAAACTTTATAATCACGAGAGTTTACGGGATCAGCTGAAATGAGGTGTAGCTGACCCGCTCCGTCTCTTTTCAGAGCCCATTTCCACTGGATATTTTACATGTTAATTGTGTAGAATGGCTCTCCGCTCCTTTCTTTCTATAGGTGCTGCCTGGAGCTGCGCCTCGGGCTCTTTCTCTCTCTCCTTCTTCATTTCAGCAGCAGAATGAAAATGCTAATTATTATATGGCAACCTCGACATAACCAGCCCATTTCACATGTTCTGCTGTTTTCATTTAAAATCAGCTGTGAACCACGATCTTTGTTACACTGACACACAAAGAAAGAACTTGAGGTTAATAATAATGACAAATATCATCGTCACTATTATTAGCAGTAGTTGTAGTTGTTTTGTTGGTGGTGTTTAATCATCAATATAACTGTTTTATAGATTTATAATCCATATTATAATTTGAACTCTTAACACTACATCGTCATCATTGATATTGTTTATACTTTTTAATAATTTTAGTTTCATTGTAATATAATAATAATAATAATATATTAGGCTACTTATATGCAAATAAAAGATAAACTAGAAAAGTTAATCTCGTGCAGTGTAAATGATATTTTAAAATGCTACGTTCAAAAGTTTTAATTTTACCATATCGAATAAAGATAGTCTGTGTGAAATACATACGCAGCTAGTTTTAAATAAATATTACTTGTATTTAAACGAAATAAATGTAGAATATGAAATATACCGGAACGGTGACCTGTTTAATGTATTCAGGCAGTATATAGCTAAGGGTTGAAGTTATTTCCAGCCAACTATAGAGCTGAAGTTTGTAATTGTCACTGGAGTTGTATTGGGACATCTGCTCGACTGTATCAAAGCCGACACGAGAGTCCCAGCGGCTGAGCAAAAATCTGAGTTAATTAGCGCGATACATGTTTAATTAAAGCCAATTACAATATCTAAAATTACCTAATCGAAACCTGTTTTCACAGTGAAGGTGCCCTCAGCACGATCTGTTTCACACAGAAATAACACATGCATTCTGCAGCACATGCACTTTGTGCTTCTGCACCATACAGATGCTGCTGGATATGGAGTTTTTTTTTTTTTTTTGCAAATAAAAACATCAGCAGATACTGAACACGACGGCGTGTGCACGATACAATACTTTTATAGGAGTTTTTATTATTATTACTATTATTTTTTTCCCTGAGACACCATATTATATGGCTATCTGTTATGTGTAGCCTATTTAATTTACGATGGACACCTTAATCTGCTAAATAAGGTTTAGAATTTGTTCCTTAACATTTATTACCATATCAGACTTCGCCTTTTGTTTTTGTTTTAAGTCTTTCTCGTCGTCTTTTTTAAATGCAGACTGTTTGATGATTGCTAGCACATCCAATGCACGACAGTTGTGAAGTGATAAATTCTGTCACTCTTTAAAAGAGAATCAGAAACGGGTTGGCTCGTGTTTAATCGATATTAAGCGATTGATTAGTGCTCTTCTCCCGTTTAATCGTGCTGTGATCTCAAACGCTGTTCCACAGATGTGTCGAAAGGAGGCGCTCTTCATCAAATTTATCTCAAAGATGAAAAGCTGCTCCGCCAAAAGCCCCGGCAGTTTCTTAAATATTAAATAAATTAATATATTTTCACGTTTTATTCATTTAGGCTGATGCTCAGATTCATCTTTGAGGGAGAGAATGAGATTGAGATTTGTCATATTGTTAACGATATTTTAGACGAGTTATAATTAAGAACATTGTTTGTCCTTTTTTTCTACTGTTAATGCATTATTTATTCACATATTTTATTATTTATGTATTTTATTATTTAACGCTATTTGGTTTATAGGCTTTATTTCAACCCGCTACAAATCCACAATTAAATTTATAGCATATAATTTTATATGATTTTATATAATATATAATTATATAGGATAAAATAGCCTACATAATTGTATGCAATGTCTGCGCTTGTTCTAAGAACAACTTTATATAATAACGCCAGAAACAACAATAAACTGTTATCATAAATATGATGACTTGACTTTAATAGTACACATAATTCATCAAGATTTTATTTGCCCTCATTTTCCCTTTTCTGATCATTAACGATGTAATTAGTTGTCATGATTAAGGCGAAGAGAACATATGCAACAGTTTAAAAATGCAAAAACGAATGATTGATTCGCCCTGTTTGTCATGCTCTGACGTTTACGCATCTTTGATTTCCATCTCTCTCCCTCTCCCCCGCACTCCCTTTAAGAAAAACCCACTACAAATCCCAAAAAAAAAAATATATATATATATATAAAATAAAATAAACAAGCAAAACAAATGTTTTCGAGTCTCAATATAAGTGATCTTGGTTTTAAAAGCATGCAAATCTGAAACGTTGGTCCTCATTCGTTTCCAAATATATATTCTTTATTTTTGGTGGTCTTGTAAAGAGCGTTTGGAGTTGGCACCTCCGCTTCAAACCTAGAAACTTGAGCACTTGGATTGATATTCCGAAGGTAAATCATCTTTCAGCGTCTCTACATGATTTATGATGAGCTGGTTCACGCCTTTCACTACATGGCGTGCTCTCTGAGTGGTCAGCTGTCCGATTTTACGCACCCAGAATCTCAGCACTTCTAATTTAATTTCATGTCTCAGTGCCAATACCAGCCCGAACGCACATGTCAACGCTGTTCTGTGATGCTGGAGACAGACAGGCCCTCACTCTCTCTGCAATCAATTTTGTTACGGCCATTCCTCACCTCTGCAGCTTCTCTAGAGTTCTGCAGGTGTCATTTCGGCTCCAGACCTATAAGATTAAAGCTGGGCTTTGGACGATCTGGCCGTGCGCAAAGATGCAAATAGGAAAGTCGTGGTGCGCTGGTATGATGCGTGGAGGGGACATCTGGGCACTGGCCATCTGACTGCCTTCGCCTTGACATCTGGGAAAGCCACTGGTGTGTGGCACGCGAATCGGTTGATGTCGCTATTTAAATGCAAATTTGTTGGGGATCATTGGAGCCTCACCCCGTAAATTCACACAAAAGGAACACTTCACACACAATAAGGAGGAGGGTCGTTTCTTCGGGAGGTCTTGGCAACGCCGAACAAATCTTATTCAAACCCACACACACCTTCTGCATGACTAACTTTTCCTTTGTCCTGCGCTCTCGGTTAGTACATCTCCCCAAATAAGATCTAACATGGGCAGACAGAATAGAGCTCAATCCGCAGCGTTCACTAAAAAAAGAAATAAAATACAAATAAATAAACGCTCCAGTAGAAGCAGCTTTTAGAACATTCTAGAACATTAAAAAAATATTGTTTTCTCAAATTAACCCATGAACCCTATTCGAACAAACTATAATTTAACAAGTTTTTATTATCGTCAAAAATACTAAACAATTAAAAATATTAAATATTGGATTATTATTATTATTATTATTATTATTATTATTATTATGTAATGCAAACCATATATGCCTCTTTATGCAAACTGTATTTTTTTTCTACAGAATATGTGCATGCTGTAGATATTTTAGCAGCGCCTTTAATTTTTTTGCATAACAAAAACTGGCACACCTGACACTTTGGAAACGTAAAACGCAATTAAAGCGGTTATCACAATAAACACGCCGTATTTTTTGTGTCATAAATTTGGCCCACACTTTATTATCAAACGTCGAGGAGTGAAAGTGGAAGTTGGTGAATTAAAGAGCGCATTTTGCACGCTTTTGGCTCCGGGCTCCAGATGAGCCTCAGAAATGAGCCGAGATGGATTCAGGCGAGCAGCTGATTCTCCAGTCTCCGGCCAGATGGCTTCTGAACACAGATTTGCATTCATTTTCGCCTAATATCTTCCAAAATAGAGGGGCAGCTGCATTTGTTGTCAAATAAGGTTTAAAAGTCCTTTTTAGGATGGGATCGTTACCTACGCGATGGGATTGTTGAACTTCTCTAGTCAACAGTATCAGATTTAAAGGGATTTAGACTAAAACCCTAATTTGGTAATCAGATTGAAATCGCTTTGGTGTGTAATCTGTATTAGAGATACTGTAGATTAGACATAGGGTTAGCAAACCTGAAATATTTATCATGGCAAATTATAGGTTTAGATAAAATAAAAAGAATAAAAATAAATAATAAAAATAAAATAACACATGCCAAACAGGTCTCCGGAAACTTTAGCTTTATTTATTAGCACACGCGTAATTTTATTAGAATTTTTGAAAACAGTAATTAAGCACATTTCACGTGAAGCATAAAACAACTGTTAAAGTCAAATAATAATCATCATCATTTGCTGCCTAGAGTGCCATTTAACACGAAAGTTCACAGAAGCATTCAGTGTATGCACGGATCAAAGTCATTGCGAATTAAAGACAAAAAGCATATAAATCTTAAATTGTAATAAAATATAATTTTATTACTTACGTATTTAATTAGACGACGATGCAAAGTGATGGGTTTTGAGTCGAGGCAAGAGCAACAACTTTGATAATTCACTTATCTTTGGCAATAGTCATTAACCCCCAACGCTAGCAGAATAGATTGCTGTGTAAAACACATCTCTCTTCTCCTCTCTCCGTCCGTCCATCCATCCATCCCTCCCTCCAGCGCACAGGGTCCCCAGATAACCAACATCGGACTTCCATTTCCCCCCATTAATTCAAATATTAACATACATGCAGAGTCTGTCAATATCGGAGACATGAGCACCTTAAGAAATGAAAGGGGGAAAAAGACCCTTATTTTCCTGATAAATGATTATATTTTTATTACAAAAGACATCCTACTTCTTGCGCATAGAAGGAGAGGGTGGACGCAATGTTTCCCCCGAGTCCTTTCACACTTTCAGATGTAATTCTGCAATAATTCACTAAATTAAGCGAGTACGCGCTAGGACTAGGAGTTTGACATCGCCTCGGCTCGCTCCACGCACACAAACCGGGTCTTACATTCAAGCAGTACACGCTGCCATAATTTAAGACGCGCATTACGCCATTATGCAGATGCCCAGGGTATTTATTATAAGGAGCATGTAGTCTTAAAATGCCAGCACACCTTCCTGATTTGAGAGTAAACAAAGTGAATCGATTTGGAGGCTCGCGTCCGGGACGTTTGGCACCGATGTCATAGTAATGATGGCCCAGTAAGACTTTTTATTTTTCTTTATTCTGGAAACCAATTGCAGCGGATGGGTGGTCAGTCAGTGCTCTTTTGCAATCTATAAACTTGTATGACAATTTTTCTAGAAATATAGTTCCCACGCCTTATTCGCGGGCTATCATTATCATTCATTTCTGTTCCTCTCTGATGATTTCTTGACACAATTCGCACTGGAAAGCAGTAACAGCAGCAGCAGCAGCAGCGACTCCAGTCGCGTATGCACTCACTGTCCAAGCTTAAAGCCCAGCCACAGGAAGCTTCAATCCTCTCCATGTATGGGCAAAACCACGCCCACCAGCGCGTCATCCTCTGACAGCGTGTATCCCGTGGGTCTGGAGTTTTTGGCTCCCGGGAAAGGTTCCAGTCCTGGGGGATAGAGGGTTGAGTTTTGTATGCTTCCATCCATTCTGCAAAGACGCGCTAAAGGCCCCTCATCATCCTCTCCCGTGTCCGGGAACACCTCCACGGTGATCATTTACGCGTTTATTTGTCTTTTGGAGCCAGAAGTGCTGGATTCAGCAGTGTCCCGAAGCCTTTTTTGATGCTGTTGTTTTAGGATGCCACCAAGCTAAGAGCATCATCACCACCACCACCATCATCATCATCATCATCAACAACAATAACAACAGAAAGCTGCAAGAAATGTTTAACTGAATTAAGACGAGTCTATTATCCCTGCTATTTGCGCGACTCGTTTCGCTTCTTCCACGGGAGGATCTCCATCTATCCAAACAAGCTGCTTGGAGAGGCTTGAGAATCTTTACTCACTGAATCGTTCATGTGGTGCCAACGCAGGACGGACTGAAGAAGGAGTCGGGACAGCTTTTTCTTTTCTTCTTCTCTTTTCGACAAATCCCAAACAAACTCTCACGGCTATCCGAAGGGGCTCTTGGAGAGACGACGCGCCCTCGCTCACACTCTCATTTCAACTCTTTGGCTGGAAGTGTGTTGCACGCGAACTGTTTTAATGTTTGGGATTCAGGAAAATATACCAAGAGGGGGGACCACTATGAAAGAGGAACCGCTGGGCAGTGGCATGAATTCGGTCCGATCGTGGATGCACACGGCTGGGGTGGTGGATGCGAACACGGCCGCCCAGAGGTACGTTTGCCAAATCATCCGATTTTTAATGCATTTCTCAGATCGACCCCTAAATCCCCAATATGCCATGTATCAATTACACTCTCCCCATGCACCTCTTCGCCGCTTTCCCCTGTTCATTACATCATATTACAGTTTAAGTGACAAATCAAGAATTCTCCCATGTTTTCATTCTATCTACATCTATCTATATCTCAAGTGTACGCCTGTTGTTTTAACCCACACTGGTGTCTCGTTTTTCCCCGCAGTGGAGTTGGTCTGGCACGGGCGCACTATGAGAAACAACCGCCATCCAACCTCAGAAAATCCAATTTTTTCCACTTCGTGCTGGCGCTTTATGACAGACAGGGACAGCCAGTGGAGATCGAAAGGACAGCTTTTGTGGACTTTGTGGAAAAGGAGAAAGTAAGCGCCACTCTGGAATACTGCTTTGAATTTTCACCTTAAAACTTCCACACTTCTAGATCTTTGGAAACACGTGCGCCGTTAAACCGCTTTTGACGGATTTCACAGAAAAACAAAAATAGATATGCATTATACACATTATTGCCAGGATTTAGTCTACTAAATGCAACCTTAGAGTTGCTTGAAAAAAAAATGCATGCATTTCATAAACACACTAAAATAAAATTCTCAACAAACCAATAATGCCAATCTGACCCCAAACAAATGCTTATTTTCAGGAACCTAACAGTGAAAAAACTAACAATGGGATACATTACAAACTACAACTATTGTACAGCAACGGTAAGTGTAAATTTCTCTATTCAGCAAGGATAGATTTACAAGTGTTTTATTCGCTCAATGGAGCCGTATTAGTTTCCTAAAAAAATGTAGTTCAGTTTATTCCACAATGTAATTCTAGTTGATGGCAAACCTTGGATGATGTTATTTTTTTCTTCTATCAGTGCATTTCAATAATATGTATTTTTTTAATTATCAAATCTTATCAAGAATAAGATTTTTTTTTTTTTCGAGGAAACTTTGTATAGTGTTTTTTTTCACCAGACTTTTTCCACATTGAAAAACAAAAATAATTTCCCACAGGCGTCAGAACAGAACAGGATCTTTATGTTCGGTTAATCGATTCCATGACAAAACAGGTAAGAACTTTTCTTTCTCTCGCGTGTGTGTATTTATATTTATAATCTGTCATATTTTGTTGCTCGTGCTTTGGTCACACTTTATATTATGTATGTTTACAAAAGTAAATACAAAATAAGCAAATTAATCTTCTTCTTTTTATGCATTTTTTTATTTTTCTTTATTCATTTTTTATTATTTTATCTATTTATTTATTTTTGGAGATGCAGAGCATTTTATTGTTATGGATACTGTAGCTCGTTATATTCACGTGCTGAGAACACTGTAATGTAAAGCCGTGGCTGTATTTTGGGTTGCTCTGATTAATGGGGGAGGTTATTTGGCGGATTTAATTTAATATGAATCACATAACCAAGTTTTTCTTCTCACGTAGCTGCTTGATAATTTATTGCGAATTAATTAAATTGTGGAGGGTACAAAAATATGTATATACACTTTTAAATTACGCATTTAAAATAAAATAATAATAACAATAAAGAAAATCTGAGGATAAAGGGAAAATAACCTAAAGTGTTAATACATTTCTTTATTATTTATACCGATTAGTTTCTTATGAGCCACACTCATAGTTTTGCTCTCGCATATGGAGCATATTTGTCAAACCCTGTATTTCTGTATTGCGCTCATTAGGCTGTTTTTTATTATTAATATTTAATCGTGTTTTAATCTGAGACAATATAAAGCTCATATGTTTGTGCTTGTGAAACACACAAATTATAACTAATAATGCATGGAAATTACACACACACAGACACACACACACACAAATATATATATTATCATAGCTGCTTTGTATTTAATATTTAAAAATAAATTTCTTTAATCTGGCAATGCAGTAATTCTTAATTACCATTAGGTAATAAAATGTTAGTGTGTCATTGTATCGCGCTGTCGCACGTGTAAGCTCACTTTTGTTGTGCTGTAATCAGATCTGGTTAAAGGCATAAAAATAAAGCTCCAGGCGTGAGGCAGGCACTTGAGTTCATTTTGTACTGTGATGTTCTCTGAAATCACTCTCAGCTCATTTCCATTGTCCATTTCAGCCTCTCATGGTAAAGTACAGGGCGCATCATTGGCTTAATTTTGGGGCTCTTGTTATCTGTAGTTTATCCATCGTTAGACTTCACGTTAGAGAAAATATGAAGGTTTTATCTGAGGCGCGTCTGAATGGAGCTGTACACGATCAAAGAGTCAATGGCGCTGAACAGCCACTTTATGGTTTTCCGTATATTTTCAGTAAGAGGCAGGAAAATAAACCAGTGTTTGATAAAATTCTATCCAGTGCTTATTTTGTTATTGCAATTTGTAGCTTTTGGCTAAAGATTTTGATTTTATCTTTGTTAGATACTTCTTAATATAATTAATGATTACTAGAATAAATGTAATCAGAAACACAAACCAAGGCTTGCATTCAGCATGCAGCTGGAGAAATAAAATCCAAAAGCGAGCTAATTGCTACTACACTTTATAATAAGTTATCATATATTTAAAGCAATTTATTTTTGCACCGTGTGTTTATTTAGGCACATTACGCATGCGTTTTTTTTCTTTCCAGTTTTATGTGTATATGCTTGGATTTTCATAAATTTATTTGTTCCAATAATAGGCCTACTGTGTATTTTTTATTTATTTATTTATTTTATTTTTTTGGCAATAGTGTGCTGTGCAAGAGTGAACTCCAATGCGTCCCACGGATCCCACGGAAGGACGCGTTGGAGTTCGCTCTAGCACAGTATACATCATAACGGGAGCAGGGCAATCAGGGAGGGAGCGAGAGAGAGAAAGAGAGAGAGAGAGAGAGAGAGAGAGAGAGAGAGAGAGAGAGAGAGAGAGAGAGAGAGAGAGAGAGAGAGAGAGAGAGAACGCGCAAAAAGCACAAAGGCCCGTGCGCACCTACAGCTCCAAACGCCATCTGTTAAAGCCAATGCTCAAAAATTACTCAAGCGTACCCCCCGACACCGCTTTTTATCTAAAGAAAAATCATTGTCAAACAACAGATTGCCCATTAGCACTCTACCCCTAAATATCTGCAGATTATAACCGCGTTGATGTGTACGGTTATGGGTATTATTTACCGCGGCCATCTGCGTCGGAGAAGTGACATCTATGTGATTTCTATTATCATCCCCCAAATAAATAGCGCAAAGATCTAAACAGAAGCATATGCGTCTCTTCATTTTTAAAGTGATATGCATGTGGTATAATTTGTCATCGCAATGACCGGTCAAGTGTTGATATTCATTTCAAACATCATATTTATTTATGCAAATTGATAACACAAAGGTTATCTCAATCTGGAATGTGGGCATGTGTGTTGGTTTGAAGATAAAACACTGTTTAACAATGTATGTGGGCTAAATGGATTTTATTTATGATCCTTCTCTTGTCGATTTTTAATTGATGAACTTGAACTTTATGCCATAAAACCACATTTGATTATATTATATTTAATTTCCTTTGTTGTTGTTGTTGGGAAATGCGTTTTTTATATTTAATATTTTAAATGTCATATTTTATGTGTTGTCAACTTGTTTAAAATATCTTCACTGTTTTATTTATTCCAAGGCTATTATTTATGAAGGGCAAGATAAAAACCCAGAAATGTGCCGAGTTCTTCTCACACACGAAATTATGTGCAGGTAAGAAAAAAAAAAAACTTCTTTTTCATTTTCAGATAATTATAAACTATTACATTTGACTGCGTAATTGAACTTTATTAGACATAATGTCTTGTCATGTTTTCATAAATGCGTAACGCACATGATGCAGGCCCATCCAGGCCTCCGAGCATCAGCCTTACAGAAAATCAATGAATCCCTGAATAGATCTGCCTGGATACGCTGAAAATAATCCAAATGTTCAGAATTGTCAGGCGGCTTATGCGTAACGATTTACGGTTCGCTTTGTGCACTGCTCTGCGAGTTTCAGAAGTTCTACTTCAAAAGCGCAAATTTGACCGGATCAGTTGGTGACATCGGACTTATGAATGATTTCACTGGACTTTTAACACTGTAGAGGATGCACTGAAATTCACACACACAGCGGTCGGCTCAAACGCAGACGCGTGTGTGCGCACTCGGGCCTTTTTTGGAAAGTGGCTTTACATCCTCAGAATTTTAAGTCTGTTTATGATTTTTACGCACACATCACAGATAATTCCTTGCCATGTGTTTATTTTAAAAGTAGTAAAATTCCGATAAATAAAATAACTGCACTGAAAGAGAACCCGACGCTTATGGAAAAAAGCTCTCCATTTCCCACCAAATCGGAAAGGATGCAGAACAGTGCGGAAGGGTCACGCCACATCCTTCTGCGCGCGAGCTACAAACGCTTCAGACTTTTAAGAGCTTACGGGTCCTCGTTTAACGATCGAGAAAGTTCCTCGCATCCAACTCTGTTGCTTGCGTCAACACCGCACAGATGCGTTTCCGAGTCCCAAACAGAGGTCCGCAGACACTTGAGCTTTCAAGTTTTAAGGAGCTTTGCGTGTTTTTCATATCATATTGTGTTAATATGGCTCATTTAGACATGTAACTATTATACAAGTGGGCTTCTTTAAATTCAAGAGGCATCTTTTTTTTGTCCTCTCTGTAATTTTAACATTAATTAAAGAAAGCATAATGGAAGCATCTTCAGGGCCTCAAAATGGAGGCATTGGCACATTGTAGGAGACTGATGGAGGCTTTTTGAGCTGGTAATTAATAAGTGCCCCACAGAAATCCTGGTTGAAGGTGGCATCTTGCATCCTCTCCAGACACAACAGCTTGACAATTAGAGGTAAACAAAAGCTGGGGCTGAGAGAGAGCTTTCCCCCCTCCCAGCCTCCTGGCACCCCCTCTCCTCCTCTCAGCACTAAGACAAACACCAAAAACATGCTGTTTTCCCTCCTTCAGCCACAGCGCCGGGCTCCGTGTTTACCCGCCGCCCGCATCTGCGAGAACCGCAGCCACCAACACCATCCGGCTCAGCCAGAACCTACGCCAAACACCTCGGCGGTTAGCTAGAAAAGAGGACGCGAGAGCGTGTCAGATGAATAAATTGAAACACACGGTGCTCTGAGATGAAAGACACATGCAAGCTGTTTGCTGATGCTCTCATATCTCATCTCATGTCTCCTTTTCTCTCTGCCTGTGTTCTTCTCCCCAAGTCGGTGTTGTGACAAAAAAAGCTGCGGAAACAGGAACGAAACGCCCTCAGACCCCGTGATCATCGACAGGTAAGCCTATCTTTCTGTTTCCTTTGAGCGTAGGGCGCTGCGGCCCAGCATAATGGCCTGGGTTTGCCCCATGTTGTTGTGTTGCGTGCCGCGCAGGTGGGTTGACGTGGGGGTGTCTTTAGGGACCACGTAATTGCTGGTGAGTTGTCAGAGAAGTGCTTTCCTCGAGACTTGCAAGCAGTTCGCCGCATCAAGAGAGCGTTTGGCTTTAAATTCTCAACTCTTTCATCATAATTTGTTAACAACTGCTCTGCTTATCTTCTCTGTAAACAGTGCACTGCCTCTCGCTGGCTTTGTGGCACGACTGCGTGCCGCAGCTGAGCAGTAACGTTGCATCTCCGAACGTGCATGTTCGAGGCAAAAAGACATCTTTACGTTGTTCTCTGTAGTGCTGCCGGTGGGAAATGAGTAATGTTTCTGGGCTGGCTGTTGGCGGTTGCATGTTGATCACATTAGGGAAAGTGTGTTCAAACACACCAGCTCCCGCCGAGTGGGTAATTGACGTTCTTTCTTTTTTTTTCTGCAGCTTATGTTTCTCTTTGTGAGTCTGGCTCAAGGTTACACTTACTCGGCGAGACTTACACTTCTTCCTTTTTGTCCAATTATCCCTGTGGTGGCAGCACGTACATGGATTACGGCAGGGCAGGTCTTGGACTCGCGGCTAAAACGGTAAATGTGACAGGGAGCGCTGGCTGCTGGAGTCCGGGCCTCTTGGAGATTAGTGAGCTAGAACAAGCCTACCTTGCTCCATAAAGCCAGGAGTCTCTCTGTTTCCATCTGCTGTAAAGAGCCATGAATAACCAGCAAGCGGTGCCAGCAGCGAGAGTCTTTCTCTCGCTCTGTCTTGTTTTCTTGCCGTAGCTGTTGCAAAGTTATCTCCTGATTACAAACTTGACTGTCCACTGAGTGGGAAACTAGATTGGAGGGCAAGATGATAGGTAAAGCCGGGAACGAAAGATGCACCACCAGTGGAAAGCAATGATAATGTTTGACTTGCTGAAATAGCTGTTTGCTTAGGGGGGAATGTTTGGTATCTGACAGAGGGAACATCTCTCTTATTAGTAATCAAATAGCAGTGACCGGTTGTCGCTGTCACTCACTGTGCATGAAGTGTGTGAAGCGTCAGAAATATAGGACTTGTGCCCTGTGTGCAGAAATTATGGCCATGCTTGCGTGTTTGGAAGTCTGAGCATTTCCCGCTCTCACGTCATGTGGTCATAATGTGGAAACCCTGCCGTACTACACAATAATCTGAGTGAACTTGTTCATGTGAGGAGAGGCTGTTTGATTCAGTTTTGGAGTGGGAGTTTTTTTTGTTTGTTTTTTTCACATAGCTTATTCATAATCAGTATTTGATTTAAATCATAATCCATCGCTCTGTTATGAAGCCTAGTAAGGTGTCTTGTTTTCTACTTTAGCGTTTTTTTGTACTTAGTCAGCAACAGACATTTGAATCACATTTGAGTAGAGCTTAATATTAGCATGTTGCTATGCTAATTCTACAATGCTTTAATAAGCATAACATAGTTAATTTTCATTTAAACTTTTTTTTTCTCACAAATTTTACATTTATTTATTGCCTTGCAATTGAACTAAAATTGTATGTCTTATGAGGTAGCATCAATGCTAAATATTTATTCACATCAGCATAATGATGCTGTAAAATGTTACCTATGTAGTCAGCTGACTAGCTTTTGGAACAGAGCCCCTATTTAACCTTTTTTAGTGGAATTTGAATTCCTTACATCTTCTGTAAACACTCTCAAAGAGTGTGAATCAATCCCAGTAACCTTGGTTATCTTTGCATTAAATGATTAGCTTGTTTAAACAGACGTGCTGAAGAGCTCTGACAGTGTGCGAACAGTAATTAGTTACAGGACCAACATTCATGCATTCACTGTAACTCAACCGCAGGAGAAAGAAAAGCTAGTGGGACGAGAAAAAAAAAAAAAAAAAGGAAAATCGGAGTCCCGGCGAGGAGGAGGAGGAGGAGGATTTGTTTTGGTTTTCTGGACAGAAGATAAAACACATATCACTTCCTCTTAGCAGATCCTTAAAAGAGTCTCAGGCAGTCAGAGTCGATTCTCTCCGCCGGCCGTGACTTACACAATGCATTTACCTTTAAAAACAAAACAGGGTTTCACTGATATTTACTGCATTGACTCTTCCCATAAATTGCTGGCCTTTGTGTTGTGGCCAAATAGAGGTGGATGGATCGGATGTCTTGGTTGCTTTGTGCTTCAATCTGGTGAACAATATGTGTAACACTAGTAAAAGAGGAAAAGGAGAACAGCGCAAAGAAGGTCTGATACTCTGCAAAAAGAAGGGATATTGTGGTAGGTTGAAACGGTGGATAAAAAAGCTCACATTTTGATTGTGAGGCATCTGAAAGACTCGAGAAGATCGTTTTCATAGAGGGCCGATCCGTTCTGTCGGATCACAAAAGCAGATGTGCTTCATTAGCCGACTACATTGTCTGCATATCACAACTGTGAACAGATGATTTTATCCAACGATCAGAGAACAAGGCGGCCGGGAGAGTCCGGAACGCACGGAAACACGAGCGTTCGTGCAGGTGGGGTGTATGATATAAAGCTAATTTGTAATCACAAACCTAATCCTGTGGGGTTATGTCTTGTAAGGTCCGTCTTTTTTCCTGGTCTCTGAGGAAAAAGTGGAACATTACAGTACACCAGGGAGTTTCATGCATAGCTAAGATACATGCATGCACAGTCACATTTTATAAACAAGCATTTACGTGCACAGGAAGTACATCGTGCGAGGGTCGACTACATTACATTCAAAACATTTTACTGGGTTGGACTGGGGATAGATAAATAGACCGACAGACAGAGGAAGAGAATGTTCTGCTAAACAGGGCTATGGTGACCAGAGGATCTGGTGATCCATTATCAATAACGTTTTCAGCCACATTCTCCCAGATGGCACATGGACCAGGCATACTGCTCGTTGGCACGGGCTTGGACAATAACTGGCACCCGCTCGCTTCTGGCATTTTCAATGGAGTTTAGGAGACTTATCATTCCAAATGTGTCCTATTTTCCTGTATTCAAGCCAGACATCTGTTTATACTATTTCTCTTGGACTTTGGTGCAGCTTTTGGTTCTTCACGAGAAGAAGAAAAAAAAAAATGAGAAAAACTTGGTTGCATTTCACAGCTGTTACAAAATTTCAACCTCGACGGATCTTTAAATATTTCACAACTCGACCCGGCATCGCCATAGATTATTCATTGGTATTTTTTGAAAAATAGATTGAGAGTCTAACTCGAACGGCTAGACTCGAACTCTTGTAGGTGATGTCTTCAACACACATGTCAAGCGCGAGGCGTTGGACCATTTACCGCTCCCGTATCGGTCCAAGATCTAATAATACCCCTCCGACTCATGAGCGATCAGGGTTTTCCTAGCCAACCGATCTCCCTTTCACTTCCTGTCAGAAAGGTCAAGACATGCTGACCTCTGACAGCCAACCCCCTCCCTGAACTGAATAATTCATGAGATTGACTCTTTTTTTGTCAGAGTACACAGTCATGAAGCAGAACGGTTTATGTAGCTCATTTCACTGAGGCTTCTGCATCTGTTTGGACTGCGTGGTATATGGGTCCCGATGCAGATTTAGCTAAACATTCATTAATTTTTCGTACCGGAGGACCTTTCCAGAAGGGATTACGCTTGGTTATTAGCTAGGTCTTCCTGGAGCCATATGCTGGGGAAAAATAAGTGATCATACTCCGCCTGTTGTTTTTTTTTTTTTTTTTTTAATCTTTGAAAGCCAACACAGATCATTCCTCAGTTTTTTTTACCCTTTTGTTTGTATCTTCTCCGACCAGGCTACTTAAAAAGACCTCCTCCCTCTCATCTGCGCACAGGCCCGCTCTCAGAGCTGAGCAAATGCCAGCATTTAGAAGGTCAGAGCTTTTGTTGGAAAAGCGCTATGTAAATTAGCACCGGCAAAAGGGACATTAAACAAAATTCAATTCATTGTCTCCCTTAATGTCATTTACATTTTTGGCTCGGGCCCGTCCTGTCGAGGAGAATTTTGGAGATGATTTTAATTACATATCAGCGCTGGAACAGAGAGCTGTCTGGAGCAAGACACATTTGGATCACCTGTAAAGAGAGGTTTATTTACCAATGTTCTTGAATAGCAGGTTTTCACAGGCACGTGCATGCCGTAATTAAGCCCGTGTTAAGTGTTAATTCCCCGGCCTGTCTTTTTTCTCCTAAAGAAAGGCCTGTTTTACCCACCTTGTGGGGAGTTCTGTGGCTTTAGTCCTTGTTTATTATCTTTGAGACCTTCTATGCACTTCTAAACGTAGACAAAATTCACCTTTAGAAGATTTAATGAACCAAACTGAGCTGTCATCTGCAACATATCAGTTCTCAGAACTATATGCGAAAGTTGCCCCTTTAGGGAGTGAGAGTATCCTTGCATCTTATTTACAGAAAAAAAAAGTTTCATAGTAGTACCTTAAGGTTTTGCAGTAGTAGCCTAAGGTCCTAAGGTAGATAAGGTACAAAGTTGTCTTTTTAAGGGGACTGCCCCAGTGTCAAGCTGCCCTAAATATACAATTTGTGCAGATTTCTCTGATAGTATCAAAACTGTTGTCCAATCAAATGCTCTATAAAATGAAATGTCCCTCCCACTGATGTCACATGACTCTGAATAGTATAGTATGTAGCAAATCATGCTGTGACATAAATTAAGTGCTGCTTATATAGAACTACACTCCCCCCGGTATGTCCCATCCCAACTTCCAGTTTAATAGGAAATACAACCATGCAGGATGTGTGAAACAGAGCGGTACAGTAGAGGGCACTTGAACTGCTGCTTTTGCCTCAAGCCACGAGAGTAGTATTTTTATTTATTTATATCTTACCTTGTCCAGGTGACATTCAACAGACCGTGTGTGTATGAATGTTTTATTTGAAAAGTCCTTGTACCTCCTGTAGAGCCACAGCAGTCTTGGAAGATGTGTATGCACATATATGTGTGTTTATGTTCCAAGACACACGTGTGAGAGGAGGAGGGCACCAGAGCTCCATTAGACCTGATTAATGAGGTTGCAGACAGCAGATATATCTCTGGCCAGGTAACAGCCTCACTGCTGCAGGTACACAGGTGTACGCAGCAACTCCTTATTTATGAGACAGTCAGCAAACCCTCTACTAACATCAGAGAGAGAGAGAGAGAGAGAGAGAGAGAGAGAGAGAGAGAGAGAGAGAAAGCTTTTTCCTTCAATGAGCAAGTCCACTAGTGGCCAAAGTGAAAGCAAAGCATAGACCTCCATTACAGGATGAAGAATAACATCAGAATGGTGTTCATGCTGTCACACAGTGCTATACTAGGATGGTTGCAAGTGTAGACATGCACATTTTTTGTGCATACTTTTTAATTAGATTCTGTCCTACATTTAAGGTATTAGTTAAAGATGCAGTGTCTTTTTGTGCCACTAGAGGCAGCAAAGTGAATTTTAAAAATATAATGACTGTATTCAAACAAGTCTCCCCCTATCTGTCATGGATATAAAAACAGTCATGTTATTGGTTAGACCATTGTGGTCACATCGGGCCTACTTGGACAAAACAGTTGCAATTTGAATCTGTCACAATTTATTATGTGCAATAAATTTTATTTAACATTTTATTTGAATACATAAACAGTTAAGCATTTAAAAATGGATTCAGCTTGAATTAATAAATTGAGGATTTTGTTAAAAAAACTGTAAATTAAAAAGGCAAGTGTTTTCTTGTATGCAAATGATTCATCATTAGCATACTTAAGGTTCTCCTTATGCCGGCTTGTTTGAAATGTAGACCAAAAATCTTTTGTAATTACATGTTAATTGCTCTTTTGTCTCCTCGACATAATGATATACAAAAATGCCTTTGCGTGCAGCGTGGATGACATTGTCACCTTGAAACTCTTCAGAACCGACTACGCTTCTAAACTCCTCTGTTATGAACTAGTGACTTCTGTCTCACTAGAGGGATCAAGAGAGGGAGCGAGCGAGTGAGAACAGCTGGCTCTTTCTAACTGTGAATAACTGACAGTTGTCTGTAAGAGGTTTTAATGAAGATTGCCACCTTTTATGCGAGGAACTGAAGGGATGCCAGATCTACAGGAGGGGAGAAGCCGAGAGCTTAACCTGCCCTTGGCAGCTAGCACTCAACTCGCACTCACACAGAAAATGAGAAACAGCCTCTGTGGTCAAAAAGCCAAACCTTAGCGCTGCCACACATCGCTCACATGTAGAAGTGGGTCAAGGCCTAGCAGATGTCCGACATAACACAACTCAAGAGCAGGCTTCTCCACAACAATGTCATCTACAGAGCAAAGAAAAACACTCTCTTATCTGAAAAAATAATCATTGCTTATCTGACATTTTTTAGTAAGCAAACTATATTCACATTACATTAGGAAAATATTTTAATCCAAAGTGATTTTATTAGTTTATATAACAAAACCTATGGTCTCCATGTTGCTAGCTTAATTTTAATTGAATACTTAAAAAATAAAAATAATAATAATAATAATAAAAAAAAAACACACACACATCAGAAGTGCTGTAATGAACCAATGAGGAAGCATTATTTTTAAAGGTTCTGCAATGAATTTGTAACTTTTTTCTTCTTCTTGAGAGTGTTCAAAACATTGTTGCTGAAAATTGTAAAAGAGATACAGTCAAACTTTTTTTAGCCAATCAGAAAGGCTCTTTTTCCCATGACATGATTTTGCACTTTGGCACTCAAGTTTGTTGACATTAGGTAGCAAGCATAACATATAGCAAAAGGCTTTAATTTGTATTTACATCACAGTTTGTTAATTTTAACGCCCAGCTCTGGTGTCTGAAAGGAGATTGACAGTTATTTTTAAATCTTCAAGATTTAGGAGATTTTTTAATAATGTATGAGGTTACGATTCTCTTCTAGTGCAGAAACATCTGTGGTCTTGATTTAGCTGCTACATGCTAATAGTACTGGCAATGGCAATGTGTGCATTTCTTTTTTTGTGCCACGTGGGTCTGTGTGTGAGGATTGACAAGGGAAGGGGGAAATGGCTCAAGAATGTGTAGACAGGAGGGAACCCTGCACTGTGTTGTTGTAAGGCATGTTGCATGGGCCCTGTAACCAGAAGACGCCGGCTCCGAGGAGTCTATAGTGACAGACGAAATCCACACACACACTTAGCAGTGAGAAAGCTGAAGATGTGAATCAAAAGAGAAATGTGAAAATGATAGTTTTGCTACCAGCGTGATTGTGTGTGTGCATGTGTCTGGTCTAGATATTGAGAGTCTAATCAGGACTCCGTGGAGGGGACATATGTGCTTTAAAAAGCCCCTTTTATTTGATTGAGCACACAAAGCAATGCCACTCCCCTTTTGTTGGACTGTATGAAAACCCCCGCTGAGTGTGTCAACACGCACACACACACATGCATATGCATGCATGGATTCACATGCAACAAATACTCACGTGCATAAAGCATGATTATCATCAGACATGTAAAAATGTGATTCCACACATACACATGCATGCAGACATGCACAAAAACTCACCCCGGGCAGTTGGAGAGGGTGAGCTGTCACACAATAGCCCGGTGCGGGTGCACGTTCCTTTTGAATAACAACCCGGAAAATTGAATCAGTTGTGGTTTAGGAAGGACTGACTGGAATGCATGTCCGAAGTTCATGATGCTTTCCTCTGTGAATGCAGCCAACGTGTCCCGTTTCCACAGCACAACCTGTTTTGCTCTAACTTCACACCACGGATGGATTGAAAACAGATCTGCTTTGCGCGCACATTGTTAACAATGCTTTAAATCAAATGTTTATTTTTATTTCAACTATTTCTGGAGTCGTTCCTAGTTCCTGGGCGCTGTGGCACAGCAGAATATTTTCATGCTAAATTAAATTGACGTGTTTGGTTTCCTTTCGGCCACATTGTCTATTTTACATTTGCGTGTTTATGGAGCATCCTGTTTGATTCTGTCAACACTATGTCAGCGTGTGTTTTAGCCTGTAAAAGCATGAAAACAGGCTTTTGGTTTGCGGTAGATGTTGGCTCGGTAGATCTATATGGTTCTCTTTTTCTTATTTTCGCAAATACACACCCAAAACATTTGTTTGCCATTAGGAGCAGTTTGTAAATCAGATCAGGGTGTTGAGTGTGTGCCGTCTCTCTTGGAAGAAATATCCGTTCCTTGTCTCTACGATCTCTCCCTTTAAAAAAAACCCAACAAAGCTCCCATGTCTTTTCTCTTTTTAAACCACCCCCCTCCCAGACACCCACCCAACCTCCATTCCCATTTTTCCGAATGTGGCAATCTGTCGTGTGACACCACTGAGATTAGGTTAGGAAACAGTGTGAGGATTGTATTGGACATGGTGCTGGTCGCGCCAATTTGAGGTCGCAGGACAGCGATCTGGACATTGGGCATACGCCATCAGCATCTCTCTGTGAGAGGCACTGGGCCTTGGCCATTGCCTGTCCCATGGGCTTCCGGGAGGGGCCATCGGTTCTGAAACCTTCAAAAAAAGCTGCAGCAAATAACTATCATTTATTAAAGCTGACAAGTTATCTCTAAATATAGGCCCCTCTGTCAAAAGATTATCGGTTCTGCTGATAACGCAAGCGTGTTTTCGAATCTCCCATGAACATTTGAGGGTAGATTGCGCTCGCTTGCACTGGAGGACGTATATCTGTGCGTTTACTTGCCCTGTGTCAAGTCTGAATTACATTTTAGACGAAAAGGAATCAAGAACATTCAAGCCCAGAAGTCAGCAGTGAGCTGTGTAGTTGAAGGGTTAGGCTGCCCGTTTCACGCACTGGCTCAAGGCTATTTATCATTATAAGTGAGTCTCTGCTTAAGTTTCCCAAACCCTCATTATAATCATTCCCAGCAATTACAGTGTCCAGAACCCCGTCTGCCATCCAGCGCACATCATCAGCCGTTTACTCAGCTCAAAGCTGCTCCTAATTTACATTGTTTTAAATACGGGGTGAAATGCTGATTGATTGTTGTTGCTGTAGGTCGACTTGATAGAATATCATTAGACATGCTAAATATTTGCTTTACTCTTAAATTGTTTGCACACACAAAGCAAGGCCATTTAGCGGCGCGATCGTACATTGTAATGCGTGCTAAATCAAACTTTGAGATAAATCTAAGTTTGTGTCTTATTGCTGACAGATGCCGTAAGCATTTTTAATTTGCATGTGCATTAGAAAGTCATTATGAAGACTCGCTCTTGCTCCATTTCTTTAGTATTTCTGCAGCATAATGCTAGCAAAAGATGGTAAAGATGTAAATACCATAGTTTGCATGCAACTTTCAGGTCTCGCACTCTGTGTAAAACACTTGCATTTCTGAAGCACTCGCTGCATAATTGTCCTCTTGTGAAGAATGCACAATGGCACCAGGATGATGAATCGATGGCAGATTGGACGCGTGGTTTAACTGTCATGTCCCTCAGATAAGGGGCTGCTCGGGGATTGCTCATTCTCACTTCTAGTATGCTAGCTTGCCAGTTTATTAGTGCAAATCCCAAATGTTTAGTAAACTCATTAGGCTCCATCTAATGCTAATTTATCATCATAGATGGACCACAAGAGGAGCAGGACACCAGGGCAGCCAGGCCAGGGCTTTGACCGCTGGCTGATCAATCAGTGCTATAGGGGCTAGCATGTTTCATTAGATCTGCTAGAGTCGGATGAATTTTATGGATTTTGCTCCTGAAAGTGGGATTTTAGGAGTCTTAGCAAAAGTGTGGTGGCTGACAGCACTTATCTACATGAATACATGGCAGGCTTATGTCAGAGAGCTTGCTATTTCAGATAGATTAGGTGGCTTTTTGAAGACAAGGGGCAACATTTAGGACAAGAAGAGAGTATTACGGGTTATACACCTCAAAGAGTAGTGAAAAATAGTGCTGGGTAAGTTCAATTCTCTGTCTATGATAACTGGCATCTTTGTAGCGAGAGATGTCTGATCTGTGCGAATCAGCTGGACTAATTCAGAAATGATGTGATCCTTATGATCTTCTGTTCGTGAAGCGTACTGAACTTAAGAACTTTATCGATCTGTCCGGTCTCTCTGAATCAATCATTTAAGAAGAGACAAAAAAGGAGGCGTTCTCGCAGGTTCCCACTCCGTCAGAGCTAGAAATGGGATTTTCTCGTCTTTTTTTTGTATGCTAGTCTTTAGCGACAGCTTGTATCTCTTTCTCTTGTGGAAATGAAGTGAAGTAATAAATAAATAAAAAATGTAGGTGGTGAATAAACCTGCCCAGACTGTGATAGTAAAATATGACAGGCGTTTCCTGGCGCTGGGAAAGGAGTGTTGTAATTCACCTGACTTATGTTCTCCTGTCTGATTTAGCTTCAGATTAAAACCCACTGCTTGGCCAACCAATTGAAATCAGATCCAGTCACAGCTTGCCTGTATTGATCCCTATTTAACATCAAGGCTGCGAATGGATTGGTATTGATTAACTATAAAACCGCTGGCTGGCTTGTCCAGAGACCTGCTCAATATGCTGAATGAAAAAGTATTGTACCTCTGCCCTTCAATGAACGAGAAAAAGAACAGTAGCACATGTAAAACAACAGCAGAGCTTGGCCTGTAGGAGACATGGCGGCCCGTTCGCTAGTTGTTATTTCCTAATGTAATAATAATAAAAATTTAATCATATTTGTGAAACTTTTTTTAAAAATGTAAATTATTTGTTATTATTATTTTACTTTATATAGAGCTCTTTCCACAAAGCATAAGAAAATATAGACAAGAATAATTGATGTGATGTGGTACTAAGATAGTTTCCTAGCCAAGGCTGTTATTTTTGCTCTGATATTTGATATTTACCCCAAAATGGACCTTAAATATAGCAGGGCTGGCATAAAACATGTTTTGAAAACGAAATGTCAAAGGTTATTAATTGCTTTTCAATTATTCCCCCTTTTTCTCTGCCATTAAAATGCATGAAAAAAATATAAATAAAAGGGTTTTGGGCCTCTTGTCTGGGTGTGTGTGCAAATCCCAGCACCAAACCCAATGACTACATAAGTATAGAATGTCATGGATATTTGTGTATAATAACAATAATATAATTTCCAGATAAGTCCGTGATGAGTAATGTACACCTGCGTTCAGTCCCAGATTCATGCTTGCATGTATCTGCAGTGAGTCAATCGTCAGAGCTCGTCTATCCTGAATTGGGACCAGCTCGTCCGAGTCCTGGCTGGATATCCTCTCTCCCTAAATCTCCATGTCGAGAGCCAGAGGAGGCTCTGCATCTGTAAGAAATTACCCTCAATCTCCCACATCCAGGAGTTTACACTTCTGTAATGACAGAGGAAACCACTGGCCTCAGTAGGACGCAGATTTTAAGGGATGTCTTGAAAAATGGCAGTCTTCTGCCAGACCTACAGGATTACTCAGTGGAACAGACCCAACACACACACACACACACACACACAAGGCTCCACGTCCACCTCGCATACTGATGCAAGAAAATATTGTACTGTATTTTAGCCAAAAAAAATTTTTTTCGTACATTGGCTTGCTCAAACTCAGCGGTTCAACTTTGTTATGGGAAAAATCATAGTGATAAATTGTTTTGTTTTCTCTCAGAAAAAAATGTAATGCTTGGCACAAATCTTACTGAATACTGGTTGTAAATAATGTGGTGTTATGTTTTTCCTAGCCAAGGCCATTATTAGCATTTTACAATGATCTTCAACCCCAAAACATTTTGAATGTAACACAAACCACGTTTTGAAAGAGACAAGTCTAGGGTTATTATTGTTTTGTTTTTTTCATATTATTTTATTTATTTACAATATTTCTTTTTTTTTATTACAAACCATGCCTAAACAGAGTGATACCTCAATTATTTATAAATTGTAATATCTATCTATCTATCTATCTATCTATCTATCTATCTAGTGCATCTGCAAATTATGTATTAAACATTTATTTTTATTTTTTTACATATAATAATTATTTATAATATTATTTTATATAATTATTTATTTATATTTACTTTTTCCAGGTTAACATTTAAGTATAAATTGCAAACATAGTGTAAGAATTAATGCATCACTGTAGTTTTCAGCTTTGAGTTAGCAGCGATAAATATCTGACACTCTTACAATGAAAGAGAGTGGCACACACACACACACACACAATCTGGAGTCTATTTGTCTCTGATAGGGCAAATCCAATATGATTCCTTAAGTGTTGATTAAGATGGTGGGCTGAAACAGGCTGTCCCTCATTGCGTGTTTGTTGATTATTTACCTTCCAGCTGGACATAATGAAGAGCAGCCAATCAGAGCGTCGCTCTGCCCTCCAGCGTCAGGTCTCTTGTTTGGTCTACTGTATTGGTTTACTTTCTTAGCCAGCAGCTAAACCAAACTAATCACCACTTGGGTGGGTAGAACTGAAGGACAAATGACACTCGGTTTGTGTTTGAATCCTCCAGGCGTAAACTTGCTTGTCCAAAGAGTGAGACCAGGGGGAGAAAAGGGAAAGCAAATCGTTCTCAGCGAGGGTGGGTGGCAAAAGCGCTTCAGATATTCACATGTGTGTAATGTGAGAGTGTCACAGAGCCTTTAGCTCTTTTGTGAAGGGTTTAGATGGAGATCATTGAGTAAAGACCAGGATGCCGGCACTGAGAAGCAAGAATTAGCTCATTCACGTTTGTTACCATGTATATCATTTACGTTATCAAAAAGAATCAGAGTTGCGCTGCTCAAAGTTTTTGCTGCCAAAATGACAAGTATTGATCGAGTCAGTCTGGAACTTTATATCTGTTTGGGCTTCATTGGATCTTCCTGGTTTCGAGTAATATCTCAAAGCGTGACTTAATATGCTGGAGGACAGATAGACACTCGGTAATCAGAGCCAGCTGCGATGGATGCCTCTGTCTTCGTTTCTCCATCTGGCCAACACGATGGGCAGAGTACGCTTTTGAAATGAACGCCTCGCCAGAAAAAAACAACAATGTAAACAGATTTAGCCAGTTTTATCCACACAAGCGTAGTCAGGTAGGACATGCTGCGTTCCATTAACAGTCTTCAGTGTCACATGATTTTTCAGAAATTATTCTAATATGCTGATTTGCTGCTCAAGAAACATTTATAATTATCAGTATTTTTGTGGAAACTATAACACATTTTTAGGATTCTTCTATACTGTCACTTATACATTTCATGCATAAATAAAGTATTTATTTTAAAACTGAGTTTTGGGGGGAAAAATGATTCTGTATTTGTTTGCTTAACCGTCTTCATATTACTGATTAGTGATGCATCTTATTTGATAATGTTAATTGTTAGGGGTAGGGCACATATCCATTTGTATCGCCAAATTTTGGCCAAATTGAATTTCTTAATTCAGATATCAAACTTATACTTTTCTAATTTAAAGTTATAGTTATAGTTGAATGGAATGCAGCATAGTTTGAAATGCCTGCAATGTACAAACATGTTCAGAACCAGTTTCTAGGTTTTTAATACTGTAATAATTCCAACAGGCTATTGAAACCCATTTGCCAGTGATAGTGTGTTGACAAGACGTTGCTAAGCAGAAACAGGGGGAAGAGGAGGGAGAGGAAGTCCTGGGCAAGTTTTCCCGTGAGTCGAGGCTTTAATTGGTCTGTGGGAGGTAGAGAGAGAGAGAGGGAAAGGCAGTGAAATAAAGACTTGGACATTATCTCCTCAAAGTGTTTGGCCTCGTGGGTCACCGCCTTAACTTCCTTCTGTTAAAATGGCCAACCCTGACAACCTGACACAATCCAGACAGCTTCTCAGCACACACACACACACTCATGTCCCTCAACAGGTTAGCTTTACGACCCCTCTAACTAGGCTTAATAGCAGAACACTTCACCTTCTCTCCTGTTGAGCCGAATGCTTTAATTGCTCCGAAAACAAGTTGGCTCTCAAAGTTCTTCCAATCCTGCCATCACCAAACCTGCGCCCACTCGTTTGATGGAAGGACAATGAACACATTGACTTGCACTTTTACACCTTACGCTCTCTCCAAGGATTGATAATGACACTAAGCTAAAACAACTGCGGCCCCCAGTCCCAATTTTGTGGTCTTGCAACTAACCCGCCAGTCTGAAACGGTTTGTTAGCTTCATGCGGATGCATCTACATTAGTTTTCCTGCATGTTAGCAATTCCCTGATTTTTGAGCACACGTCTTGGAAGAGCTTTCCATGTGACGTGTGTTTGTACAGGGGTTTCACCGGCGAGCAGAGGTATTGCATCAGTTACACATGTGTCGATGTGGTAATTAAACCGTACACACAGTCAGACGGAGCGCATACACACTCTCTCTCACTCACAGCCGGCGTTGTTAAATATCATCTCTTTAAACATACAGAAAATAATAATGTTAGGCCAAGTCTGGGTAATTTGTTTCATGAAGGAAGTTATTAGCTTGATATCCAAACCCTGAATAAGGTCACACATCGCATCCATTTAAAGGTTAGCGTGTTAACCTGTTGGGGGGCAATGCGGTTTTTTTACATCTTCTCTCACAGAGATGGCAAATTAGTATGAGGCACCTTGTGGCGGCTGCGCTGACTGAAATGATTGTAACAAAGGCTCATTTTGAAGAGGTCAGGCTCCCCCTGCAATGATTTGTTGTTCATGAATCTACTTTGTGCCAATTTGTGTGTGCATGTGCAATCAGATGCGACTCGAGGGCGAGTTCTATCATCTTCACTTTACTGGGAGTGTGTGTTTGAGCGCGTGTGTACGCGTGCATGTGTGCGTGTTCCTCCACAATTTGACCAGCGTGCCTCAGTCGGATTCCCGTCGAATGAGATTTTAATCACCTTCTGCTATCTCGACAACAACTGGGCCGCCAGTCCAGCTCAAGCTTCCTATATTTATGATAATTTTTGTTGTTTTTCTTTCCTTCTGTCGTTCTCTCTCCCGCCTCTCTCTCTCTCTCTCTCTCTCTCTCTCTTCTTTTATTGAAATCACTGTTGACTGAAGGATGTAATCCTGATTAGCGGTGGCTGTGTGTCCATTGAAGGGTGAAAGGCATCAGAACCATGTTGGTTCACAGGCACCGAGTGAAATTGAAAAGGGGAGATGGTCTGAAATGCTTCATGGATTCGTCACTCCAGATAGACACCCGGATATCAACCCCGCCAAACCAATTCCTGCTCTGTTATTAGAGGACACAAGCGCTACCTCGAATTAAGCAGTGTACTCGTTGTGAGTATGTGCTTATGTAGCAAACACAATCATATGGGTTTGAACAGTTCGTGGAATAAAGTAGACTTGTTTTTGTCAGTTTACACAAGCGATCAACCGATTTATCATCTTAACTAATTAAACAGCCGATATTATTATTATTATTTTCTTTTTGATTAAATGTTTGTTTCCAATCACTAGCATTGGATAATAAAATTCTTTCAATCACTTTTTAAAGATGCATAAGTAATGGTTAGTGATTTAGTGCTAATATAATCAGATTGAGTCAGTAAGTGATGAAAAAGCTATATTTGACCGATATATGTGGCTTTTTGGGATTGTGGCATTTGGCTGATAAACGATTATGCCAAAACTGATAATTAATTTTCTATCAATGCTGATGGATAAACAGTTTCAAACAAAAAAGGGGGTAAATATAATTATTATATTGTAATATGTATATGTAAATATTTAAATAGCATTTTGAAATGTTATTGTGCTAGCAATTATATTTAAAGATTATCATATCGGACACTGATGATAAATCAATTATCCTATATTAAAACATTTCCAAAGCACAAAAGCATTTACTTGGAAATATTTTTGAAATTTTAAAAAGTGGTTTGAGATTTTAGTGTGCTAGCAGTAATTGGTAAAAAAACGTTCTGATTTTAAAACATTTCCAATATATATATATATATATATATATATATATATATATATATATATATATATATATATATATATATATATTAAATATTGATTTAAGATTTTAGTGTGCCAGAAAGAGTTATTGACAAAAATTTGGCCATTTTGAGATCATCGATTAATCAAAGTAATAATTCCCATTTTCAAATTTCAAACATTTGCATACTATTATTATTTTTTAACTGTTTAATTTATCTTAGCAAATATTCATAAGATTTCATCAGTTCATCAGTTTTAATTAGAACGATACACAGACTGTATATAAAATAAGTGTTCACTTACAATTTTTGTGAATTTCATCTTTTTGTGAATTGCATCAGCACCCATGCTCTATTGACATCAGCATTGATTACTGAAAACACAGTTTTGTTCAACCACAAGTTTTGGGCAGTAAAAATCTGAAAGAAAGTGAGGCAAAACAAATGAGATGTTGTTTCAGGATGTGTAGGGGCGCCCCGCAGTGCTGCTGCTGTTGAAGCCCCAGTGTTTGACTGGAGAAAAACGAGATGGCCACAGGCTGACGGAGGGCTGATGTCTAAGCAGAGAGCAGACAGGCAGCTCGCGGGGGTGACGGGGCGGGAGAGAGGGGTCGGGGTTTAGTCCTCCACCAGCGCTGAGAGAAAGTGAAAGGGGAAGAGAGGGGGAGGGCAGGGCAATCTATCATTAGTGACCGAATCAGACAGGGTAGCGGCCTGTGAGAAGCTTAAGAGATTCTCCCTCCCCAATACACACACACACACACACACACACACACACATCGGGCGAAGAAGAGAATGAGGAGGAGGAGGAGCACACCAACTCGCTTCTCAAAACCCGTACAAATGGGCTTACACGAATTGTGGCCACTATAATGTACATCAATGATTAAACCCGAAAAAGTGTGTGGGAATAAATCTGTTTATGCTTACTAAAATATAAAATAATAATAATAATAAGAGGATTCCATAACCTCCTCGTAATCCAGGTTTCGTTCTTTATAGCAAACATTCGTTCACACATAAATCACCGGCTGAATGTATCCCATAATTCTGCTGGTATAAATTGAGAGAGGAAGGAGGAGTTACAGCTCGTCATATTTGTTTTGCTTGAACAGGCCTGCTACATCCGTATTGATCCCATCGCTAATGATGCATGTTATTAAACATGATCGCTCATAGAAAATATGGTGACATTTGTCTTTGTTGCGCTCAAGAACGTTTGCCAGTGAGCTGACGTCCCTATTAAAGATCCGTACAAACAATCTCCGGCATGCAAATTAAAAAGCGACGGCTTAACACACACACACACACACACACACACACACACACTTGCATGCATGCACACCTTCTGCATTCAAATTAAATTACTTTATTCTAATATCATGTCTTGACTGACACCTGCAACACTCATAAATGTTAATGACTATGTTTTGTTGTCTTTATATTGCTTTTTTTTCATCTGCTTGTTAGCAGGAGGAGTCAGCGCTTTTCAGATCCTGTCCTAACAAGTTCTTTCTAATCAGCCTCAGAATCTCACGTTGACAGAGAAACGAAAGATTGTACGGCAAAATAAACCTTAAGATGACTGTTCTGCCTCAGAAATGGAGAATAAATGCGAGTGTGCACAAAGACGTGCATATCTTACGACGATCTCTAAGAGGCACGTTACTTTGCCGTGTCAATTTATGAATCGACGTGCTCGTGTTTTTATCATTATTTACCAGGACGGGTTTGTATGTGCAATGAAGGAAATAAACTTCATCAGAAGCGAGTTTCAGATGCCACTCCGAGCAGAATAAAATGCAAGACGCACTGAATTCCTCCCTCGAGGGAATTCGAAAAATAAAGCATTCAACCCTGCTCCAGTGCATCCGCGAACAAGAAAGAGAAGTTTTTGAAAAATCGGCAACGTATTCAAATATTGATATTCGTGCTTGTCAGAAAAAGAGGCCTTGAAATTTCCACCGAGCTCTTGTTGTCAGAAAAAGTGTCAGATAATTCATAAATGCAGTTCAGAGTCCGCAGGGAGGAACATGGTAGCGTGGCTGTGGAAACAGAACAGAAAACATTGCCGTTTTTCCCATCATGTCTGGCAGATGTTCAATTTGGGCCTGTTGCATTTTCCCTCCATCTCTTCTGTTCCTCTTCTCTTGTGGTTTGTGGGCATGTTAAAGTGTTTTTGGGTTGGATACGACTGTTTGTTGTTTCTGATTTCTAGTTTCCCCCTCTCAGCTTTCCGTTTCAAGGGCCAATGAGAGCGCAGCTGTTTTATTAGCCCAAGACATCAGCACCACTTATACATGTGGCCTGCATTAGTAACCCTGAGTCTCTTTCTCACACACACATGCTGTAAAGAGCTGTGAGTGACAGTTATAATGATGTGACTGTCTCTGGTGTAGTGGCAGTCATAAGAGGTGTTTATATATGCTTAGAGCCTCATCAAACTTGACTTCAGTTCTGTATGCCAGCAGCACAAAATGCAAGAGAAATAAATCAACACTTTTAAGAAAAAAACACTGCACATTTGGCGCCGGCTGTTATATATCTGAGTAAATGTGTGTGCAAATATTTGCGACTTGAGAATGTATATAATTTATCTGGTTATAGTTATTCTATAGGCTTTTAATGTGGAAACAGCATAAATGATCTCATTAGTGTCTCAATTGTTTCTCGTAGACTTTAAAACCAGACACTTTTTCCTGCTTGTCTTGAGGAAAAGTGGCGAATAGTTTTCAGAAGATGTTTCCTAAACTGTTCAGATTTTCTCAGCAGATCAAAAAGCCTCAGTTTGAACTCAAACATTTCTCATAATTTTTTTTCTGAGACCAATTTACCCCATTTAGCTAGGAATCATAGAGGAAACATATAAAACAAAACTGATACAATTACTGTTTAAGGTGGGAAAATATATACGAGTGATATCTCGTCAGTGTCTCAGTTGTTTCTCCTAGACATTAGTAATGTTTTGATTATGTCTCCTGATTCTAGTCTGGTATCTCAATATGCATCATGAAGTAAAATACTTCTTATCATATTCCTAATTTGAATAATAATAATAATAATCGAAAGGAAATGTAAGAGAAAAATCTGAGACAAAGCTGATACAATGATCCTTTGAAAAACATGAATGCTATATCATCTTATAGATAGACATAAGTGAGATTTTGATGATGTTTTCTGCTTTTCTCAGAGAAAAACAAACTTAGCAATGTCTCAAACTATGCTCATATTGTCTTAGTTTGGCTAAATACCAAAGTAAAAATTTTCTAAAATCAATCAGTTCTCTTAACATTTCTCCAAGACCAAATCATTAGTGCTATGCTATTCCCATTTGTCTCATTTGTATCTTTTTTATAGTTTACTAGGAGATGTAGGAGAAATATCTGATGCATTGAACCATAATTGAGAACTCCACTGAGCTACAAAAGAGCAACTTATATGCAATAGTATTTTTATTTATTTATTTATATTTGTCTGGGAACACCAGAATGTTTTTTTCTTTCTTAATATTTTTGTTAGATGCGTGGGAGAGCTTTGCGAAACATTGCAGCCCGCACCCTTTGCTCAATTATTTTATCAAAAATGGCGGCTTCGGGCTCGGTGCCGGCTGCTTGGCGGAGCTGTTGAGAGCCACGGCATGTCGGACATGTCCCTTTATCAGAGCCGTACGAGGTACTTCCTCTCGCTATCGCTCTGACAGTAATATTCGCCCATGATGAATTGGACAGTCAGACGACAGTGGAACTCTGAAACAGAAGAGATATAAAGACCTATCTCTTGTCACCATATGATCTCATAGTTCAAGGCTGTTGACAAGACGCATTTTTGGCACAGCTTGCGGGGGCCATCTGGGAAGTGCTGCTCGAAAGCGGCAGAAAGTATTTCGAAGCCGTAGTTAAATAACGCTGGAGCGTATGGCACCGCTGTGGGGAGAAGTAGGACAGTAGATTGCACTCTCTCTTTCTGAAAGGAAAAAAAAAAAAAATCACAGGAGACCAAAGATGGATGTGAGAAGAGGAACATGAGATTCTCCTATGAGAAACATGATTAATATATTTAAAATAAATTAACGATGAGTGATCGGCTAATTTATCATCTGGGGGAGGTGAAATACGCAAGGGTTTTGACACAGCACGCGTGGGTGTGTGAGATTGCGTTATGTATGTGCATTCCTGGTTTTTAATGTTGTTGTTTTTGGCCAACTAACAATAAGATAGTGTCCATTTTCTGGTTGTGGCCATCTCAGGACTAATAGAGAGAGAGAGAGAGAGAGAGAATGCCTTGGAAACCCGATTAGAGAGTCTGCCAGCATGTGCTACCCAACATGCTTTCTCTCTCTCTCTCTCTCTCTCTCTCTCTCTCTTGAGTTGTTCGTTGGCGAGTGGACACTCGTAGCGGCTGACATCTTTGGCTCGTTAGAGGCTGCAGGAGTTGACGTTTTCCACGCCTGCCTTCAGCCGCCTTCCTCTCCTCTCCTCCGCTCGACACTGTCTGCTACACGTCCAGCAGAATCTGTCATCTGCTCTCGGCCGTCCGGCCTGGCCACTCACACCCTGACAGAGAGAGAGAGAGAGAGAGAGAGAGAGAGAGAGAGAGGAAGGTGAACATCTCGCCATTGAATCGCCCATTACCTTTGTGAAGTGTATTGATTTCTTGTAAAAATAATGATATTGACAGGCTTTCCAGAAATAATTGTTTCCAGAACAAAGAGGTCATTGTGGAGACTGAGGGAAAGCTTGACTCCAGCATGCAGTGAAGTGTTTGTGGGTTTGTTCTGGGAATATTTAAGAGCATATGTGTTTGTCTGTTTTAGATATGCATTATAAAATATAATCTTGAATCAGACACATGGATTTATTTATTTATTGGATTATTTTTTGATGCTATACTTATACACACCTACTTGAAAAATGAATAACACAATAATGTTCATTATTTATGTGTGTGTGTGTTTAGTTCATTTGTCCTTATTATTATTGTTATTATTATTTATTTGTATTATTATTATTAATATTATTATTTTTATTTTTTGCTAGAAATAGCTTGACTTCTTCCTCTGTTATACATCTGTTATTTCTTCTTCACCCATTTAGTTGTGAAACGGTACGTCCAAATAAGCTCACCTTTGGACTTGTCGAAGTTTAATAGTTATGGCTTAGAGATTTGTTCACATCACTAACCCCAAATGTGAGCGCGCAGCACAAATACAGCCAGAGCTGTCTATATGCACTACAATGACCTCATCTACCTGACAAGGAGCACATGGCTGTACCGCCGCTTCCTTTGCACTTTTTTTTACCCCCTCTGCTGTGTACCTTGACAGTCGTTTGAGAGCGAGAGAAAGAGACCCTTTATTGTGTAATGTAGGCTTTGACATGCAGTTTCCAAACAGATTTTCTGGCTGTCTTTATTCATTCGCTGCATGGCTGGCGAGAAGCAGCGGTACAAAGGGAAATATGCTGTTTACAGCCATGAAGGGAACACCTGTAATCATTTGTGAGGTTAAGAATATACATCTACATTCCCGTAGAGGTCTTGAAACCACTTTCTAAGGTTTTTTTTCCCCCCTCGTCTCCTCTCTCAGGTGTTGTGATGTGGACAGGGTCTCAGCGGAAGCCTCTAGAGGTGTCTGGGAGTGCTGTTCTCCTCCACAGATAGCTTCAGTTCCCAGTTGTTAGTGTTTTGTCACGTGGTTGCGTGTTTAGCTCACATACAGAGTTGTTGAACAAACAGTCGGTCGTTGGTCAATAGTGTGTCATGCGACTAATTGCGCCTGTGAAATGAACTGCTCCTTGTCTTCCCAAACAATCGTGTTTGAAGCTCTGCAAGACCCCTTGCACAACTGTGAGGGGTTTTCTTTTCCCCTAGCCAAGTCTTTTTTTCCCTTTAAGATGCTAAATAAGCAGGTCTGTCCACAGGTGTATCTCCTACATCATTTTATTTTTTTATTGTATCAGTTCATTTTATTTATTTTTGTTTTTGAGGTGATCCAGGAATTATTATTATTTTTTAATAAGATTTAGCAATTAGTATCTGCTATGTACACAGTTAATTAATTAATTATTATCATTATTTTGTTATTTAAAAAAAAATATTTTCATTTTACAATATTTCTAGACCATTTTTGATAGATTTACCATTTTTTGCATCATTATTATAATTTTTTTTATCTTTATTTATGAATTTGGTAATTATTTTTATGTTTATTTTTTTAAAGGACATCCAGGACTTTGTTTTTCAACTTTGAATAATTTTGTTCCCAAAACTACATTACATTTATTTATTTATTTAAAACCACAATTTTAATCTTAAAATAAAATTATGCATTTTTAAAAAAAATAATTTTATTTACATGCCATGTTACACTATTGCACTGAATGATCATCGTATTTATGTACCACATTATAGTTTCATGGTATGTTTTTTAAATTTTTAGTAAGGCTATTCTGACATACACTGCTACACTGTACAGTTTTCCTTAATCAATAGTCCTGGTACCCCAGGTTTTGATGTGCACATAGAGAAAAAGAGACTACATGACCGGTGATACAGATTAATTAGATGTTGTATTGGGCGTCTCAGATTAACATATCAGGCAGAAGGCCGCAGTATTGTCAGTGTGACTGAAGCCGATGTGTCTGCCTAATGAACTGCAGGCCAAAACTATCAATTAACCTGACAAAAGGGCCCTCACCGGCAGGGACAGACCACTTACCGACAACCTCTCCTCTGTAGCCGCCATTACCCTGTCACTCACACGTGTATGCATGCTCTCTCTCGCCTCAAATTGGGTCCTTTGTCTCACACACTCCGACGCAGAGATTTGTGTTAACTGTAATCTTATAAAGCTGGTGAGCTCTGCGGAGTAGCATCCCTCCGAGAGTCCATCCACGGGGCCCGAAGCCATACCTAATGGCCATTTAGGGCCAAAGTAGCTGTGAAGTGTTAAATATTTACATGTAAAATGCCAATAGTAATTGCAGGCTATGTCAGAGGTTGTCTTGGGACAAAAAAACAACAACAACAACAAAACAGTCGTTTATACCCAAATACCTCCAATAAGAGCGCAGCTTGGTGTTTACGGTTTATTTAGCGTTCAACTTTTTCCCATGTGCATGCATGTGCACTGTCAAGCTTTGCTTATTAATATGGAGGATAAATCTATATTTAGCCTTTTTCGTTGGTTTCTTTTTTTTCTTTGAATGATCGTTGGGTCCAGAGGCGGCTAATGTGGTGTTGACTCCATGTGGCCTGTCTATTAGGGGTGACAGGACTGCCCTGGCAAATAATAAAGAAATATTTATGCTCCTCTTAGCGATGCTAACAAGGTAACATATCAAGCCGGTGCACTGCGGGGTCTCCCTCTAAGCTTCAATAAAGTCTTGTGGACTCCACACACACACACACACACACACACACTGTGTTCCTGTGTGTGTGTGTGTGTTCCTTTCCACTCTGTCCCCTTCTTTTTGTTTGCGAAATGAGATTGGTCATAAATCCAGGCCATCTCATATATATTTGAACGCTGGTATTTGCTTCTGCCAGGAAAGTGCACTTTACATGTGGTAACACACGATTACCTGGGCGTCTTATTGCGAAGGAAGAGAAAAATCAATATCAATTTATAATTCACTATTGTTGCCTATATCTGGTTTTATGGCACTCTTGCCTGCCTCATTAATGTTTCAGAGTGATTGACTGGAACCAAAAGATTTTAAACGAGTTTCTTTTTTATTTATTTTCTCTTAATAATTAAATAAACCGGTCAGCTGGTTCCATTCTCAAAGCACCTACCAAGAAAAAAGAAAAACATAATTAAGGACTTGTATTATGAAATGAAGGCCATTTAATTATGAATAGTTTACCCAATGTTGTGAATATATTGTTATAATTTATATTTGTGCTGATTAAAACCTATAAGAATTTATTATTAAGAATTATTGTTTGTTTGTTTGTTTTTATTAAAATGTCAAATTTCTAAATATTTATATGATTTCTGAAGACTTCTGAAGCTACTTGTACAGTGTTTTTTTTTTTTTTTTTGGCAATAAAAAATCACTTCACTTTTATTGCATGGAAATAATGGCTTGCAAATTCTTCAAAACCTTCTTTTATATTTAATGACACACACAGGGGAAACGTTGAGGAAATGATGGCAACATTGTATTTTTTATTTTTTTTTTTGCCTGAAATGTCCCTTAAAGTCCCTTTTTTAAATAGGCAAGATGTGTGCATCTGCATTTCAAAATGTTAAAATTGAGGATTTGGATATCAAATGGACTCTCGTTGTTTCTGTCACCGTCCTGAATCTGATTTTCGTCCATCATATCGCATCCAATCAGAAGACAAAGGCGACACTCGTTTCTGGAGTGACCTGCTGCAGACCCTTCTGACGGCTGCTTAAGTTGTTCCTTTTAGCCCGGTGACTGACAGATGGAAAATTGCGCTTTCAAATTCATCCCAGTCATTCAGCTCTGTTCTTCTACATGTCAAAGCCCCCATGGACCAGAGACAGTGAGGAGAGAGCAAAAAAAAGAAAAATAAGAAACGCTGCGGGAAAGAGTTGGGCTAACACATTAGCTTAGCCTGCAGAAGGGAAGACAATCGTGTGTTTGAGAACTCTGAAGGAAAATCAATCATGTCGTAAGTGAGCGTATGAGTAAATTTGAACCCTGACAACTTTCATCATCTCGCCGCGGCGCGTTCGGCGGGCTGCAGTTTTCTCTCTCTTTCTCTTTCCCACTGAGCGCTTCTGTGCTCTCCTCCGGAAGAGAAAATGAGCGCCTTTCTCTCTCCTTTTTTCCACGTCTCTCCTCACAGCTGTCTATTAAGAGGGTGAAGTGTTGGAGTCTTTTCTTTCTGTCTCTTTTACTTTACTGCCTCCTGTCTAGTCCGTCCTTTTTGAAGCACATCTGTCAAAGATGAGGGCGGCGTTTTAGCCATGTTTCTAACTTCTGTTTATATTCGTAGCCTCCTCTTACAACAGGCCTTATTTGCAGGTGAAATAAGTTTAACAATGGAAAAATGTAATCCATCTTTAAGCCCTGGATACCTGTCTCAGGTACATTCTATCAAGTCTTAAATTCACAAGTAATCGAATCCAGATGAGAGAATGGGTGTGATGCCTAATTTTGTTTAGTTTAGTGAAGAGTGGAACGACAGCTTTGACTTTTGCCATCTCGTCTGTGAAGTGAAAGATTGGTCCGTACGCTCGAACTATTGCTGCTAGCGTCAATGAGAGAGAAAGACGAAAAAAGACAGTTATTTTAAAAACTAAGTTTCTGAGAAGTTAAGGATGGCCTTTCTGTGCGCAAGATGGAAATCCGCTTTGGTGATTGATTCAGAGCGGTGTGAGATATTTCTTCAGTAAGTGTGAAGTGACCCGGTTAGATGGTAATATGGGCTAATGCGACTGCTCTGTTCCTTAATGTGAGCTTCAGCTGACAAGCACCGGCGGCAGGGAGGGAAAAAAAGAAGATTTAAGTCTGTTCTCTCTTCTTTAACTAGAAAATTAGTGTGCAAAGGAGATCTGTCATGATAAAGAACAGTGTGGTGGCCTACCCCCAACCCTACACCTTCTCTCGGTACTCTACGACTCCCAGTGGGACACATCCTTAAGTGTTATAAGGACAAATTTATTGTCCTGACCACATTATTTAGCAATTTGATTTGTGCCAGGGATTTGCATTAATTCTGAGCTGGAAAGAACAATGATTCATGGAGGGGTAGAGGAATTTAGCAGGAAACGAACTGAGATGCGAGAGTTAAGATTGAGTGAAGTCTTTCTTAAGGAAGTTTTATGAGTTGAGGGATTGTAGATTCTGATTTCCTGGGAAAATTCATGGAAGTTAATATATTATTTCTAGCCACAGCTTTGAAATATTACACTGACTTGAAAATGCTGAGTTTGTGAACATAATTCAATTTTATTTGTATAAATAATAATACAAAATTATAAAGTATATAACATTTAATAACATATGTGTGTGTGTGTGTGAGTGCATTTATATTTATTTAATTAGTCAATAATTTGTCAATAAGTACTGTGGTACTTTAAATCATGATTTAAATGATTAAAGTCACTGAATTTCATTCAATTACCATCATGACAATGGCATATTTATTTTTTATTTATTATTTTTCGTGCAGTTGCAGAGGTGGAGAGACAAACGTGTGTGTTGTTTTGTCTCAGCTAGTCGTGACCTTACTGATCCCGGGGTGGCGTTCCGTGACCTCTTCACACACACACATAGACGCACACACTCGAAAGCGCACAGCAGGGAAGGATAAGATCAACGCTAAAGCAAGCAAACATCTCTTGCTGAGAAAACATGAGCCACCACACATGCACACACAACAGGAAGTGTTTCTGAAGGAGCACAGGAAGTGAAGGGTGAGACTCGCACACAGCTGAAAAGTTTGGCATGTTCAAGAATCCTCAGTTGGGAGCTCAGATCCGAAACCCTATAAAGCTAGTGTTCGGGGCAAATTCAGGAAAAATGTGGTTAAAATTCACTTCCCAGATGACTGTGGAAGCTTTATATCCCCCTGCGCTCTTGACTTGGGTTACACATTTGGCTGATGATGTTTTCCTTCTCCTTCTCCTGATTTTCCTCTTTCTCCTGCACGGGTTTGTTTTTAAGCTTCATGGTCTATGAAGACGACACTTCGTTTCAGCTATAATTGTTTTTTTTTTTTTTTTTTTTTTACCAACCAACTCCTGAAATAAATCACTTCCAGGGCTATGGGGGGAGAATTTATTCTTGGCAAACAAGTAGCATATTTTGCATTTATTATGGAAAATAATTTTTACAGGTAGGAGGTGAGATAATTTGGGAATTTCCGTTTGCTGGGAAGTAGGATCGAGAGCATAAAACTGCTGCATTTTAAGCAGATTCCTGCTCTTTCCATCTGGCCCCACTGGCTGGAGAACCTGATCCGACCTGTCAATCAACAGGCCCCAGCTGTGAGGTGCGGCCCCCGCCTGGAAACCCTCCCCAACTCATTAAAACAGCTTCCCTAACGCTCCCCTTCTCTCTCGGCTTTCCCCTACCGTTCTCTCCTCTCCTGTCCTCTCTCCTCTGCTCTCCCACACTGCACAGTGGGGTTTTCATATCAGGGGTCTGTGACAGGATCATTTCAGCGATTTGTGGGATTCATCTGCAGTTAAAAGTACAGCCTAAGGCTAGTCTAATTGGTAGGAAGGCTAATTCCCTCCCGTCCTCCTGTCAGTCTGTATTTTATTTACTGAGCCTTGCCAAAACCTATTTACACAATAATGAGAGTAGATTGCTGTGATGCCAGCAACACAAAGACTCGCTCAGCGTGGAATCCACAACGAACAATTAAAAGCAAATCTGAAATCGCGCTAGCAACCCGTCTGCTAGACAACACAGGTACATGGACAGGTTGGCATCTATCCTGCCTCTGTCCAACCTGTGTAGCTCAAAAATTGCAGTTGTGAGTTCTCAGTTGTGTTTTATTTGTTTCTGATGATTCTCTGAAAGAAATTCAGTTTATACTAATGTAAAATGAATTTGGATTACAGCTGAAATAATTTGGGATTGGGAAATATAATGAGAAATGTTGGAGTTCATACGTAGATCTGAGTTTTGATTGAAGACTTTGGGATATTGGGAGCACCGTTTGAGACATTGTGGAGAACTTCCAAGACCTCATCTGTAAATGTTCCTTCATATGGATGCTTCTGCCTAAATTTTTCTTTCTCTTTAATGGATCAGGAGTCTCGGTTATGATTTCTCTTAAAATCCCTTTAGAGAAATCTAGTTTATACTGACAAAAGAGATATTTTAAGAGCTAATTTTGAGATCTTTAACTGTTGATTGCAGATTGTTGGAAAATCTGAGCACAGATTGAGACATTGTTGAGATCTTTTCAAAATTACCTTCCAGTGGATAGATCTACCTTGATCCAAGTCTCGTTTGAGTTCTCAGCTGTGTTTAAGTGTTTCTCCTAAAATTCTATTTGCTCTCCTTCATTTGTGTAACTTCTCTGTCTCCGTCCCAAACACAAAGGTGCCATGCTGACTGAGCACAGGTCACCCATCAGGTGATCAGTGTTTAGGACTGACGCGTAAGTAAGTTTGAGGTTTTCATAAAGCTTTTTAGAAGCAACAGACATGTCAGGTTTAGACTGGATCGATGGAAGATGATTTAGGGGTGTTGGGAGGAAACAGGTTGTATTTTTCAAACTCAAATTAAAAGCAGTCATGTGAATCTCTATCTTTCTCTGCCTTCACTCTCTCTCTGAAGTCATTTCTCTGTTATTTGTGGTGTTTGGTTTTTATCCTTGACACTTTCACAGAGTGACTGCTCACTTAGAACGAAGAAATCATTCAGAAGAGCCATATTTCTCCTCCCTTCCTCCTGCGACAGAGTGCGCTCCATACCTCTGGGAAGTCTCTGGAGAGCGTCTTCTTTATGATGATACTCTCAAGGTGAATATTGGCATTTATTTAGCCCGAGTTGGATATGAAAGAGATGTTTAGCAGCGCCAGCCCCGATGGAAAGTGTGCAGTCAGCACTCATCGCTTCCCGTATAATTCTATTTCATTTCCCTTTTCTCAAAGTCACCGTGCATCCCTTTCTCCCCTCCAACCCTGTTCAAATTAATTTAACACTCCTCTTGAGGAATTCTGATCAAATTAAAGTTTTTCTTTGCAGAGATGACAATAGCGGTGCGTCTAAGTTTCACGCTGAAATGACGAGCTCCTATATTTAGAGTCTCATAAGGGCTTTGCAGTGGAGAGAGTCTCTTTCTTTCTGCGAGAAAATTAATTGAGGAAATGACAGACTTGGCTGAAGCATCAATCAAAAAGTAGCAACACGACAAACTTTGGCAGCGATTAGAGATGAGTTTTTTTTTTTTTTTTTTTTACCAGCTAACAGCTCCAAATCCCCGATCCAATTTCCTTTAAACAACAGTTTAAAAAGTCTTTCATATTACAGGAAGCAGAGGAAACAAATCATTGAGCAAAAACTACAACAATGATCACTTGAAGTGGAAATGTATAGCCAAGTGGACAATTACCTTTATCTCAAACATACTGTTAGCCCCCAACCTGTTTTTTTTTATGATTTTGTTTTATTAAAATATAAAAAGAAAAAGAAATCTAAATATTTATTTATTTATTTATAGTTTTTGAAAAGTTTTCTAACACAAATGATATTATATCAAATTAAAAAGACTTTTGGATGCCACTGTATATTCAAGGGAAGCTCTTGGAAGCAATGAAGAGGCAATTCAGGTGACTTCAGGGAGTGTGAGATTCATGGTTTCTGACACTGGACTGATAAGGGCTGTTAGTGTGAGCCATTTTGTTCTGAAACAGACACAGATGAAAAGCACACAATAGCTTTCGATAAAGAACATCCGTATGGAGAAGTCCCACACATATACTTTAAGTTAGTACACAAGTCCATATACAAGATCTGAACCACTGAACAATTTAGGAGTCGTAAATTTTGACCCCACACTCTCTGTCCATTGTAGATCAGTACATTTAAAAATTGGCACGATGAAGAACCATTGTCTGAAATCCAGAACGGCCCATTGAGTCTCGGTGAATGAGTGTCCATGCTGGAAAGCGAGTGGGAGCGAGAGTGTTAGTGTGTATGTGTGTGTGAGGCTGAGAGAGCTGTCACTTTGAGGAATGAGAGACTGTGGCAGTAGGGAGCAGTCTGGCAGATGTGCAAAAGGAACACCAAGCATATTGATCAATTAAGTATGCAAATTCCTCCTGCTGACTAAAGAGAGAAATAAATAAAGTACAATAAGAATTAAGCCCTGCCGTAATGACTCTCTCAAGTAAAAAAAAAGAAAGAAAGGGAACGATCAGCCGCAAAAAAAAAATTTGTGTACACCTGCTATAAGATCTAAGTGTGTGACTTTACCTTATGTCAGTCAATGGAAATGTTGTATAATTCTAATCTTATGCAGATATAAGAGAGAGAGAGAGACTCAAGTCGCATAAAACCCACCCACACCAACACACAACTGTTGTTTTCCTTCAATGATCAAACAACGGCAGCATAACACAACACACACACACACAGACACACACACACACACAGACACACACACACACACACACACACACACACACACACACACACACACAGAAAAAGGTATTTCAAATTCAATGTGGCATTTAACCAACAGCTTGAGAATCTAGCTATCGTTCTTTCTTTCTATCCTTCTAATCTTCTGTCTCTCATAATATCTATCTATCTATCTATCTATCTATCTATCTATCTATCTATCTATCTATCTATCTATCTATCTATCTATCTATCTATCTATCTATCTATCTATCTATCTATCTATCTATCTATCTATCTCTATCTTTTGTACATTTTCTGACACAATTTGCCAAACCTTGTTATTAAAGTAGGGCTATATTTTAATTCTACTTCCTTACATTAAAAGTTGAATTGAAATTCTAAATCCTGTTTGTATATCAGTTTAAATTCATTTTAAAATTAGTTGTTCTTGTAGAATAAAAACAGACTCCTTTAAACACTATTCACGAAACATTATTAAAAAATGCACACTTTAAGAAAAGATTGTACAAATAAGGCCTTGTCTACTCTACTTTTTTTTTTTTCTTTAAAGTGCTTTACCTGTATTTTGAACTATGCATTGCATAATGTTGTAGAACAGTAGTCTAGTTTTTTTAGTCTACTATTCTTTCCTCTCTTTCTCTCTCTCTGGGTAGGACATCTTGTATGGTGGTCTACTGTTTTGTTACCTTGTGAGGCAGGGTGTTTGATTCACAAGATCGCCCCCCTCTTTGGTGATGACAGGCCCCTCATTATGAGTTGGCCTAATGAAATTATCGTCTTGTTCTGCTCTTCTCTATGTTGTTGTCAGGACTTTGAAACACGATAGTTTAATTATGGACACACACTGTTTGTGTGCATGCATGTCTTTGAGTGTGTGTACGTGCCCTCTTCAGCATGCGGGTGCACGAGAGAGCTCTGGACCTCTGGACGTCGCCCAAGCTGCCCTTTCCTAGAGATATGTTAAACCTGCCATTCATATGAAAATTGACTACAGCCATCGGCCTGCTCTTTTGTTCCTCTCTCTCTCCATCCATCTCTCCCTGTTTCTTGAATCGGGTCCAAGTTTAGAACGTAGGATCACGCCGATGCCAGAGTCATTTGATTTTCCTGCTTTATCCCGAATCCCCCTGCTCTGTGAGGCCGGAAAGCTTCCCGGCTTTTTTCTTTATCCCGGCCTCTTCCGAAACAACAGAGTTTGGTCCTATCTGTGTCCGCACATGCATATCGCCGGCAGGCCGCAAACCGCCTGTGCACAATAAGAGAAGCATCGCAAGAGGTCATTTCATATAAAACAGGAGAAAATATTCGGTCTTTGACATTTGGACCGTGTTTTCTATATTTCTGCATGGGCAGATAGCATCAAAAGTCTCCTCCTCAATAATAAATATCAGAATGTCAGCTGTCAGTCACTGCCTTTAAGGAAAACAAGACAGAAAGGCAAAAAAGAAAAGGGGAAAAAAGGAAAAACAGACAAAAGCTATCCCGCCGCTGCGACAAGCAAGTGTTTATTCCATGAAAGAAGGATGGAAATGAAGCTAGGGTGCATAAGGGGCTTTAGAAGCGAGGAACAGGGGAATAATCTCTCACTTTCCCCCTCTTTCTACATTTTGTGAGTGTAGTTGTTCCCCCTTGAAAGCCCCAGAGGGTTTGATCTGGAAAACAGGAAGCTCTCCATGAGTTCTTCCCCCCTCAAGGAACCTCATGTGTTTAGAAAAGCACTTTCTCTCTTTCTCTCTCTGAGATAAAAACAGCATCACATCAGAAAGATTTTTATTTTTTATTATTATTATTATTATTTTAAATAAAAGCAATTATGCATACAAGACAGTGATATAACTAATTAGAAATGACTAAAGTCAAGGTTTAGCACATCCTCTTTTACTTGTGCTGTTTTACTCAGATTTTTGCCTGATAATCACTAACATCATGGCTAAATCTGAGATTTCTTTTTGAGTTTAATGCCACCCTAGCTGAATCTGGATTGCTTTCGGCAAACAAATCTGGCCGACGAGTGCGGTTGGCAATTAGGCATCTTTGCTTCTGCTTGCTGCTTGATTAAGCTGATTGATGAACGGGCCATATGTGGTAGTGTCACAACTTGGCTTGACATCTCTCCGTCTATCCTCCGTACCATCTTCCCAACATGTAGAGGGCCAGATGAGAGATTGGGAAATGAATGATAACTTTGATTTGTCGTTTTTCTGAGTCCAAAACCAAAATGATGTGGTGATTTAACAGCCAGTCGCAAGCAAGGTACTCATTCATCCAGATATCACTGCAATGTTTAGCAGTTTCAAATTGCTTTACATTTTTAGCCTTTTTTCAAGGCCAAATGAGACCTGTGTGATAGCGCCCATGCATTTGACAGCATATGTGTGTGAAAAGCATGTGTTCACGTCCCTGCTTCGGTGTTAACGTGTGTTTGCATGTCTGTTAAATACCTGGCACTCTATGTATGTTTGCTGTGAGACGTGTGTGTGTGCGTGTGTTTTCTCCACAGGCTGTGGGGTGTGTGATTGCTGTTATGCTGTCAGGTTGGGTGCTGTTGCTTGGCTTGACTGCGAGGCTCTTTTAATGTGCACTGGAGTAGAATAAGTAACTGCTTGCAGCGGCAGCTGAGCTCAGTCCCTGTTATGGGTGACGCCGCCACCTGACATCCACCAGTCTGCTGTAAAGAGAGCCTTTTGGCAACAACAAACACATGCATGCATGCATGCGCATAGACATGAGTGCATGAACATGAATGCTGGTTTCGCTTAGGGATCTAGATTTCACATCACTGTAACAAAATTGTTTGTAGTACAACAAAAATGTCAGAAAAATAAATATTGAAATGTATTACTATTACCACTGATCATTCAAATGTATTATCTAAACATAATTTGCATTTACTTGAACCTTATCAGTTGGGAACTACACTGAACTAGTCCACAAATGCATACATGCACATGCATCACCCTCATTTGCATGGAAATTCAACAAAAGCGCACTCTCCCTCTCTCTGCTCTGCATCTTGTTTTCCATCCCTCTTTCTTTTTTGCGACTTCGACTTAATCTTCTGCGTTGCCTCTTGATCATGTCCTGTGTTTTTCCTGGACAAGTTTGAAATTGCATGCGTCAGGACTTTGCTAATTAAAGTCATACTTTCAAAAATGCCATAATAACTGTTAATTAGCTTGATGCTATTTTCAGCATAATTTGCTAATTAGTGGAAAACCTGTACAGCATTTCTTGCTAATTACAGCACAGCTCCTCATGCTGCATCTGTGACTGGCCTCCAAATGATGCCATTACACACGTCCACATCTCACATTCGCTCAAAACACTTCATTACCAGCTTCGTTATTGACAAACTCTGGAGTCAGCTGGATTTGAACTAATATGCTTATGAAAAATAATTGTGTCATGTGTTTCTATGCCATGGTCACCCCTTAAAATAAATATCGCCCATGAGGTGTTTTGGGAAAGCGATCGCGAAGAAAATACGTGACCCTTATTATACATGCATGCACATGTTTGTGTTTGTGTGTGTGTGTTCCTCCCTGGCAGCTGGTCTGGCTCAGGCACAATGTGTTCCCACTCAGGTCCTGTATTCGGCTAGTTAGCATTAGCTCGCTCCAGTTCAAAAGTAAGCCAGGCACCATAGACCTCCTTAGCGCTAACAGCGCTGGCGAGAACATGATGGACAATAATTGGAGATAATGTACATTAGTGAGGAGAACATGGAAACAAGATCCTTTATCTGAGCAGAAAAAAACTGCAGAGAGGGGAAAGCTTAAGATAAATAGATCAAAGCAGACTATCTACATCATACATTACAACACTTCCCACCCTTAGCAGTTAAACACTGCACAGGAAAACCAATCTTCGGTGGCCATGTAGAGTTCTGCAATCAGAAAGAGTCATCAGAGAGGAGAGAGCGAGAGATATGCGGGGCTCCGGTAAGTCTGAGCGGAGCGATGATAGAGCTCATTTAGCGTCCATCTACTGTCTGAGCTCGGCCGGGATAAACTCTATTAGCTATTCTGTATAAGAAAGTAAAACACGGACTGCTTGACTGAGCCGTCAGCTCTCGGCGAGAACGAGGAAGGAAATGAAACGATCAATCTGTCCGGGAGGGGCTGGAACTGCAGTAGAGGAAGCCGCATGGTGGGGGCCTCGTTCGGTGACCAAGCGTGTTTGTTAACTAATTAATGCCGCCCCCCACCTTCGTTTAGGCATTATTTAATTAATGAAAGGATGAAAAGTCATTCACGATGGGGTTTTGTATGGATGACAGGATTTATGAATTAAACATCTAAAGTTCCTTGCAGGAGAGATCTAAGTGACTAGCGTGACAGATTTTCCCTCAGAGGGAATGCAGTGCGCTCGGAAAAATTCGCTGGGATTGCGGATTGGACAGGAAGTGGGTGGGTCTGGGGCTGGTAATGGTCCGAATCGCAGATGAGGGGATTGCTCCCCACAGCCACGACCACATGTAGATTATTTGTTTTTCAAAAGACCGTGGGAACAAATGTTGCTCCGACTGCGCGACAAGCATGCCATTTGCATGTGCGTTCAAGGGTTAATTGTATGTGTGTCAGTGGGATAAGAGTGCGTGCACGCGTGCGTTTCGTGTAATTTGCTTGTGCTGGGGGGACTCGCCTCGCATTGACCCCTGCAGACGCCTAGTCTCTTTTTCAATGGAATTAGCAGCAGCCCAAGATGGTTTGGTTTCATCTTTGGGCTGTGATTCATAGATTTGCTCAAGAGACTCTCCTCTTGTACTTTTTTGTTTGTTTTTTTGCTTTTTCTTTTCCTGTAACCCACCCCCTCCTATCTCGGCACGTCAGGAAGTTTGCCAGCAAGCATCTTTGTTTACCATGCCAGGGGAAATTGTCAGAGCTGGTGAAAATTTTCCTCAAATTTTTTTCATCTTCCTAATCTAACAGTTTACTGAACTTGATAAGTGTCCTATCAACATGTTAATCAAATTACTTATGAACAAAAATTGACAGTTTTCATTAATTATACAAGATTATTCTAATTGCAATTCAAATTTATTCATTTAGAACAGAAGGTATTCAGTAATATTTTACAAAATTTGCATATTAAATGGAGGGAGTTGTACATTATGCATGATAATGTATGCACATTTTCTTATTTTGAAGTTCAGAGCCATATGTGGCGGTGAGCTCCGAGCAGGTGAGGAGTCGGGGACGCTTTAATTTGCTTGACAAACATTAGGCTGGAGTCTGTCAGCTGGAGTATAGTGACTGCCAATCTTTATTTACCCTTTATTGATTACCCCAAACTCTAAACATCTGCATACCTTGTATAAATTTTCACTTATGCGCCAGTCTTGATGAATGGCGGCGCTCCTCGGTTTCCCTGGGATCTCTGGCTTTCAGCTGAGAATCACAATCAATTATTGTCATAACGCAACTGAGATCTGCAGCAGGAGAGAAAGAGAGAGAGAGTGCGAGGGAGGAATGTAATACTGAATTGATACAGTACGGCTCGGCTAATAAGAAGATGTGTTGGATTAGTTGGTGACCCATGTGTTTGTGGCAAGAAACACTTGCAACATTTAACAGAGATCCAAAACATATTTTGACTGAAGAGTTCATCATTGTATTGATTGGCGTTACATGATGCTTTGGTTTGTTTTATTATTCAAGCAATGCCAAATTCTGTTTGGCAGATAACAGCTGTAATGATATTTGATTATCACTGATTTGTCCTACTGCATTTTGATTGCTCTGTAAACGGATCGCTGTAACAGATTAACCTTCAGATTTCTCATCACCCTGTGTGTTTTGAGTGTGTATTCAGAAGTACAGGATCCATTTGACCCCACAGTGTTTGAAGCTTTGGGAGGAAGTGATTGGAGAGGAGTAATTAAGCATTAAACGGTCTTGACCCTGTCCATTAAAGCCTCTCTCACAGACACATTATTACTGTTGCTTCCTTTTGTGTGTTTAAACAAGGCTGTAATGGAAGCATACAGGTTCAAAGCCCAGGGGTGTCTTTTACCTACTCTGCTGTTTCATAATTATGCTTTATATTAACAACTGTATTTACTATTGGAATTTATTTTTTATTTGCTCAGTACTCATATACTCAGAATTAAAGAAATGTCTTTTTTTTAAGAAGTTGAATTAGATTTACAGGAAGTGGACACATAGGTGATGCGTTCTGGGAAGCAAAGTGTTCTTTCACCCTGCTCCGTAAAGTTAATTTGTTAAATAAATTATATTTACGTAAGCCCTGTAAACTTCAAAGCCTTTAAACATTTTCAGTTTAGCATTCAGAGCTTGTTTTGATGAAATGTGCTTTTCTTTTCAGAATTTATACTGTATTTTTAATTAGAATTTCAATCAATTTTTATTCTGGTTCTGTAACTCAAATTGTTATATCAAATCAAATTTAAAAGTTGATTATTTATGTTTGGAATTGCACACAACCTTGCTGCGCACACACTTATGCTCAGATCTGTTCATTTCAGACCTTCTTGTCTGGCCAGTGATAAATAGACCAGGGTTATCATCTCTTACTCGCTCTCTTTCTTTTTCTTCGCCTCTGTCAGTCTTACAAAATAAGTGTTTTGTGGTGGCACTGAGCAACCCTGGGTCAGGGTGTACTTGACTGAGAGACGGATGCGTATTAAGATAAATCACTCCGTGGAACAGCTGCAGAGGTCGAAGGTCACACATCAGACTCACCCCGCGCCGACTTCCTGCTTTACCACTGTCAAAGGCCAAAGTCTGGGCCCCATATATCTGTACCATCACCACATCAGCCAGTCTAGTGCCTCTACATCTATATCCACTCACTCAAGAGCAGTCTAGATCTACAGTGGGTGACTTAGTGCAAAAATGCTTATATTAAGCATTATTTTTAGCATTTTGATGGAATTTTAACCAGTTTCATTATAAGATTTGAGTGAAAAGTTTGAGGTTGTAATGTCCTTTTCTCTGTATTACTTTATTAAAAACCACTTTCTGCAGTTTTTCCTTGTTTCGAATGACACTACGGCCCACCTTACATCTTAAAGCTAAAGCTGGACCTAGATGACTTTTAGACCACACCGTACAACAGTTCTGGCGTAAACCTTCCCGTCCGCTAAATGTCACCCAGCGTTTGGGGAAATATACCTGCGCTTTCATTTTAACACCTGTTTTGTATGTCACTTGCCAAACTGGAACCATCATCGCCCTAATTTCTTTAAGAGGGGATTCATGCTACGTTGCAGAACAGAAGTGTTTTAGAAAGCATAATTGCCATGCAAATTCCAATCAGCGGGGTTTATGATATTTATTTATTTATTTTTAAAGAGGAAATGTTGTTTTCAGTAGAGTTACGCAAGCATTCATGGATTTAGCCGACAGCTGTTTAGCAGCGTATTATTTTCTCGCTGCGAAGGTGGAGAAAAAAGTGAGAGAGCAGGAACGAGAAGAAGAAAGACAAATCTTTTTGGAGGCATAAATGCATGACGGAGGACGCATATTGTGTTTACTTGTGAGAAAATGAGGGGAGGCAGGTGAAAAATATGTGTCTGTACTTGTTCAAATTTAAGACCCGCAAATTTGCACCCTATTTCAATTTGCCTGCGTGAGGCAGCAAGTGCAAATAGCTTATTGAGGGTGAGATTAAAGCAGAAACGGAGGAGAGGGGCATAAATCTGACAGGGCTGACTTGTACCGTCATGTAAGCGTAATGACTATCACACTGAATCAACTGCCGGAGCTCGCGGCAGCTTAACACGGGGAAAATTTTCCTGATGTGTGTGCGCGAGCGTGCACTAAACCCTTGGCAGTAATGCAGCCGTACCGTGTGACTAAATTTTATAGTTCATGAAGCATATTAGCGGCAGGCTGTATCCGCGCCCCATTCAAAAGGTGATTTCAATTTCAGATGCTCATTTTTCATGAAGATAAATACGCCACGTGTCGCAATTCCCCTGAAGTAAATATTGCAGCAATAGAAGGCTACTGGGGGATGGGGGCGGAGACGCAAGTCTGATGTGTTTTTATGTATTTATTTATTTTTTCATTTGTATGGTAAGTGGCGGGACTTGTGGCCTATCGGGGAACAAATTGAATGTTTAATCTGCAAGCATGCAGATGGGACCCGGTGTCGTAGTCTGAGACTTGTCTCAGGGTGAATTGAGAGTTCTCCTGCACGCACCAGTACAAGCTGATGTTTGGTCTGTTGGGGCCAACGTTTGTGAAATCAATGATCACTGTGACCTTCCACAAAGAAAGTGGCCAATTTGACCACATTTCCAGATAACCGCCCAAGCCGAGGTGTGCTAAGTACACGCAAGTGCATTCAGATAGACGCGCTCAGTGGAACGGTCCAATTGTTAAATGAAAAGTTGAGGAGAGACTTTGGCGGTCCCCCAGGCATCGCTACAGCGGCGTGTCCCTTGTAGCGTTATTGCATTTCATAGCATAGCTCTTGTTTATCAAACGTGGGTTTTATTTGTGCGATGCAGCCATGTCAGCAGTGGAGGGGAGCTAGATAGTCTACGAGTCTAGCGCCGTACACTAGATGTGTTCCCCGAGGTCATTAAAAGTGTGAATATCTGCATTACTCCGTGGTGTTTTGCTGAAACTGTTGTTTCTCGGAGGGCGAGTTCACTAATATCCGCCTGGGACAGATAGAGGAAGCATTACATCAACAAATCCACTCATAAACACAGCGAAAAATCGCCCAATAATTGGATTATTTTCTTGTTGTTTTAAAGTTAATAAGTGAAAAGATATTCAATTGCGGGGCCCAGTTGCAAGCTTGTTAGAGTTTTTTATTTATTTATGATTTGTTTCTCTCTTTTTTCCCTGTGTATTTCTTTCCTTCATCCCTTCATCTAGTCTGCTCCAAATCATAACCATTCAGTGGAATTTCCCACAGGTTAACTTCAATTGAGAAGTAGTAACATCTACACGCAATATGAATGCTTCTGAGCAAAATCTCAACTGTCCCATATAAGGTTATGAATACTTATGCAATAGAATCAAGTTTTTTATTTTATTTTATACATTTTACAAAGATGTTATAAAACATCAAATTCTTGAATTGCATTAAAAATTATTGTGACGGATATGTAACAAGACAGTAGACTAAAATGATACATAGACATTTTTTTTTTTTACCATTGCATGCCCAGTTTGGAATCATATTTCCTTTTATCTTTCAAAAACAATGTGATCTGTTTGTGCTTCCTCTTCTTTTGAGCCGAAAGCCCCCTAGTGGCATGCGGCGGTTTGGAAACCACCTCTCCCTGTGGCTTGTCATTCTAATACAGCTGAAAGAGCTATGAGATCCTTTAATAACCCTCCAGCTCATCGCCCCCAAACCCCAGCGTGCGTGTGGCGGCCCCTGAAGGAGCCGCATCTCCATGTATGCTGACACATTTGTGTACCTGCGACAGAAAAGACAGAGGCCAAAACGCTGTCGGCTCTTGCCTCAACTACTGCTCTACAAAATCAACCTGACAACTCGCTGTTTTCTCCATGGAGAAAAGTGTTTTTCCCCCACCCGTTGTTTTTTTTTTTTTTTTTCTGTAGTAAAGGATGCTTGCATGTCAGTCCTGTGAGCGAGAGCTTCCTTATTATTTGCCTATAACCCTGTTTGAAAGCCCATGTGTCCCGCGCAGACAGGCGAAAGCAGCGGTGTCAGTTATACGGGTAACAGCCATCAGAGGGACAGCAGCTTTGGAATGCATGTCTCCTTCTCCGCTTCCTTCCCTGTCTGAATTTCACTCCACTTCAGACCATTTATCCTGCTGTGCTGCGAGCACTTTGTCATTCCCTGTCCCTCCCGTTCACTTTTAAAGCATGCAAGTCGGATTCTGTCATCTTGCTGCTTCCTCACAGAACTCATGGTTCATTTGTTGCTGCTTAAATAAGCAATTTATTTGAAGGTGGTGGGTCAGATAGGAATGAAAAAAAAAAAAAAGATATCTATTTAATATCTTGACATCAAATAATGACATAAGTGAGGTTAAATAGCAAAATTTTTGCCTCAAACTATGTTAAGGTTTGCCAAGATTTCTTTAGGAGACACATGAGACAAAGTTGATGCTAAAATGATATATAAATGACATTCCCTATAAGTTCTTTCAGCAATGAAAGAGCAACTTATGAGCAATAAAACTGCATTAGGGTCACCTAGGGGAGAAAAATCATAACTTTGATTTTTTTTTTTTTTTTTTTTTTAGTACATCAGCTATTTCTCGTAGACAATTGGAGAGGAAATACAGAATATTTTTATTAAAAACAAATAAAAATACATCAGAGTTTCACAAGAGATCTCAGCAAAATATCAAACTGTGCTCAGGTTTGTGCTCCAAAAATGTGTTATTTTTATTTTTTTGTTCCAGCATTATTATTTCTTATGGAATTTTAATTAGACCATCGATACTTGGAATTCTAAAAAAAAAAAAATAAAAAAAAAAAATAAAAAAAAATAATAATAATAATAAGAATAATAATAATAATATCATGGGATGTTTAAACTTCATGGAAATCTTAAAAGATATAAAAGAGCAACTTATGAGCAATAAAATGTGCTTTTTGTTACTTTGAGAGTTCAGAGTTACATCTCCTGAACTGTAAAAGAGCATCCTATGAGCATTAAAATTTTATTTTGGGTGTGAAAAAAAAAAAAAAAAGCCACATATGTCTTGGCCTCTGTGTGTGTGTGTGTGAGAGAGAGAGAGAGAGAGAGAGAGAGAGAGAGAGAGAGAGAGAGTGCTCAGATGAAGAAGAAAAAAAAAGCTTTCTCCTGACGTATTTTCCCACCATGCTGAGCTCCTGCTGGAGCGGGCCGCACAGAGGCCTGCTTGTGTCGCGCTGATGTCATAGACTTGACCTGCCTCTGCTGTACAAAGGCTTTAGGTATCACTGCCTCTGTTCACACAATGCCCATTCAAGCAGGTTGCTTTGCTCCTGCAAGGCTAAAGAACAATGTTATTTTTTGTTTCAGCATTATAAAGCTGGACTTTTGCAGGAAACTCAACAGACAAAACCTTTATCAGACGATGCTTCGGGTAGGCTGGCAGTATAATCCGCTTCCATTAGCCTTTCAGTGTGTTTCTCTCTCTTTCTCTGTCTTTTTTTACCTCTTTTCCATCTTTCTCACTCACTTGCTCTCTTTCTTGTTGGCAAGAGACGAAGAGCACATTCACAGGGGTCAAAACAAAACAGTGTTTCTCTGCATTAATAAACAATGTGTTTTAAAACAGTGCAGATATTAAAATACATCAGCATGAAATCGACTATTTTTGCTTTCTTATTCACATTTCCACAGTTTTTTTTTTTTTTTTGCATGATTCGTTAGTGTATGGTATTTAAAATGTACAAATATTTGTGTTCATAACCTTGCATCGAAATGTGCACCACAATTTTAACTCTCTAATCAGTTCCTGATTGAATAAATCAAGTTTCTGACTAAATGTACTTCTCGTTGAATATCCCATTCGCTCTTAAATCAGATTACAGAAGTAAAATAGGTTGTGAATGATGTTCCATTTCAATTTGAAATGCTGCTTTAATCATCATGTATTTTAAATTGAAAGAATCCCTTTTCCTGGGATCTGTCCACAGGCATGGCCGGCAAATCGGTGACAATGTAAACCTCTAATATATTTGCTTATTAGAATTCTCTGGATTTCAGTCAACAATATGAAAGCACCAAAGGCCTCTGGTCCTGCCATGTACAAACACACTCCCAGTGTGTGTGTGTGTACGTGTGTTTGTATGATTCATTCCGGTGCAGTTTTAGTCCTTATAAAATATTCATTTTGGTTGTGCAGGGTTCTGTAATTGCCATCTCTCAGACTGAATAATTTATACCACGCGCAGACTGACAAAGCTACACCATACGGCCGTAGATGAATCAGGAACAAGGATCCGTGCTGCCAGCCGCATTATTGTTTCACAGATATGGCACTCACGTCATTTCTGGACAGCACGGCACCTAATCCGGCTTCTCTTCATTTTTCATTTCATTTCACCCGCTCTGTTGTTTTAGCTCTTGCGTTTGCCCTTCTGTCTCTTAATGACTGACCCCTCGCTCTTGCCGTACGGTGCACCGAGTAGCACTAATGCACCTTTACCCTCTCTTTATTCATGCTTCCCTGTCTGTCATTTTCTTTTTTCAATGCGTGGTAACTACTTCACACTCGTATTCACTTTGGAAAAATATCTTGTACATTCGGAATAAAATGATGTACGTTGCTTGTAGCAACCACTCTTTTTGCTCTTCTCTTTTGAGGATTTTACTTCATAGCTCATGACAAAGACATGAGATTAACTAGAGGTCAAATACAGATTTTTGCATCAGTATCCTAAGAAACAGACGCCTGTAGTTTTAAGTATGTAGAGTTTAAGAAGAGATCCCAGTGTCTCCAACTGTGCTCAGAATTGCGAGACTTCTATTTTTATTTCTCCTAGAAGTTTTAGCAGAAATAGTTGATACTTCAGTGAAAATCCATTAATTGAGAAATGAAAGAGCAAGCAGTGAGCAATACCTCTTTTCTTAAGGTTGATAATTTAGTGCATATAAGCATAGTATGAGCTTGATTGAAAAATACCCCAGTAATCTCACATTTTACACACATTATGTCCCCAGATTTGCCATACATTTTGTCTATTTATTAAGAGTTTTAGCAGAAACAAAGTTGAGAGATGAGTAAAACTTTGCTTTAGGTTTGTAAATTAGTAAATATGAGCACAGTATGAGTCTAAGTAAGAAAAATAGTGAAATCTCAATAGTGTCTCAAACTGTTCTCAGATTTACTGATCAACTTTATTTGTATTTCTCATAAGAAGTTTAAGCTAAAAACAAAGTGGGTACTTGACGATTAAACTTTTGAGTTCCCTGAGCAATGAGCAATAGCATTTTCCCATAGGTTGTTCATTTATTATATATGAGAAGAGTTTGAGGGATTTTTGAGATCATAAATTGACATATGAGACTAAGCATAATCACAGCTTGTTCTCCATTCAGTCTCATTGCAATTTAGTGCAATGGATATAAATGAGCTATTTAAGAGATCTAATTTTTGATTGTTTCCCTCCCAGCTTGTGTTATTTTGGTGACAGACTCACTTCCAGGCTCTAAACTGAAGCGAAGCTTCTGCAAAGTGACCCACACATCCTCTGCTCATGTCCATTATGGAAATCTATTAGCGGCGATCACCCGCCGCCTGTCTGGGGGCACGTAACAGCACCTCAGTGTCTCTGATTGAGCTACGGCGAGCTGATGGATGACTTGGAAACACTCTGATGTGCCAGCCTGTCCTCTCTCTTTCTCTTTTTCTCTGTGTGGTTGTTGACATGCAGGAATAATGACATGGACGAAGGGTCCACATGTGCCTGTGTCATTAGGCTGCATTACCTGTGTTAAAACCAATAACTGCCACTCAGAACTGGATCCACATTAATCATTTATAATGTTTTAATACGTTTTTAATCAGCATCACTGAGACCACAGCCTTCAGACATCAGGCAAGCCGTGTACGTGTGTGTGTGTGTTCCTTCATGGCCTGATTTGAAATGTGCTTTTTTCACTCTCTCCTTCCTGTTCTTAATTAATAATTAAAATCGGCAAAGATGACAGTTCCTAATTAGGGCTGTCTTGAAAGAATGTGGGAATGTATGAATTTTAGATGGGGAAGGAGAGAGAGAGAGAGAGAGAGTCGAGAAAGGGTAATGAACACACAAGGAGACGTCTGGAGTAGAATGGAGACACAACAAACAAAGAAACAAACAAAATAGCGATCACATATCTGTCATCGACTGAGCATTAGGTCAGGTAAAGACATCCTTTGCCATGTGTGGTCAATCTTCAACCTATCAGAAACCAGACTGAAACCTACCACCACAGACCCCCCACCCCCCACAATCCTTTTCTGCCCCTCACCTCCTCCGGGGAAACTTGAGCCTGTATCCCAACATCAAAGAGCTCAATGTGGGGATGGAAAGAGCAAGAGAGGTAAAACATGCATACCCTATTACCCTTTTTCGACAGAAATGGTGCTGGTTCTCTGGACGGGGGATTTGTGGAGCTCTTTCAGAACTGTCCTGCATTTTCATTAAGTTGAATGATGTTGAATGATGACGTTATTCACTGTTTTACTACATAACCTGCTATAGCAATTTTTTAATGTGATGTTTCCAGAGGATATTTTATCCAGTTTATTTAAATAATTTGACAGTCACTTTGTGCCCTCACAAACGGCTATAAATTAAATATTTAACAAATAAAATTCATTTTGAAATAAGTTATTTTTTAAAATAATATTTATTTGATAATATCAATAATCTGTATCCATTATCATTAAGTTATAATATTTTATATTTTATGTGTGCATTTAGCTATAACCTAAAAATTGATTAAGGGGTATTGCTGATTTATAATATGAGCAATAAAATTTTGTATTTTATATAATTATGTATTGTATTATAATATATGTTGTTAATATATAGTAATGTATAATTAATATATGTTTTAAATATATATTTATTATATTATAATATATATATATATATATATATATATATATATATATATATATATATATATATATATTTTATATTATTATTAATATATATATATATATATATATATATATATATATATATATATATATATATACAAGTGTTTAGTAGTATTACTGCAATTTATAACTACAATTATTACATTATAATTTAATTATAAAGTAAAAATTGTAACCAGGTTAAAACACAAGATTAATTTTTGTTAATTATAATGTTAACAATGTAAATTTGTTTTATGTTCTTGTCAAACTTTAATAGTTGATGTATATATTATCTCACATAACATCCTGCAATTGAAAGGGGCACAAGAGGCCTGATTTGAAATGGGGAACATTCACAAGAGGCTTTCATATACCTAAACCAGAAAAAAAAGTGGTCTAAGGGGAGAAAGAGAGGGAATGGTAAAGGAGAGGGGATGGAGGAGGGTGACAGAGAGAGAAAGAGAGAGAGAGTTTAATGAGGCCCCAGTCTAAGACAAAATGCTGTGATTGACAGAAGCAGTGATCTGTTGGGGAAATAATGTCAGAGGCATGTTACACATTAGGAAAAAACTATGGAGGAGAGGACGAATAGAGAGAACGAGAGAGAAAGGAGGAGAGAATGTGCACACCAGTCTGGGTCTGGTACAGCAGTCTGCCTGAGGGAGAAAACACACACACGACAGGAACACATGTACCAAAAACACTTCTGGCATAAATATGTTTAGGCAGATGCTCAGATATGTTGAAACATACCAAATTATGTCTCTTCAACAACTTGTGTTTTCAGGTCACTTCTTTCAGCGACACTTGAATCCTGAATTGAACACATTTATACCTGTTTAGAGAATTTTAATACACATGTGTTGTCAGTAGCGCTTGTCTGTGGCGGTGGCTGCTAGGTGCCAACTTCAAGTTTCTATGATATTTTGGGCTCCTCAGGTTCCTCCTTAAGTGAATTTATGTGGTATTTTTATTCTTGTTTTATTGTCTGCCAAGTGTAAAGTTTAAGTCTGATTCCTTAGAAAAGAAATAGCACATCAGAAATGGTGTAGAGGTGTAATTCACCAAAGTTCAATACTTGAGGTTTAAAAAAAACATCTCTCTGTCAAATGAGATGCACCCACGGACCAATCAGACACAATCAGACCCGTCAGCCAATCAGAAGCCAGATTTAACACAAGGAGCTTGTGCATTTTGGAAATGCGATCTGTATTGACCTGTGTACCGTCTCAGCTTCTGGACCTGAAATCAGCAGAAAGTACTCTTGTAAGTGTGTGAGTGTGTGTTCTGTATCGTCTGGCTGGCTGGGGCCTGATCAGCTAAAGTTGCTTGGTGATCAATACTCAGCAGAGTCACACAGCTGTGCCCTAACCATTAACGCCTGAGCAGCAATTAGTGTCCACACTGACCGCTCACACACACACACAAACACACACACACACACACATACACACTCCCATCTGCCATTGTATTTCTTTACCTCTCTTTACATCCACTCATCTGTCTTGGGACGACAGGAAGAAAAGCAGTTGCAGGTTTTTTCACATCTTTTGTCTATATACGACAACATAGACAACAAAACAAACACAATACAATCATTAATGGACCTGACAAATATTTTGCCATAAAGGAATCTATTGGGTTTGTCTGGTATTAAAGCTTGCTAGATGTTAGTTTTGTCCTATATGAAATAAATTAAAATATGTATCTTTTATATATCAGATATTTCTCCTATCATTCTCCTATGAAATGTACTCCGATAATCTTGGTTTCATTAACAACTTAAGAAAATAATTTATAGCATGCACCATTGTTTTTCAGTGAAGACTGACACACTTATTTTAATTCAACAATTTACTCTTTATTTTTTGTCAGTAATTTTAAGAGATACATAAAATCTGAGCTATGAAAGTGCAATAATACTTTCCCACGATTTTCGAATAGTACTTTTTTGTCATAGCTGTCATCTATAGTTAACCTGCTACCGTTTTCATTGATAATGCAAAATGCATCGATAGTTCAAAATGATGGACAAGAGTAACCTTACGATTATGACGAGGGTTATGGGACAGAAGCATCGCCCCCTGCATTTATTTGTTTTTGTGTCTTTTGTGCTGAATGAAGTGGGATTAGTGTGAAGGAGAGGCTGGGAGGGGGGCTTCTCCTTTGAATGAGGGCAGGAAAACGATCCAATGATGGTTTGGGTTAAGATAAGAGCTAAGGGCTGTTATTGAGCTGATGTGCTTGAAACGTACCACTTTTTTCCTCTCAATTACCTCAGCCTGTGAAGCCAAAGTCCTTTCAAACGACAAGTCTCCCGTCTTCTTTCTCTCTCTCTCTTTCTCTCTCATGCGCTTGCTCACCACCATCATAAGGATTCGTCCCCTCTGGTCAGAAAGAGCGGTGAAGGACAGGTTGTATTAATTACACCGCACCGGCCGGCCAGATCATTTTATCACAGATTTGTCGACAAGTTGCAGTGGAAGCTAGAAGTCGAACGCCTCCGGTGAAGAACAAAAGCGAGGGAAGAAGGGTCTCTGATGTGAAATTAAAAACGTCTGCTTTGCTTTTTTCCCTCTGACAAACCAAATTCATGTCTTGTGTAATTGATAACTGCCTCGGCCAATTATTTTGTGCGTTACAATACACAGAGGCCCCCTTTCGCTTCTACAGCTCTTCCATAATTAGCTATGCTAATATCCCTTTATTGGCCTTAATATTGCTCAACATCTCCATGGCATCCATAGGCCACCAGAGTCCTGTGTCATGTCACAAATGCTGATTATTGAGAAGGATAGCTTTAATCAAACGTAATTGCAGTTAATTTTTTCTTCCCTTCCTTGCTCTCCGTTGCCAGCATCTAATGCTGTGTTCTCCTTGATATTCCATTAAATGACTATTTAACTGCCTTCTTTATTTCCGACGGTCGCGAACATTGCCGCAAATTTCTGGAGCCATTTAGAGAGAGCAAAAGGGAGAGAGAACCGTGTGGCCGTAATTGCTTGCCTTTTCACAAAGGACTAATTTACTCAATCCCCATGCAGAAGTGAAACTGCTCTAATTCAGACGAAATTACGGTGCTGTTGTGGACAGCAGCTGAATATCATTGTGTTCAGAAAGCTGCGGAAATTCACTTAATCAAACTCGGAGGTAAACAGACCCCAAGCGAACGCGGCCTTAATGAGAGTGTGTGTGTTTTTGAATGCTTTTATACGTTTGCCTGTTGGTGATAATACCCTGCAATTTCGTTTATAATTAATCTAATTTAATGATTTTCTTTGACATTAATTGTAAATATGTTTGGCTATAATAGGTGATTTATTTATTATTATTATTTTTTATGTCATTTACAATTGAATGACAGGAAATTGTTGGAGATGGACTGAAACCTATATAAATTATATATATATATATATATATATATATATATATATATATATATATATATATATATATATATATATATATATTAGATAGATAGATAGATAGATAGATAGATAGATAGATAGATAGATAGATAGATAGATAGATAGATAGATATGTGTGTGTTTGTACATGTATTTTTATTTTTGTTCCACAGCTCAAACTGTAAATGTACTTGAAATGCATTCCAGGTTTTATTATGTACCTCTAGGGTTCTTCTTGTTTTTGCTGTATCTATTGAAATTGATGCGGTCCATCTCACTTTCAAACCTCTGAATGGGTGCTTTGCAATAATCTTTGAGTTAGCACAAGTGTGTCCACCTGTGCACATGTGTGTGAAGCCATTTGTTTGCGGCTATAGAGTGAGAAAAAAACAAGCGAGAGAGAGAGATAGCAAGTGAGAGAGGTAAATAAAGGCTATATTTCAGGCTTGATTTACTCCGATACCTGCTGTGAAACATTACAGCTCTATTGGGAAATAAAGACAGGGGCCGCGAATTACAGCTCGTAATACTCATTCTGATAATGGCCTGTCCAACAACTACCATACACACACTGTACACAATTAAAGCTCATGCTTTAATGACGGCAGACGCGTTTTTGGCCTCTTCTGGCCGTTATGACTGTCATCTTTTTTATGCCTACTCCAGCGATGCTGAAATCCACTTTTTATTGACGCCGGTCACTAAAAATTTTCTGAAACTACCAAGGCCACCTTTGGGGCCCTTGCTTCGCCTTTCTCCTACTTTTCCTCAATCTGTCTCAATCCTAAACATTCCCTCTCTGTCGGGAGGAAAGGGTGACTGTATATAAATGAGAATTGGAAGTGGAGGGGTGTTCAGGGTTGCGGATGCCATTTCACACAGTGATATATTGCTCGGCTCGCGGTCCCATCGGAGAGTCCGAATGAGAGACTTCATCCTGCATACACACACTGTTTACCTAGTGAAATACATGTGTTAACTCAACACTGAACACAATCTGCAATGCATGACACCATAGCGTGTACGCAAGCGAGAGAACGAGGGACCATTACGCCATACATCTGGCCTCTCAAGGGTTGAAACGTTGAGGTAAATATTGGTGGACATGGACATCCATATACAAAGACAAATTTCCCACCTACTGGATATTTCCGGACCAACTGCGGCCCCTTTTAGGAAAAGTTAGCTCACTCTGCAACCATATTGGTGTTTTCCAATTGGTCAGACAAAAGATTTCCAAAGCTGTTTGTCAATATTACATATGCATATGTCAAATCAGTAATGTAGATTGTATCTATCTATCTATCTATCTATCTATCTATCTATCTATCTATCTATCTATCTATCTATCTATCTATCTATCTATCTATCTATCTATCTATCTATCTATCTATCTATCTATCTATCTATCTATCTATCCAACCATCAATACAACCATCCACCCACCCAACTATGGTTCTACCACATTCCATCCAGCCATCAATCTATCTATCATTCCTTCTTTCCATCCATCCATATATCTGTCTGTAGTTCTATCCATCTATCTCCCCCCTCTATAGCTATAAAACAAATGGCTTTAATCACCAATTCATCAAAAACTCTGTCGGATCTTCTGATTTCCATTGCAATTTCTCCTATATTTTTTTCCTACAAGTGGTTTTCCTCTTAAACAAACCACTTCCTGTTATACAAGGACTGTGGCACCAGCTGTACGAGCCTTCAACTTCCTCTTCCCGTAAGCCCTCTTATCCATCTTCCTTTTCTTGAAGGACTCTTGAAGTGTCTCTTTACCTCTTAAGAACACCAGGTTTTAGTTCTCGAGGTGTGCCTGTGCGAGGACCCATCTGATGGGACCTTCTCTGACTCTCGCGCGCACATGACATTTGCCGAACAGATTATGCAGTTAGTAATTTGCGCAATAATTACCGGGTGCTGTTGTCCTGGTGGTGGGGTGTGTCTAATTGTCTAACAGGACTGTAAGTTTGCGCGGCGCTCTCACCTCGTTAGGTCTCCTACCCCGTTCGCCGGTCCTCGTCTGTGATGAGCAGGGCTCAGGTGTGCTGGTTTACCTCCCCATTGAGCACGTTAAGCCTTAATTACAGGGTAGAACGGGGAAGAAAGAGGGGGGCGGAATATTAACTGACTTCCGTTCAGTGACGGGCAGATGGGTTCTGTGGGGAACTGTGGGATTTGGATGCGTCAGCCACACGGACAGACTGAAAAACAGATAAACAGAGAGACAGGGAGGTCGTGGGAGGGTGAGGAACAAAACACTAATGATCATTACTCTGAGGGGAATTATCTAGAAACAAGGTGAATCCAGCTGTCGGTTTGATCACGCTTTTGTGCCAGTCGTGTTGTTTGTGGACGTCCTGGACTCGCTCTGCTATGAAGTGTACAGTTGTATTTTGTACTATCGATTTATTCCATGCCGGTTTTCTCCCGGTTTTGTGCTGGATTGATTGTCTAACGTGGAGTTTTCCCTCTCTTTGTCTTCTTTTGCAGATTCTTTTTGAAATTCTTCCTCAAGTGTAATCAGAACTGCCTGAAGAATGCAGGAAACCCACGGGACATGCGCAGATTCCAGGTAATGTTTTCTTTTTCTCTGCACTCACACACATTCTAATGTGAAAAACAGGCCGCTTGCTGGGGTAGCTGTATGGTGAATCGCTTTGTGGATAAATTTAAACGGCCTGCCTGGACCCGGTCGAAGGCCAGAACTGTCTCCTCCAGAGATGCTTCGATTCTGCAGTTCTGCTGAAGCACATTCCAAATGTTATGCACATAAAAATAAACCTTTAGGATCTCTCTCTCTCTCTCTCTCTTTCTCTCTCTCTCTCTCTCTCTCTCTATCTATCTATCTATCTATCTATCTATCATCTGTCTTTCTACGATTCTATCTATCTGTCTATCTATACATATTTTCTTATGTAAAGGTTTATACTCCACAAATGCATCTGCACTGTATATATCTTCACTGCTTTCATTCATTTATATACCTACCTCTATTTCTATGTGTTAGCATTCAACCACAGAAGGCATTATTAGATACAGTACACGGAAAGGTCTCAGCCTTGGACTTCATTACGTGTGTTTGTGTGTGACAGGAGCTCCGCTTAACCCAGTGCTGCGAGGATGTGTGTTTATATACTTGTGGTTATATAGATGTATTGTCGAGCGGGCAGCAGTGGTGCAGCCTTTGCATAACTTTCATTTTTCATGCTTTGGGACGTCAAGTGTCTTCACTGATATTGATCCATGCTTCCAGAGCAGAAGGTCAGAGCCGGCGTGAGAGGAAGTGTCCTTTCTGTCTGCACGGCGAGTAAAAGAAACATCCGTCACAGCAGATGTGCCTCCACACAATAAAGTCACTGGACCTCTTTTTCTATCGCTGTAACAGCATGTCTGGGTTTTCAACCAATTTACACTTCTATGCCTCAGCACTTGGTTTAGGTGTGTGTGTGTGTGTGTTTATGCAGAGCCATACTAACACCACTGTATCTTCAAAGAGCACTCGTTTCTGTTGATTCACTCACTCTGACTTCTCTCTTCTCCATCAGTCGTTGCCTGTGGAATCTGTTCTTGTCTTCTCAAAACTTCCTTCAAGGAAACATCACCCTTCACAACCAAAACATTCCCTTCTACCCTCCACATTCTGGTGTTTTTACTCAAAATAATTTAAACAACCCTGCGGGGAGAGCTTATGACAGCATCAATTTTTTGAAATCATTATCAGTAGACAATTCCAACCAAAAGCAGCCTGTGAGATAAATGACCCAAAGCCGTGATGCCTGTCAGTCTGTGAGCAGAGTCCATTAACAAGACACCTCTCCTCCAGCGCTAACCCTTAAACTCTGCTCTGCTAAGCTAAATGCCACATCCAGAATAAATTTCACTCATGTTCCTTTCTTCATGATCTCATGGCAAGGTCGTGCTTTTGGGGTCTCTGTCTTCCCCCATTTGCCATTCCATTCCCTTTTCTTTTTCTTATTCTTTCTGTCGTCCTGTCTTTTCCTCTATTTTTCTTGAGAGAAGTGTACATCTTGAGGTCTAAGTCACATCATGTTTTTGTGACAGGACAGATGTTCACAGTTGTATTTAATGCAAAAAAAAAAAAAAAAAAAAAAAAACAAGGAAATGCTTCTGAACCTAATTCATTGAAATGTGACTGCCATTAGTTTGTTTTAATTACCAATTACAAATAAGTATTTTTTGTTTTGTTATATTTAAAATAGTTATTTATATTTTGTTCAACAATTAATATTAACTAATAATTTGTTTTATTTATTATTTATAATTTATATTTTATTTATAATTGTTAATAACAAATTTTGTAATAATAAAATAAATAATTAATATTTTTCTTTTTTTAATTCAAATTAGATTTTTTTTTTATTATGTGTAAGTTTAAAATTGTTATTTAGAATTATTACATGTTAAAATGTTATTGATTATTTGGATTTTTTATTCAGATGTTTTTATTATTTGGTTCAGTGCTAAATTAATTTCAATATTCAAATTTGATCAACTAGTAATGCAAGTTTTTTTTCATCTTATTTGTTGTAAATAGGCCTCAAGTATCATTCTTATCATGACCCTTGAAAGTGAATGCGACAGAGGGAATATTCCAGATTGTAACTGCTCCACTTCCACCTCAGACCCCCCACAATACGGCAACCCACCCCTCCAACCCCTCTCCTCATTCAGATGCTAAACGAGCCTCATTCTCTCAATGCAACTGTATGGGCGGCCCTCTTTAGTAAACAGATCAACAAAAACAAAGAAAACCCCCTCATCTGCTACCAGAGGGGCTCTTCTCAAATTCTCTTTTTCTTTTGAGGATCTGCCACCCTTCTCCATCACGGCCCTTACTCAAGCTGCGACTAATAAGATAAAACAGCTAATCAATAAATCAATAGATCAATGTAATGGGGTGAGCTAGCGATCTGTGGGCCGGAGGCTGCGTTTGAGTGGCTGCTAATGGATGATGGAGCAGATGAGAGACTCTCCACTTATTTCTGTTCACCTTAAGTGGCAGATTAAACACTAATTGTAGCCTTTTGTGAAAAAACTAAACAAAAAAAGGCACAGTGCTTCAAAATGGAGGCCTCTCTTTGATTGACAAGGGTTTGGCTCGTTCTTCTCAGACAAGCCTCTTGTCCGTTATCTAACACTCGCACTCATGTAAGTGTCTCCTTTAAATAAGAAAAAAAAGAGGCTCTCCTTCTTAGAAAGGTTAATTATATTCTTCAAATGAGAAATTAAATGCGCTTTATATAGAGTCGATTCCTGCACACGGCTTCGTTTGGAGAAAGAAATACAACGACCTATTGCAACCGAGGACCAGAATATGACAATGTTAAACATTTTTCACCTTCATTAAGCGAATTTGATTTAGTGTTTGACACCCAGAATTAGTGTATTCCTTTTTTTGGATCAGTACAAAGTGTTCTATAATGGGTCTTGAGAAATTCCAAGACCTGTTTGGAAACATGTCGAATGCATGTGGGTTAATCTGATTATTTAAATATAGGGTGTTTATGTGGAAGTTTCTAAGCAGATTTGAGCCGTAGCTAACAGTAGCCTGTTTGAATTCAGGCTGGGTCATTAGCAGTCAGACGCCGTGCCAGCTTACACGGAGCGTATTGAACCACACGAGTCATCTTTCGTTGCTTAAGGTGTGAAAGCAGACTCTTTTTTTCAGATTATAGTGATATAACTTATTGTTTTAATAATGTGAAGCCCGCGGGGAGTAGTTCCACCAAACCTAGTAAGACTGCAAAAGCGAGCAACTTTTTTTCCTTGTTTCGCTCCCTGCTGCTTGGCTTTGAAAATAAACAATGGGCACAGGTTCAAGCTCCAGCGCTTAGTGAGGCAAATGTGTTTGCGGTTATTGTTTGGAAGGTGTGGAGTGGTCGCACGGTTGTCAGCATTCAAAATAAAGCCTTGCTGGTACGGAGGAGAGAAGTCAAACAAACAAAGTCGCGAATGCAGTGTGTGTGTGGCGCGTGTGCAACCGTGACCAAAGGACCCTACTGATCAGAGGCGCGCCGGGTTCATCCGCTAACTGTACTGAGACCTGCTCTCATGTTGAGACACCACAGGCCAAAAAGGCTTTTTGTGTTCGTTTTCTCGCAAATAAGAAGCACAACAAAGAGTGAGCTGAAAAAAGAGCCTCGGTTTCTGATAAAGACCAGCAGACGCCCTCAGAAGTGTCCTTCTTGTTTCTCTGGTCTTTAAGTACCCAGAAAGGCCTCTGGTCACAAACAGGCCTGATATTTTTTGGATGCACAAATGATTCATTTAGTTGAGTGAAGTATATTATACGTCGAAGCGGAGTCTGTTTATGTTTATGTGCAACATGATTTTAATGTGAAATAATGGATTTCTACAATTCTACATTCTGATCCCAAACTGGAGCTATCAACTCTAATTTCTTTTTTTTATAATTAAGGAGATTTCATTTTGTTTCATGTTCAATTTATGTAATTATTTTTAATGTTTGGATGTTGAACTATACATTTAGTTAAAAAAAAATCATCTTTACTAACACTTTCACACCAAATTGATTATTTATTCATTTTTCTTTTTTGAAGAATGTTTTTTTTTTTTTTTTTTTTTTTTTTAGTTTTAATGTATAAAATATTATTCAGAATGTGAACAATTCAATTTTTGTAAGACCTATTGATAGCACTTTACTTAAAGCCTTATGTACAATGCATTATAAAAGTATTTATAATGTACGTTATATTGCATTGAATAGTTTCATTAACAATTGTAATCAAAGTTAAAATAGTAGATTCCTGGTTACATTTGAAATTTGTTGTTTGTCATGTGTTTTATACTTTCTAAAGGTATGTTCAATGCATAAATACAGGTTAAACTGAGGTTAAAAGTATTAATGAGAACATACAATGCATTATAAGACATGACGGATGTTAATACATTTATAATACATTATATATAAAGGCTTTAAGTAATGTTTTACTGACTTGTTCATACCAAGTCAAACTTTTATGAACTTCTTCACACAAGGCCCAATGTAGAGATTGAACATTCCTTCAAACAATCTTTACGTTTTCTTCACAGGTCGTTGTATCGACAACAGTTAATGTGGATGGTCACGTGTTGGCCGTGTCGGACAACATGTTCGTCCACAACAACTCTAAACACGGCAGAAGAGCCCGCCGCCTTGACCCCTCAGAAGGTACGGCCACTCCTTATCTGGACAATGGTAGGCACATTTCCCATAACACTATTATTTGCCAAACTTTTCTCACTTTCACCTTCTGTTTTCCTGCCTTTCCCTTTTCCCTTTCTTCACATTTTTAGCTCACATTCTTTTAGTCATCCACATCCTCCTTCCACAAAACATAGTATTGGAGCTTTAGAGGAAACATAGCTAGTTCATCTTTTAGAGAAAATTCATGCTTTCTCTGTCCACTGAGTAGTATTTTAGAACTTTTTAGTTTTGATAATTGATGTTGCTACCTGGTTAATTCACTATTTATACTGAATTAGAATTTTGAGAGTTTTTGCTATTTTTATGAATGATTTTGGGCCACGTTTTTTAATTATCTTTCATTTTACGTGTAATGTTTTTTTTTTTTTTTTTTTTTTTTTTTTCTGAAGATTGTATCCTAAATCAAGTGTGGTGTGATTCTTGTCACATACGCACAGACAGCAAATCAAGCGCTTGCTAAATATTTAATAAACATATTAATATTACATATTAATTGGTTAATTTGAATATACCTTCACATTGCTACCTTTAATACATTTTACATCAAGTACAGAAAATGCACTGATTTCATCCAGGCTTGCTTTTAATGAACACTGTATTTTTATACTATATATTCTTGGAGATATAAAGCAAATCACTGGATGGTAAATTTTAGATTTTGCTGCTTTGTTAGACTGAGCTGGTTTTGATCACTCTACTTCAGTACTCAAATCTCTGCGCTAAGCTTTAAAACAGAACATAATCTCTGCTCATTTAAAAACATAACATTAGTATTTTCTTTGTCTTAATCAGTCCTTAATTACCATATCAACCAAAGCGCCAGTAATATTTAATGATGCAAGAGAAATCGCATCAAATCCCTGCTCGTGTGAGACGAAAACCCAGCAAAAATATTTGTTTTCTATTTCTCGGCTTCTCGTATTAACGTCGGCGAAACGCAGTACAGAAGTAGCGTAATTGAACGTTTGTGCCCTGAGCGCTCGAGTGTTTGGTGTGCTGACGTATTGTTTGTCTCTGTGCTGTAGTCGCTTGATAGTAGGGGTGTTTTCCTTAGCAACCGCCTTTAATTAGGAGAGCAATTAAGAAGGTTGAGGCCTCTCCCCTCGTCTGCCTGAGTCCCATGAGACTGAGAGGGAGAAAGAAAGAAAAAACACGGCCCAACCCAAACACTGCCGAGGCTATCCTTCATCAAAACCCTTGTAAATCTTTTTCTAAGCTTCCATTACTGTGTTCACAACCATCGTAGAGATCAGATTTCAGTGGTTTAATTGTGCTTGGGAAAAGATCGTTCATAATTTGTGATTTTATCGTTTTCATCAAAACTTTCTATCGCTATGCCTCACATACGATATTCACAGTATGAGTCCATTCCCACTCGCGGTGAATTCTGACAGCACTGTAACAAGTGGTGGCGATATTCCTGACAACTCTTTTAAATTTCCGACTGTTTTAAAAGCTCAGCTCCTCCTTAAACACCCACCGGCCTCGCAGATGCGCGCTCTCACCACTTAGTTACCTGCTGTTTCACCTGCCCCTGATGGCAAATTTGGGCTGTAGCGAATATTACAGCTACCTATCTAATATCTGGCCCTTTAAGGGCAACTGGGGGACCGTTAAAATGAAAAGAAAGAGTTTCCTAGCATCTGACAGTTGGCGAACTTGGCGTTTAATCACTTCTTTAAAGTCGGGAGAACGTTTAAAACTTATCATTCGACCGAGAAGGAAACTTGAGAAAGGTTCAGCCTGTCATCTCTTTCCATTCTGGTTTAGAAGTGCACACATGTACAGGATATATAGTCGTAAAATATAAATTCATCCATATTTACGGTCAAACCCGGGCCTGTGCTACAGATACGGGGTGGTTTAGATTAGAAACACATTCTTGAAAGTGATAAATGCAAGCTGAGAGAGCTCGAAAGCGGACACGGGGAGGTCCTACTGTTTCTCCTTTCCTCTAACACTTTTATCTAATCATCTAATTCAGGCGAATTTTCCCGGACAGTGAATTTACTCTGTCTTCTGATCTTCAACTTAAAGTAATTCCCTCTCGCATGGCCCAGCGGACCCTCACCGTTACCGTGCTCTCCGAGCACATGAGCCCCTTTCATTATTTACAGCTGGAGAACAAAACCTGGGGGAGGAGAAAGAGGCGAGCACACACTATAGGAGGGTTTCTTTTGCATTAGCGGCATTTAGATACGCCACGCAGAAACATATGTACGAATTCACACAGGCGCGAATGTGCGCGCTCGCATACAAAACGGCCCCATCTGCACATAGCCAGACACAACATACACAATCAACAGCCCCCTCCCTTGTCCAAAAGCACATATTCACAGATTTGGAAACCACCTAGCGTTGGTTCTGTGAATATAGAGATGCACAAAACAGAAATGAGAAGGAAGACATTTAGAGCGAGCGAAAGAAAGTCTCTCTTGCGGCTCACGCACCCCCTCTGGTCTGGGCCTACAGCTCCGGGTTGATTTGCATACCAAGTGGCGGTAATTTTGTTAGGTTTATGCAATAAAGACGAGCGGTCGGCGTCTGTGAGGCCGTAGCCAGTTAGAGAGGACAGATGGGCCGACGTGAGGTAAGAGCTCTAATCCCATCAGCGCCGGGATCAGCCTGCCATCTGGACATCCCCTGCACAATTACAAGACATTTTACGCGCTGGAACAAAGGAAGGTTGCAGCAGGCAGGATGGGACCTGTTAGAGTGCCTCAATATTGGGGAGTGCAGCGAAGAAGGTGACAAACACGCCGGCCGCCATGTTGCCATGGAAGACGACTCAAGTCTGATTAAAGCTTCACAGCAAGATGTCGTGGTGTTCTGTAAACAATACACACGGGGGAAACACTCACACACACACACACACACACAGTCTTGCTTGTTGACCATCCATTTCAGCCAGAGGAAGCCCATCGAAACAAAGCCAGCGATTTATCTGAGTGTAAAGAACTACCATAAAATTAGTCAATACATTTATACATCCATGCATGTAGATTCCTTCTTGGAATGCTAATTTGATATTTTATTATTCGCTTTTATTATCTTATGAACTTTACAACACTTTATCAATTTATAGTCAATAAATATACAATAAATATTAAATGAAATGGTGACCATCAAAAATTATAAATATTTTATAAATACATTTGGAATCACACAATCTCTTCATATTGCATGTGAGTGGCATGCAATTATTATCTTAGAAATAAATTGGTCATTTTGCTATTTTTTTTTAATAATGTTGCAGCAATTAATACCCGATTTTAAATATCATATAAAATATTAAATAATATAATTACAATTGTAAATACTAAAGAATATATGATTTACCACCACAACATTTAAATATCATATTTATAAAATATAGCATTTTAAATAAATTACATTTGTAATAGTATGTTTAAATGTGAAATAATACTTAATATAATTATATTAATACTTTTATTAACATTAATATGTAATTATATTTATATAATTTTAATTATGTTTATTAAATACATTAAATATATTATTTAAGATGTTATTGGTTCGAATCAAAAAATGTGTAAATGCTTTGTGGGGTAGTTCATGTAATGTTAGTTTCTATTTCGAACACAGACCAATCTAAATCCCCTGCTAAATTGTTCTCACTTTCTAAAACACGTTCCTGCCCATCACTTCCTAGTGGAGTGTTGAACTTGGCCTCTCCGGGCTGCCATAGACCATGTCTGCTTTCTCCAATTTCCATCCTCCGCTTGAGTGCATTTCGCACGTATATCATTAGCTGACGAACACAGGCTGTGTAATTCACTCCTTTATGCTTCCCATTCAACACATGTTCCCTCTCTATATTCACGCAGAATGTATGCAAATGCTCCGCGGCGGAGGGGCGAGAGGTCTGGCAGCCCTTTCTCTTGGATGGCAGGGGGGGGGAGCATTGCGAATTCCGAGGCAATGCGTGGTGATCTCAGGCCACAGCTGCCAGACTGTCCCTCTCGTGGGCCCGTTCTCACCTCGCACATGCGCAGACACGCTGACGTGCACGCACTCCCTTCCTTTTGCTCACCTACACAAAGTAAATTTGTTTACTGTAATTTTTGGTGAATGATTTGCTTTAATTGGTTGCGCTGATGAAGGTCAGTCCCTATGAGGAGTCGTGTCTGTCTTTAGAGACTTGATCCTCTTTCAAACGCTCTGCCTGCAATTAAGAAAAGCAAATGTCATTCCCAAGCCTCAGAAATGAAAATTTGTATGAACTTATTAGCATGAAGTCAACAGCTCTAGTTAAGGGCAAGCTCCCCGTGTGTGTGTGTGTGTGTGTGTGTGTGTGAGCGAGCTCAGGGCTTCTGGTGCTCTGGGAGCTGAGAGGAATGAGTAAATATAACCTCCACTAGTCCAACATTAAGGCAAACAAAGAGAGCTGCCTTGTCTGGGCTGTTCTACACAACAATACCAAATGTTGATTAACTGGGGCTGCTCGAACAGCAAAGAGGCAGGAGAGAGAAAGACCTACCTACATAAGGGCTTAACCCTGCAGGTTTGCCTCGTGTAACGGTCATAAATATATCATTTATTGCATTATTAGTGGAGCCTATGAAGTACATGAACAAACCACTAACCTTACGTATTAAATTTGGGGATGTAATGTGCCCCAGACCAGTGCTATGACTTTATTTACCTTGTGAAGCATTAAACAAGCCAAAGGACCCTAAAACATAGGGATTAGACTATCATAGAGATTTTGGGGTCTCCTTTATAAAATGAAAATAAATAAATAAATAAATAAATAAATAAATAAATAATAATAATTTTTATTAGTTGTCATTTTATTATGATATGATTTTATTAATTATAATTTTTAAATCCCATTTTAAATGATTCCTTATACATTAAATGTATTAATCAAAAATAATTTATAATTCAATAATAATTTATAATATATCATTTTATATCATTATTTATAAACTATTCAATAAATAATATAACATTTTAAATATATTTTTATTTATATAAATTGTAAATATTTATAATATGCAATATTTATAATAATAATAATAATAATAATAATAATAATAATAATAATAATAATAATAATAATAATAATAATAATAATAATAATAATTATTATTATTATTATAATGTTTATAATAATAAAAAAACAAACAAACACTGAAAGCAGCATGACGATTTGGATAAGTGGTGTATTGAATATTTTTTTGTGATAAAATGATGTCAGAGTCTGTGGGCTGATGAAAATGACGGCAGACACTTTTAATGGAGTGGAGAGATTCTAAGCTGAGAGGGTTTCCAAAGAAGCCAACCATTTTCTGTGCATTATTAATAATCTCCCTGAGACCTTAAAATCTAAAACCACAATGCCATTGTTTTTTTTTCCCCTGGAAAAGAAATGAAGGGAGTGGGCAGGGGAAGCTTTAAAATAAAATGAAAACAGCTCAGGGTGAAAGGCTACTGTTGCGGTTGAATTGTTGGACTGCATTAGCGGCGTGTTGTTGTATCCGCACTTTCTTTGCACAGGAGTTCATATTCAAAAGGTGCTTTGGAGGGGGTGGCGAAACAGAGTCAACATGGTGAAGAGGAAAAGATGATCAAAGCGTGCAGCGCTAAGACGTTAACGGGGGGTCGAGTCGCTCTGGGCCTCCGACCGCTTACAACTGTGATAGCACCTCTCGACTCCACAGGGGTGGAAGGGGATAGTACAGAAATGTATGCTAATGAGCCATTGGCTAACTTCACGACAAAAGGTGGGGTCAGAGCCATGAGCTTATTTTCTCATTTAAGAACATGTGTACTGTATGTACACCATCAACCTAAAAAACCCACATCATCTTCTCTAAAATCTGATTTTAAAGACCCCAAAAAGTACTCATTACCAAAAGATAAGAGACACAGGGAGATAAAGTGTTGGAAGTGAGGAGAAAGTTGGAAGTTTTTAAACCAAAGGCAAAGTTTGCGGATGAAAAGGTTCGACCCAATTAGTGGATGCATGAAAAATCAAGCCATCGCTTTTTGTATCTCTACCCATGCTTTGCTCCAAAACCTTTTGATTGACTGATCTCAGATCTGTGAAACCCTGATAGATAAATTGACGGTCCTAGCGCAAACAGTGGTTAAACATCAGTAAAATGCATTTGGTCTAGTGTATCCGTACGGATGTTTCTCTGCTAGATGTGGAGTAGGTGCATCACTCAGTGTTTTCTTTTGCTTATCATTGTGTTATCGAACAGTTTAATGGCCGATTTCTACATGGAAGAGTTGATGTACGGCGTATGACTTTTGTTTTTATGTGGCCCAAATCATTCATGATTTGTTTACTTTAGGGTTTGATTATCCTCAGCGTGAGAATGAGCAGCATGTGACAAGCGCTTGTCCATACAAAAGCGGGATCCTGAGTGTTGTGCTTTTTGTTCTGTTATAAGCAGCTACCCCGTGCATAAAGGCCATTAGCCCCAGTGAAGGCTGGACCACTGGAGGAGCCACGGTCATTATCATTGGTGATAACTTCTTCGATGGACTACAGGTCGTGTTTGGCACCATGCTAGTATGGAGTGAGGTAAGACTTTGGCGTAAAACCATTTTATTGTGCATGAGATATTTGCCCAGCCATTTGTTTCTGTATCAGCCTTCTAATGAACTTCATTAGATTCTATAAAAAGTGATTATGTGAAAACTGTGATTATACACAGTTTATGAAGCCCGGCTTCTACCTGTTTAATGCAATTATGCTGGTCTCCGTTTGTTGTCTCTTTACATTTACTATTTGTTCATTTCACGCCACATAAACATATAAATAAGATTGAACTAAAAGGATGCCAAAGCTGTGTTGTAATTAGTTCGGAGCTAATAAAGACTTCAGGTTAGTGTGTTCCTTTATGAGTTGATAAAGCTGTCTGGCATATATTTTCCGGTTGGAGCCTCAACGAGCCAATCAGCATTTGTTTATTCGATTTTATTTTATTATTTTTCTTTCCTAGTTTAATCACAAGAGCAGATAAGGAGTTAGATAAACAAACTGCATGCTAAACAGCCCCACAATAAGTCCACAGAGGCCTCCGCCGCGTTCCTTGCCGAACCGTGCGGTCTTGCAAAACAATTGAACAATTAGGGGTGAAATATCTCAGAGGGGGAAAAACGAGCCAGGGAAAGTAAGGAAAACATTGAAGGAAAGACATATGGAGGTGATTTTAGCAGGACTCCTGCCCCTTGGCCTTTCCTTGGCTCGTTGTAATCCAAGGTCTGCTTGCTGATGTTAACTCTAAAGCAAGGAGAAAAAAACGAAGAAAGTTTGCAGTTGGATTTTGAATGGCATCTCCTTGACAGGTTAATACACCACTGAGGGCTTTGAATCTATGCAAAAACTGGTACAATCCTAACCTAGTTTGCCCACTGTTTAGTCATGCCCTATTTCTGAGCTCTAGGCAAACAAAAAACCCTCAAACAACAAGAAATATTTTGGACCAGATCCTTTTATGAAGGGTTTCATTGGATTCCAGTTGTTCAAATCAATGCAGCAATTGGTGCAGTTTGCATGGTCCTAACTAACTTTACCCATTGTTTCTCGTAGCTCATTACGCCCCATGCCATCCGAGTGCAGACCCCTCCAAGACACATCCCGGGCGTTGTAGAGGTCACCTTGTCCTACAAGTCCAAGCAGTTCTGCAAAGGTGCACCGGGACGATTTGTGTATACAGGTGAGCTTCAGTTGGTTTTCTCAAATCTTTGGCTCCATCCTTAAGTGTTGAACCCCATCCGGTGTGGGATGCATGCCTCTGTAACCCAATATCTCCTCCATCTAAGGCAGAGCAATGGAGTTGGGGGCAGCTGCCATCTCCAGTTAATTTCAAACCCAGACAACACTTCTATGACCCCTTTCTCCTGAACCATATCCTCTACTTTGCACAAAAACACTAGTGTTTCTTGTCTCCCAGGTTACTCATGTGTGCGTACCTATGTGTGACCAGCTCACAAGGTTGTGCTTTGTGTGGCTTTTGGGCCGATTGTGTTTTTATGTGGTCTTAGATGAGAGTAATCTCTCCCTTGGTGCAGCTGATACTGGAGGTTACACAGTCACACCGTGTTTGACCTGGAAGCAGTGTGCCTGATCCCAAATTGAGTGGGACAATGAGATAATCATCAGGAATTACTCTCACACTCAGGAATGTCAAGGCAGAGAGAGAGAGTGAAATGACGGAGAGAGGGAGAGAGAGAGGGAGGTGAGGAAGGGGCCCTGGTCCCCCCAGGCAGCTGTTCCCCATCCCAGCCCCACAGAGGCTGCGGGCCGATTCTCCCTCCCACATTTAACCCGCTCAGCAGGGGCAGGGCAGAGGCCAACGAGCCCCTGCGATAATGAAACCCGAGAACACGGGGCCAGCTAATACCAGACCTGCTCAGACATTAATGTCTGCCATCGTTAAAGCCACAGTGACTCAGGAACCAAACATGCGCTAATGCTAATAAGCACAAAATATGGAGAATGTGTCAAATTCAGCACGCATTATATAGCTTTGACGAACCTGTGCGTTATCATCCCTAACAAAAGCTGACTGTGGTAACCATTGTTTCTGATCATAGTAAAACTTGGGCTGTGTCCAAAATCAAAACAGCTGATTTGCTGCCTAGTCAGTGACTAAACATGCAGTGTGTTTGTGTGTCTAAAGCACCGTCATGTCTTGTGCTCTCACTTTAAACGAATTTTAAGTTCTTTAGAGACTATCAAATATTTAATTCAATGCTTATTTGGTGTGTAGATCACCATAAATAAAAAAGTAGTTTATATAAAAAGGATATACTGACATTTATGCTGTATAATTATATTGCCTACTCAAAGTTTACTAGAGGCCATTATAGAAGACAAACCATCATCTGTCAACCCCAACTTCCCCTGTCTTCAAGATATGTTTGTTGTTTGTTTTCCCTCACTGATCCTTGTTCCTGCTCATCAGTGAGGAGATATAATTACTGGCGGAGATTTTGAGGACTTAGTTAATTATCCCCTTGAATTAAAAGAGGGAAGTCACAGACTAAACGCCCCATCCCTCTCATCTTCTGAACTCCAATCCCCATAATGCCTCACCTCCCTCTCTGAGGTCACAAATGACAGGCAAATCAGAACACACACACACACACACACAGGCTAGACATGCTGGTGTAAGACTTAATCAAACTGGTTGACATTTCAAGTCAATTAAGCATATTTATTAACAAATGTTCTTAAAAATGCGACTACATCAAAAACAGTCGTAATTATGATTATTTTCTTTGTTCTGTATTTTAGTTTTTTTTTTCTTCTCTCCTATCTTCGGGTTCTTAAACACTTGTAAGTGCTATCTATCGAAGCAAATTGCTCGAGTTTATGCCTATAATTAGTTCATAAACAGATGCTTTGAACTGGAAATGCTAAAAGCCTTCACTAGTTACAGCTCTCTCTCTCCTTCCCTTTATTTGTGGATATTTGCTCAATTGTGTAACGGTTGGATATTTTACAAGGTCATGAGGAAAAAAGGTACAAACAATGTTTTTGTTGGGCGTTACAACATTTCATGCTGACCACACTCTTGTTTCGGAGTCAAACACACCCTCACTCTTATCTGATAAATCACGGCCAATTAAATACAGTGCTGTGGCCTCCTTATGCAGGGGAGTAGTACATTCAGATATGGGCTTTATCATTACTAGCTTACAGCAACCATCTGCTGAGTGGTGTATGCTGTGATTTCACCATTTACTTGACTTAAATAGCTTTTTTATGCATATCTAGGAGGTTTATTTAAATGTTTATATATTTTAAAATCATGATGCATTGGGTGAAGTATAGGGAGAATTTCACAAAATACATGCACATCATCCCATATGTGTGCATATTCATTATGATTTTTTTTTTTTTTTTTTACAACAAGTACATATTTCAGTGAAATTAGTGTAATAGAGTGTTTAGTTTAAATCATCATGAACTATGTATATAATGCAATGATTATATTATAGATATACTGTAATCATTTATTCATTCTTTGCATTATGGCTAAAATGTGCTTATGTCCGTGATGGCTTTTTGTGAGATTCCCCCAGAAAGCTTCATCGCCCTGCGTTGGTGTCAGTGCTGAAGGTGTTGTAATAGGTCCTTCGTGTTCGCTCAGATGTGGCAACAATCTCCTGTCAGAGTGCGGTGCTACTTTAAGAGTCGATAATTCTCCTCCATCACAGCCAACACAAGCCGTCTTTCTCAGAGGTCAATGCTCTTTAAACAAATTACTCTGCTCAGACTCTGAAAGCGGCTCCTAATGTCCTCCGGTACTCTCCAATGCCTCCTGCTTTGACACAGCTAAACAATAGTGAAATTAAACACACCGCAGAGATCCACCAAGACCTGGGGACTTTAAAGAGGGCCTGTGATGGGATGTCGGCATCCCGTAAGGTTACGCAAACACGAGAGAGATTCTCGGTTGTTTATATGAGCTGCCAGAACTGGGCCTAAAACAATGTGTTATTCAATAGTCTTCCATTAACACCCAGATTTATCGCATGTGTGTGTGTTAAGGCTTTTAGCATCTTCATTTAAAAGGAAACACTGCAGTGGTTTATTGAGTCTGCATCCCTTTGTATCCTTCAAAGAACTGTGTGTTCTGTTATTTTTTCAGCTTTAACCTTGTATGTTTGTACGATCGTGTCTTTTGTTAACACAAGGCCACCGCTGCGCCATCTGATACCTGTATTGGTTATCCATTGATCAGGTCTGGCATGGAACAGCTTGTCAGAAGGGTCCATAAAAAAAGGGTGGGGGGGGGGGTGCATGGAATCAAAGCAGGACTGCTGTGTTTGTCCCTTTGCCAATAGCTCTCAACTCGCAAATGTTCTCTTTAGCTGATCTGGCTATTTTCAAAAAGCCCATCCAGATGTTCACATTAAATTCCTCATGAAATGGCTTGATGAGTGCAGTTTTTTCTTTATTTTTTTTTTATTATAATATTTAAAAAATATATATTATTATATCATATATTAAAATAAAACATAACTATATAGATAATGTTTTTTTTTCTTTCTTCTATTTTTAATGTAATTGGGCTGGTATTATTGTTATTATTAATGTTAATTATTAAAATCTTTACTTTATTGTGTATATATATATAGTAGTACACAATACAATTAAAAAATATATATATTTTTAATATCTATCTTTTTTATTTATTTTTTATTTTTTATAGACAATACAAAATTATTTTGAATTTTGCCTTAAGATGCTGTCAAAATTGCCTTTTTTTTTCACAGAGACCTTTTTGGTCTCAAAAGTACCCTAACTATGAGCTGGTACATCCCTATCAACAAAATTGGAATGACAGAGCGTGCGTGGAAATACTTTCTGTCCGTCTCTATGACCCAAATTTGGAGGCAGCAATGATCTCCTTTGGCTCCTAACAAGGGGAAAGTGAGAGGTATAAATTAAGATATATATGTATGTGAGCGCTCGGGCTCCAATAGACACTAGGCAGGCCTCCTGAGCGCTTTTACAAACGATTCCAAACAATGACACCAGCCATAAATAAATCTCAACGTCGGACTCTAATTGCATCAAAGCTATTGCTTTCTATTTAGGCATGGTCACTTGTGACCATGGCCTTAACGCTCCACTGGAGGCCAGGGAGAGAAAGAGAGCGAGGAATAGAGACGTACGGCAGGAGCTATCACCCTTCCAGACTATTTGTCCTAATCAGTGACACCCATTTACCAGAATTGGTGAAAATGAACTATACTTCATACAGAAATCGTACACTTACCGGCCTTCATTTGTCATGGCACATTCGAGGGCCAGTAAACTTTTCCTTTCCTCCGATGGGATTGTAGACATGCATCAAAATGTTAAAAAATGATTTGCGAGGGAGGCCCGTCAGACATTTATCAGGGCTCGGGAACATTATTTGCTAATTTCCAAACCTGCGGCGTGACAGGGTGCTCCGTCTTTTAACCCACCGTGACCGCTCTGGACTCTTTCTGTTATTAGTACGAGTCAAGCGTTTTTTTGCTTTTTGTTTCTCGCTTCTTTCCTCTCCCAGTCTCAAGACCCCTTCTCGATTTTTTTTGCCCACTTCTGACGAGACTCATTTGTCTGTCACACCGGTGACAACATCGCCCCATTCGTCTCCCTGAGACTTTGACCACAGCGTACTCTCGGGCTCTCCAAGGGCCCCAGGCTCCCGGCCTGTTGATTGGCCAGCGGCCCTGATAAATCACAAAGTTTCCTTGTCAAGGTGAAGGTATCGACTCAACTGCGCTGAAACTGACAAAACGCACAGAGGAGGAGACGGCCATTTATCAAAGCACAAAAGGACAAAGGGGTCATCTCGCCCCTTCACTCACTCGGCCCGCTGCCACGTTAAAGATGCCCATCTAGATCCTGGCACACATGCACAGCAGCATGGAACCAAACGCAGGTCTTCATTAGACTAATTACTGACATTTAGAGGCAATTAACCTCTGACGCAAGTGTTTAAAATTGTGGAGTGGATTTTTTCCCTTTCACCTCCCTTCTGTAATTCCGCAATCGTACTTCAAAAGACTTTTCCAGGAAGTCCATTACCGCTCGAAGAGGACGATCTTCTAGTGGGGTCTTTGTAAGCAGATGGGGAGGGGGCGGATGGAAGCAGGAAAGATGGTAAACAAATCTAAACGGTGGCACATGAAACGGCATATCAGCGAATTATCAGCCAACCGTTTGCACTGGGCTATCTGTCCATCAGACACTCGTCCCCACCCACTGCCTTTGGCCTCGCTGAGCACGAGCTGTATCTGATAGGACCACAGACACACACACACACAGACACACACATACGCAGTACCAGAAGTAATCAGTAGCAGGGAGGAAATGTAAACAGAGGTGTTTGAATACATTCCAGGAGTTGTTTTCCTCTCCGTCTCCATCATGTTCACTACATTGAGTACAATAAGCTGCACTCCACACTTAGAAAAGAAGCATTCATTTTCAGCATTGAACAATTGTTTTTTACATTTAACATTTAGCAGCAGCATGGTGTGCCGTTCGGAATTGAATCGAGAATTCTTTCTTTAATTCAATTACTACATTTGGATTGGAAGAAGATTTTGAAAAATAAAAGAAATTCTGGCATAGCAAAACAAAGTTTGTCAAGACTGTTAACTTGAAAACACCTTATTTGAAAGCTTTAAAAACTTTTAAAAGATGGATAGATGCACTAAATATATTCTGAAAAGACAAATATGGTTATTGTTAGTAATTTAAAATCATAATCACTTTATAAGACTTAAAAATCTTTGATTCAGATTCAAATTTACGTCAAAGATTCAGACTTAAAAATGAATCAATTTTGATATCTGAATCAAAGATCCTGAAGCGAAAGAAGAAAAATTTCCCAAATTCTAAATTTCTTGGATCAAAATTCAAACTTCTTGGGATAAGAATTCACACTCCTTAATTTAATTGGAATAGTTTTATTTTATTTTATAAAACCATTTAGAAGATAAAAATATAATTTTATATTACATAAAAAAAAAAAAATAATAATATATACACACATATATATATATATATATATATATATATATATATATATATATATATATATATATATATATATATAATTCTGGTGTTTTATTTAATTTAAATGATGTTTTCTGTTTTTTTAACTGAAATGTCTATGGAGAAATGAATGAGGAAAAAAAAAACAGATGGATACTCACTATTGCACTCTTGTCTAATGATACGAGTGTACTGGGGAACTGCTCACTAATAACTAGAACCAAGAACTGAGTCCTTCCCAGCAGATGAGGATTTTTCTTCTCAGACAGTTCTTTGAGAAATATTATTACTTCAGAGAGGAGCGCGCCATTATTGTGAGCAATGCCACACCATTGGGGATTGTGGTGATATTTTAACGCAATATTGTGACAAGCTACAACTCTATAATAAGCAGCGGTCCAAAAAAGATTCAGTCAACCTCTGCATGTGCTGGAAGGGTCGAATGAACCCTCTCTCCTTAAAGAGTGTTGCACTGGGGTGATTTGGGTATAATTGGCCCTGCTGGTTGCTATTTTGGCTTGGTCCATTTTTTTTTTTTTTTAACCTCAGGCAGCTTTAAATAGGTTTGTCCTCACTAAGTCAGAGAAATTAGTCATGCTCCAGTGGCCAGCACTAGTTCTGATGGATGGGGCGCTCTCTCATTTCAAAACATCTTCCTGTTTGCAGCCCTCTGACCCGGGCCTAACCCGTGCACCATATTCATCGTCAAATTTATTTATAGATTAATGAGAGAAGCCACAAAGTGTTGACCGGCAAAGGAAAACGCAACTCATCTTGAATGAGGACGAAATGCAGCAATAATTTAGCACCCATCGACCCCCACCCCCGTTTCATCCATGTATTGATCTTCATTTTACAATATTAATTTGCGTCTGCTATTGGAACCCAATTCCGGTTTGATATCGGCGAGCCGTTAAAGCATTGCGTTTGAGTCAGATCTGCCGGATGTGAGTCACACGGATGGAGAATGCTGACAAAAGGAGGAGGAAAAGAGAAATGGAAGGGGCGGGGGTCTTTTTTAACCTTCCTTGTTACAGAAATAGACTTGAAATGTAATTTCTGTAAGGGAAATAAAATATGAACGGCCTAGATCGTGAGAGTGGGCTTCTCTTGTCCTGTCGACACTTTATCGGTGGCTCGAGCGGCCCGCTCTCTCTCTCTTTCTCATCATCATGCCTGTATCGGTTCAAAGTTCATGAAATTTCTATGAGCATTGATCTGCCTCCATTGATTTTTTTTCTCTCCCACACTTTCTTTTTTTTTTTCACGCCGCAGATCTTTGAAATTTTAATTTCCGGAGTATCTGAATTTCTCGGAGATGAAATAGCTTCCTCAGAGACAGCTGGCAATAAAATGAAGAAGTTAGAGCCACGTCGAAGAGCTCCGGCTAGCTATGTTCTCCGAAAACCACACTTTTTCCCCCCTCTTCCTCCCTAGTTTGCCTTTTTTTTTTATCAGGCTTGAAATTCAAAGCACTGTAATAGTACAAAAATTTTGTCAGACATCAGCTATTTTTTCCCCATTTAGCTGTCCATCCTTCTTTCTTTTCCACTTTAATACAACAAAAAAATGGGTTTCCTTTGAACATTTTGGTTTAGGCATGAAGAAACCACATGGTCTAGCACACTTTACTTAGTCACCTACCATTAGTATTTTTAATAAAATGTTTTATACACTGTATACCAGTCTAAGTTTATAAATAAGTATTATTAAAAAAATATTGTATATTTTTCACTATATATATATATATATATATATATATATATATATATATATATATATATATATATATATATATATATATATATATATATGAGATAGCCATCAGATTTTTATATAATGCATGTAACATTTTATATTATATACACATATTTTCTATGTAATAAAATGTGTGAGTGTGTGTGTTTGCATAGATAGATAGATGGATGGATGGATGGATGGATGGATAGACCCTTCTCTCAAATTATATTTCAGGTCTGTTCAAAGAAATTCTAATTATGAAGGTGGTCTGTTTTCACTAAAGAAAAGTAACTGAGTTATTACTGCATCTCTTGGTTGGGCAGTTGCAGGAAGATGATCATAATTGCAGTGAAAATTGACCTCATTTAGAGCGAAATCCAGCAGCTGTGCTGGAACAAATGAATGTTTTCCTGTTTTTATTATGCTGCATTAAACTCAAAAAATCTCTTTGGCCTTTGAAGCTTTCCTCTTTCATTTTTCTTCTTTCTATTTCTTGCATGTCTCTGTTGCTCAGCAGTGGAACAATGGGCAATCCGTGTTAAAAGACATTTCCTTTCTATGTTTTTGTTTTCACAGCGCGTGTTGACAACAGTCAGGCATTCTCTGTTCCGTTAAGAAACTTTTTGGCAATCCAGAGATGGGCAGCACTATTCTAGAACTCTCCCCGTTTTAAAATCTCTTGCATTTCCCATTTCTGATTTGTGTTTGTACAAGAAAAAAAAAAAAAAAAAAAGTAGAAAAGTGGTTCTTGATGGTGGAGGTGGGGCGGAGATAAGCTCGCAGCAGTTAAGGATAATTAGACAAAGTAATAGAGAGCAACAGCCAGAAAGCCATTCATTATCAGAGCCAAAGATACACACTTATCATCATCATGGGATGTAATGGACGTCTGGAATGCAAGCACAGATTCTTATTTTTCTTTTAACCAATTGAAAATAATTTGAACCGAATTGAATGCATGCAGAAATTTGTAGAATATACATTTTAAGGATGAATTACAATGGATGGAAATTCAAAGAACTTAAATTTTTTCGTCTTTCATTTACAAGTATGAAACAACATTATGTGATTTTTCGTGTGTTTCACTGTATATTTAGTATCTTTTCGTCATCTTGTAACTTTGTGAATCCACGCAGCTGCATTTTATTGTGATAGACTGCGATTGTGTCACTTCCCAGTGATGTTACTATGGGACACTTCTCTTATTGCTAAATAAAAACATGTCACAGTTTAGTGTCTGCCGCACTCTAGCGTGTCAGCTTTGAAGAATGACAATATATACAGTCTGCGAGAACAAGGTCAAAACACTCAATCTTGAAATATACGGAGACACGCACACGCACATGAGCAGGCGACATGCAGACACACACAGACTCTCTCTGGACGTAAAATCAGAGGCTGTTTTACGTTAAGTCCCTGGCAGATTGTGCTTAACATTCTCTTTTACAAATGAGGGGTGAAAAAAAACAACTAAACATGATGACCAGCCCAAGGAGCTTTAGATTTGTCATCCATCAAATGCAAACCCTTCTGTTCATTCACTCCACTCGTTCTGCAAAGGCGAGGCGGCCCCGGAAAAGCATGCTAGCTCATTAGCAAGCACATTTGCCTTTTATACGAGCAGCTCCATAATTCATAACGGTCCCGTACGAGACGTGAGCCTGATTTGATTTAACGTGCTCAGTTATGCTTGAGTGTTAAATGGTGTTCAACCCCCCTCTTTCCATTCCGGATGGATAGAACAAACAAACAGAAAATGGATGACAAATGAAGACGTAAGCAAAACACTCTGCCACTGACATACGCCAGGCTTCCAGATACTCACACACACATATGCGGTGAAAAGCAGCAGTGACTATGGCCATATCCAGCACTTACACTCTCTCTCTCTCTCATTATCCATGAGGTCAGTAAGCAGAATTGGGAAGAAACGGAGAGATCAATACAAATTATCCCTGAGCAAACCGGCGCTGACAGCCTGAATTGCAGCATATGTTTACCCAAAATCGGGCAATTTATCTTAATATCAGCAAAGTAATGCGGAACAGGTGAAAGGTCACCTACTCTCCCCACCTCATAATTACCCAGTTCTAAAACAGGAAAGTGCTATTGATTGGCCGAGCCCGGGGCTGGGGAGGTTGGCTCAAAGGCCAGTGGGAGGGGCTTAGCCTCAGGCCTAGGCTGGAAGATATAGAGATAGAGAATGTGTAGTTGTATAGTACAATGACATGAGAGTGAAGGAGAAGCAAGATGCTTACAGGAATCTGTCTGGATTTAAACTGTTATTGCTCAATCTGTTCTCCATATTTCCCAGCTGGCCCAGTAGCACTAATGCCCCCCCACCCCCCCACCACACACCAAAACCACATCTGTTTCTTCTTCCATTCACTTCTCTGTCATTTTTATCAATTCTATGCGTTCAGAATCACATAATTTTTAGCATGGTAACCATAGTTTCCACAAATATATCATGGCTGCTAGAATTACTAGTGATGTTTGAAATGGGGCTTAGGTGCACCATTTGTGCTACAGCCATGAATGACACATTACATATTGTAGTACTTTACACAAAGTGATCCAGCTTTTGGTTTTCACTTGGTGGGTGATAAAATTGGTGGGAAAAAATCTATATTCTCTATAGATCAGAATATTTTCAGGGTGGACATTTATTACTTGGTAAATGTAGATGTGGTTGCCACTGGGGAAAAGTACATTTGAAGTAATTAGTCAATTAATAAAAAAAATCGTTTATCATGACTCATTTTATGGCTAATGTTAAACATTTCTATTTTAGTTATGCTATTTTGGTAGATACTATGATTTATAGGCATTTTATTACAGACTTTATTTATTTATTTTTATAAATAGTTATTGTAGCTATGCTATTTTGCTAATAGATATGATTACCATTTAATTTCTTTTGAAAAATGGATTTATCCATGTATTTATTTATTTATTATTTTTATTACAAATTTAATGGCTAATATTACATTTGTTTGTGTAATGTTATGGTATTTTGCAAGAAACTATTTACAATTTGTACTATATTTTTATTTAATTATTTTTCATAACTAATTTGCTTAAGTCAAGTTCATTGTATCTTTGCTAGATACTATGATTGACATTTACTCTCTGTTTATTTATTTATTTATTTTTTGCTATTTATTTTCTATATAATATATATATATTTTCTATATATATATATTTCTTTATAGATAGATAGATATATAGATATCTTATAGTGTTTTGCTAGACACATGATTATCGTTTAATTATTATTATTATTTTTTTTGTATTTTATGACAAATGCTATGGCTAAAATCAGTGCTGTTGCAGTTATGCTATGGTATTTGTTACAATAAATTGTGGTTTCCATAGTAAATCAGTGTGTTTTTCACCCTGCAGTAGTTAATAATTCCTGGCGTGTTTGAGGTGGAGGATCTCAGAGGTGAGGGACTGTCTTGCGCTAATGAAGGTCTCACTGACCTCTTTTACTGCATTAGCATCAGATCAATAACTGAAGAGCATTTAGCACCCACTGTTCCGATACATTTATCAAACTGCACACATTCCTTCATCAGCAAAGCGTCAAAGTCAGAGCATAACAACATGTTGCTGCTCGGGGCTGCATTGTGTGAGAGTGCCATCAGAACGGCTGTAAATCTGCCCGCTTTTGGGCCATATTTAATGTCACAGGGTACTTTTATTGTGTGTCCCAGGGCAAATACACATCCTGAAGGGCTAGTGTCAAAGTGCATGATCCATTTGTGTAGTTACAGGCGCCAGACATAAAAATAAATAAATAAAAAAATACGGCCCAAAATGATGGATATTCTCATATGGGCAAATTCAGGAATAATGAAGTGCTGTAATACAAACATTTACATCTCGGAGAGGTGGAGGGTGTCCATCTAGGAATGACAGGCAAGAGGAGAAGGAAAGGGGGAGGTGAAGGTGTGCGTGAGAGAGCTACATCCTTGTGAAAGCCATGTCATGTAAAATCAATATGCCCGATCAATGCTTTATTAACAAGCCGACATCTTACTTCAGATTCCTGCACGCTACTTTGTCTTCAGCCATGCAAGATGGCATGTCAAATAGTATCACCGCTGTCACATGATGACACGCGTACGTGTGCGCCAAAACACAAGCGCTGTCTTGATATTGATCAGATCAGATTGATTGGATTGCCGCCCCCTACTACACTTAGATGTAATTGTAGCACTTCATCATAAAGTCACCCAATTATTTCCAGGAAGTTCCTGTCTAATATGCTCATCTTCTCCTCTCAGGCTGTCATCTCTCATTCTCTGCTTTAGTTCTTTCTCGTGTTTCTCCCCGTTTCCGTCAGAGTTCAGCGGCGAACCGCGTGCTGACTAAGGGGAACAGACAGACTTGATCTCTCAAAAGGAAAAGTGCATTGATTCATATGGTCTCATTACTGACAACGACATCTACATTCATGTCTGATAATATTTTTATGCTGATGTTCTGCTTGCTTTCCTCTTGTGATCTTTTCTCCTTCTGTATCTTTTTTTTTTCTTCTGTATATTTTTATGTTCATTTTAATATAGCCACATTGGCTTAACCAATGGTATGCATTTGGGGGCGGGGCTATCTGTATCTCTGGTAAACGGCAGATTAGTGTTCAGGAAACCTGTTTGAAATCAGTCACACTATCATTTGAGCATTTCTGTTTTCGATTTTAGTGACAGAAATTACATTCGTGGTCAATTTTATGTTATGGAAGAGGATACATTAAGTCATATATCATATGTTTACATTAAGTCACATATTTAATGTTGTACCCCCTCATTTGGTGCAGTTTTGTCATTTTGATAAAAAAAAGGGTTAGGCTAACCCTAACCCTAACCCTTAAAAAAAAAAAAAAAACACACATTTGATATTTGTTTAAAATAATTTCCCATGCTTAAAGTCTAGTGGAACCATAATAGACCTCCATGCACTCCTCTAAAGCTTGTTAAACACGGTAGCAAGAAGTTGAGATTATGATTCATGCACTTGTATACGGAGCAGCTCTGTCTGATTTATAACCGGAGCACTTCATACTCAAAATTCCAATTTGAGAGGGAGGGAAACATGTGTGTGTGTGCGGCATATGTGAGTGTGAAAGAAAAGATTAATTACTATTTGTGGCCAGCAATTTCATGAGGCCAGCCCCGGCACAGCTGTGAAATGATAGCGCCCTACATCAGTTTGTAGTCAACCATTCACAGATTATTAAAGCTCCATAAGATGAAGTGTTTCTCCTGCCTGCTTTGCTTTAGCGCACGATGGCGGAGAGAGTGCGAGAAAGAGGGATAAATCTGAAGGGGTGCAATAGCCAGACATATGTCATCATCGCCCGTTGCCCATAAATCCAGAGGGTGCTTCAGGAAGCAGGACTGATGCAGACTTCACAGGGTTGACAGTCGCAATCGAGCGTGTGTATGTGTGGGTTTAAATGAGCGCACCCGTTTCATTCATAATGTATCCACTAACTCCTTCAAATTTATCTGATCAATTATAGGCCTCGTTCTTCCAAATAGGAGAGGTGATAGATGTGGCTCTGACGAAGTATTGCACAGCACATTATTACCTTTTATTCAAATGCTCTGGAATAAAATGCATGATGGGTGCATACATTCTCAAGAGCGAATGTAATAACATTTATGATGAAAACACAAATCTGTTCATTTGTTTTGCCTGCGCTGGATGCTAACAGATGGTGTTTTCTTGTTTTGCGGTTTAGCTTTGAATGAACCAACTATTGACTACGGCTTCCAGAGACTGCAGAAGGTCATTCCCAGACATCCAGGTGATCCGGAGAGGTTGCCCAAGGTTAGTGATTCTGTGTGTGTGTGTGTGTGTGCGTGAAAAATATATTTATCATAGAAATGTCAAAACGGGAAACAATTCACTGGCTAGATGAGCAAGAGCATGCAATCGCTTTTGGCAAGTCATCACTATGCAATCCGGCGTGTTTGAATTCTGTCTGAATCGTGCAAACTTTCGGCACATCGAAATGGTTCAATTAAGTATTTTTCCACCCCAGTAGGCAGTGGCGATTTTAATCTAAGCAGAGGCCTTTTTCAGATGTGTGATTATTTTGGTCTTGTTTTCCTTTCATTTTCCAAAGCTAGATCCAGTTTAATCTTTTGTTTACAGAGCTTTCCATTAAAAGTCCTTGTCTTAGCAGGTTAATAAATGAGTTTTGTGAACGTTAATATGGGCAAGCCCTCTCTCTGGGCTTTTTAGCTCCATTTATTTATTTTCCCCCCTCTTAAATTCCACAAACCATGCAGTTTGCTTGCAGTTCCCATGTGGTTGACACGTATCACAGTTCTGTTGTTTTGATGTGTGACATGAAAGACAAAGCATGCCTGCTGGACCTTTTCTATTTCCTATTTTTAATTTTTTTTGCTCATTTAGCTTTGATAGGATCTATGACTTGTGCCCAGCTAATAGAAAACGTGCTAATTTCCCATCTGAGAGCTGCACGGCGCCGAGGGCTTTTCTTAATAATATGTTAAGAGATTATTTTGTACCATGTTCGTGGGTGCTCGGCGAGAGCTGACCACCACAGAGGGCTAATAACAGATATCATACAAATATCTATTAAAGCACAGCATGGGAACAGCAGCTATCATTAACTTCCGCTGAACAGCTCTAGAATGGCGTTGTCTCAGAGCTAGCGTCCCACAGACATGCACCAAACTAAGAACCCATAAGACTCTGCCCTGCGCTACATGATGTGTTTCAATTACACTTGGCTCTCTGTCTCTGTGGAGGCCAATATCTGGACAAGAAATCTCATTCCAGTAAATGCTTCAAACTATCCATTCTCCAAAAAAAAAAAAAAAAAAAAAAAAAAGTTTCAAAGCCATTCTGCTTGAGCATTTCTGAAGCTGAAAAAAAAAAAAAAAAAAAAAAAAATATATATATATATATATATATATCAATTTATTTTTATATTTTATCATATCAAAAGAAGAAGATATAACAGCAACAATAACAACAAAAAAGTGACTGATATGGCATTTTTTTTAAATGCATGTGATTACATGTCTAATTTTTCTTAATACTTTTATCGTTATTATTATTAGTAGTAGTAGTATATTATATTCTAAGAAGAAAAACACAGCAGCATCAATAAAAAAAAAATGGAAATTGCTTTTTTTCATTACTCAAGTGTGCATGCAATTTCACTCATCTCAAATTCAGGTAAACCCTCAGCACAGGGCCATCACACCAGAGCAGTTCCAATAAACAACATAAATATTTGATTTTGGCTTCTAATGGACCCAAATGTGAGTTCAGCAGCATGTAAATGAAAGTGCCAAGTGATTCATCATAGTTACCCCAGCCGTCTGCACCTCTATCGCGTTCGAGGGTCACAGCCAGCTCCACGCAAAGCAGCAATTGACCCTTACACATATTCTCAATAAGAGGCAGAGCGTCTGGGAGGAGCGGCTGCATTAGTTGTTACAGGCGGGAGACAGACCGCCGTAATAAGAGGTTTCGGGGGGAGGGATGTACACAGTGTGTTAGCAAGAAGGTAAAGCCGTCACACTCGTGCTCGCCTGCTCAACTCCGCTGTAGAGTTGATAATACGCCCCTGATATCGATTCCTGGATTTTTTTATTTTATTTTCCTTTTCCTTCATTCCTTTCAGTCAGGGATCTACAATGCACAAGGTCTGATGGGGGATCTTAGCTGGACAGAAAGCCAATATGGCATGCATGTATTGCTTTGGAGATGAAACTTCTTGTATCAAAGAATTTTTCAATTGTTTTAATTTTTATAGTACCAATACTTTATAAATCCCTATCATATTCTTACTACGAGTTTCCCGGAATTGCAGTTTACCTCCCTAATTTTAGATCAAATCAAAATTTGCTGCTCGATCCAAGGGGAGGGGCATCCAATGAACACGTTTATATACGAAGACGGCAAGAGAGAGTAAAAAGCAATATGTGAAGTCACTCATGTGATGAGGAAGGAGATTGCTAAAGGGACCTTCCAATCCTCTTTCTTTTAAGTCCTTGTTTGAAATCAGTGTCATTCATTTGTCTGGATATAAGGCTGAGACAAACACTGGAATGAAAATCTGATCAGGCTCCATACATTCACTTACGTGCCATCAAATAATCTTTATTGCGAATCATATAGTGGTAACCTGTCAGCCGTAGTCTTACATTCATCAGTTCCATTAGCCTCTTTGCGTCCTGTTTCAACTTGCAAACACCAATCTATTCCGCTTCCCGTTCAATCTAATATCCAAGAAAAAATATTAGAAATGCATTCATGTTGAGCAATTACCCATGCATTAAAATTCATCTTCTCTCTCTTGGCTTTTGCGAGGTAGCTACACGTATCGGCCCACACTTCTCAATGTATTCATCACCTCAGGCAAGAACTAACAGAATAATTGCTTTACACTTTTATAATGACATTAGCACCTCCAGCCCCTCACCTCACTTGGCTTCTTTAACAGTGGTGATGTATACCACTCACGATATTCAAGAGTGATAATAACAAGTTTCCATTTAAACGATTCTCGTCCACCGGCGGAACAATGAGCTCTTGTAATAATAAGCCCTGTCATTTGTCACGAAACAAGCCCTGGGATCGTTTTGGGTTTAAATAGTTCCCTGTCTAACCTGGAATCTCGTGTCGATGTGGAAAAAAAAGAGGAGTCAATTATACTTAACGCCGCCACTCTGAAATTTACATGGAAATGCTTTTCGAACACCGCTCACCGCTAATCATATTCTCAGCATGAGGCCGCGAGGATGAGAGGGGCATGCTGGAACAAAACAAACTCATTCACAGCCTCCTTCGCCGATTGGCCGATGTGTTCACCACACATAGACTCCCACTTCAGTGTGCGCCGCTAAACCTGGTTCATTAGGATACGCACCTCATGGAAAAGAACAGATTAGAGTTGAGGGTATGCGTCATTTTCTTAAACTATCCTTACGCCGCCTCCTCCTCTCCACTGCCATATGGATGAGAAGTTCAAGTAGGTGTCGGCCGGGGCGAGGTTTCGGTGATGTTAATTGCGATAATCGTCGGGTGAAATTGGGAGGCATGTAAAACGTCTTGTGATATGACGACTGAGATGATGAGTAATTATTTGCGGCTCAGAAAAACACTTAATCTTGCTTAGAGAGAGCCGCGAGCTGGACTAGGACAGCTGGGCCTTTCATTGACACTACCTGCTGAATGACAAGTGTAATTCTTTATTTGTATGCAAACTAGATGCATGCAACATGAAACACAGCCCCCAATTTCAGAGGTAAATGCCATCATCTGGTTAGGCTCTGGTTTGGAGTGCGTCTCTATAAAACGCACGGGCCTGTGTTTAATCTTGATAAATATGGATCCAACGTGGGGCTTGTGCATGGGAATGAAATGGCCAACGAGCCATGATGAAGGCGCTCCGCACTTCGCACCCGCAAGGACAATACTGCGAATGTGCTTACACTCAAACGCGACCTGCAGAATTGATAAACAGCAAGTCAGCAAGATCAAGACGTGCTAAAATGCGATTACAATGTAATGTAAACTCCCCAAAATTAGCTCTTGGAAGAAGAAAATAGGCAGCAACCTGTGCAAAACACTTTGGAGTCCCTGCTACACGCACCTCGTTGGCAGCTTAGGTGTGAATATTGAATATTGAAGGGAAAATAAGCGGCAGGTTAAGCTTTGTTGTGTTATAAGTCGGGGGAAAGCTTGCAGACGGGGATAAGCAAGAGTTCCCAGCGTCCGTGTCCCAGGGCACAGCCTCTCAGCCCGCTCTGGAGAGGAAGTCATTTATGAAGTCCTTTACAACAGCCAGAGAAAGAGGGTTAATTGAAAAATGTCCTAATGTCATTATGAAAGAACTAGATTAACCCAAGCTAATTCACTTTATTGTCCTGAAGAAAGAGGAATGGGCATTGAACTCTTCTGCAAATTTGGGGCATGAATTAGGGGTGAGATGTTGTCTTTGAGGACTCTGCCGGTTTAATTAAGATATGGAAAATGAGTCATTGTTCCTCTGAGCTAAAGTGCGTGGAATTAGCAGGCGAACGCAGCGTCTGTGTTTGACTCGGTGTGGTGTGCTAGTGTTTGTTTGTTTAATACCCACAAGGCTACGTCGTTGAAACGCAAGTCCTTATGTTGACTCATTTAGCTTAAGTTACACACCACTTCACTAGTCTAACTAAGTCAAATGAAATGTGACTAAGAAATAAAAGAATGCATTTGATAATATGTAATTAATTTTTTATTTTATTTTTTTATTTCCGCTCGTCAGCTTGTGTATTTTTCCCAACCATAGATAAAGAGCTTAAAATTTACCCTGGCCAACATACACAGTTATTGTTCATTTGCAATGTACTGGCTGATGGTGTTTATATGCTTTATGACTGATTATGTTGCATTCTGGGTGTATATTGCAGGAGGTGTTGCTAAAGAGAGCCGCTGACCTTGTGGAAGCGCTGTACGGGATGCCACACAACAACCAGGTACAAACTCAAACTAATGAAGCACCTTTTCTTTTCCTTTGCACGGTGGATGTAATTAAATCAGGATTCGTCTCACTTTGCTACATTCCTGTATGTTTCAAAGCTAGCTCGGAGCCTTTGTACTGTAGCTGGGTGAAAACTTTTTTACTTCTTCTTCTTTTGCTATTTCACAATTTAATTCCTGTCTATGGCTCTTGGTGCAAAGTAATGAGTTAATCACTCAAAACACATACACACAGCCATATACAGGCTTATTTAAATGGGAAGATAACTTTGAGTTTGGCCCTAAAAGATGCAATTCGGAATATATTCTACCAAGCGGTCTAGCTATGGTTGAGAGGTCTAATACATATTCAGAAGAAATTATCCATTACATTATTTCCCCCCAGTCGAGTAGCACACAGGTGAAGACACTACAATTCAAATACAGCGGAACGAATGCAAATGTCCTGTCAATCGTTTACCTACAGACAGAAAATCCATATGTATATGTGTGTATGTGCATTTGTGTCTAGTAAAAATGCAATTTATATATACAGTAAATATATGGTTTTATATCTAAAAAGTCGTATGTATATATAGTTCACTCTGTATTTAAGTATTTTCATTATTTTTTTATATATATAAAAATGTTTTACATATATTTACACATAAGTGTTTTAGAAATGACGCCTTCTGAGTTCAGATCTCTGGCCTTGTAAGAACAAACCGATAACTCTCTATTATCTGTTTCTGTGTGGTAGGAGATCATCCTGAAGAGGGCCGCAGATATTGCAGAGGCTCTGTACAGCGTCCCACGTAACCACAACCAGATCCCATCCCTTGCCAACACAGCCTCTCATGGTGGAATGATGGGAGTCAACTCTTTCGGCGGTCAGCTTGCTGTCAATGTCTCAGAAACCTCACAAGGTATTTGGCATGAAAATTAGCATGCAGATTACAATGAACCCTACAGTTAAAAGCTTAAACTAGACTAAAGTGGTTTACTGGGCAAACTGGAGGCTTGTCAGTCTAAGAGATAACCACCAAAGCCCCTCCAGACAGCCTAACCAGCATAGCCAGGAAAGAGAACCTGCTAACCACTTTAGTTGTTCATCTGCGAATATCAAAATGAGTTATACACATTTCTAGAAAAATGCTTGCAACGATTAACGATTAGCAAACATTAGCGAGCTGCTAGCAGCATGAATCATGGCACAGGCCGGCTGCAGCTTTATCTTTCCTGGCTGTGTATAGCATAGATCCCAGGAGGTGCCTGACCCTGTCCCCATCTCTCCGCTGCCAGCCTGCCAGAACATGCAGCACTATCTCACACACTGCATTTAGCAAGTGTACTGATAATAGGTTTACACCTGTTCCATTGTTGCCTCCACTCAGGTCAGGACAGGGAAAAATCACACTGGAATACATGCTGGGACGCTGAATATCCTCCTTACATACATGGAGGTGAATTTAACTCACAACTGTGTGGACCGGCCACGTTAACACATTGGGCCATACTCATGAAACCCAAGTAAAATGCATTACTGTGCAAACCGTACAGGGTGGGGGGGATTGGGTAGACTGTAGGAACTGTTTTCAAAGAATTGTTTAATTTATTTACATTTGATATATATATATATACCTATGTGCTAATAAGTAGTTTAAAATTACCTTTGAAACTGATGATGCCACCTACTTCAAGAATTATATAGATTCCAAACACTGTGGCAGATTTTTACAGATGTCTTTCCATCCGCAGTTGGCTACAGTCGCAACACGAGCAGTGTGTCGCCTCGCGGTTACGTGCCCAGCAGCACCCCTCAGCAGTCCAACTACAACACCGTCAGCAACAGCATGAACGGTTATGGCAATGCAGGAATGCCCAACCTGGGTGTGCCCAGCTCACCGGGCTTCTTGAACGGCTCCTCGGCAAACTCTCCCTACGGCAGTAAGTATCAAGGTAATGACGAGCCCCCGCTCTCTCTGTCCCCCACCTGTGTTTCCCTTTCCTTTTGACACTCCTCTCTTGTTGTTCTGTTGGTTGTTTGTTGGTTTGTTTTGTTACCTTTTGGGAATGTGTGCTACTGGATAAAAGGAGGGGTGACTCTGGAGGCTGAACAACCGAGACATTTAGCGAATCCGACCAATTAAAGCAGCCGATTGAAAAAGCAAAAGCAACTGAAATTATAAAGCAGGCCACCAAAACAGCATCCAAAATCTCTAAAAAACAAATGTTTTCGGCAAAATGACCCAGTCAGAGTCGATAAGAATGCCTATTATCCAGAAAGTGGCCAAGGCAGGACATCTCATATGCCATTCCAACTCCATTTACCTCATGATTTGCTCGTTTGTTTTGGTCCCCCCCCAAAAAAAAAGACCCGCAACCCAAATTCCCCCCATATCCTCATGATCATTTCTCCCTGATTTGTTTTCATTCCATGAATATGATTTGAAAAAGAGGCGAGGCCAGGCTCTCTAACTCTTCGTCTGTAAGAAGTGAACTCTCTCTGAGTGGTGACTATGTCTGCTTTGTTGCAGTAGTTCCGTCGAGCCCTACCATGGCAGCCTCTTCGGTCAGCCTCTCTTCAAACTGTAGCAGTACACACGGCATTTTCTCATTCTCACCTGCCAATGTCATCTCTGCAGTGAAACAAAAAAGCGCCTTTGCTCCAGTTGTCAGGCCCCAAGCATCTCCACCTCCTTCTTGCACCAGTGCAAATGGCAATGGACTTCAAGGTGAGAGCCGACTCCCTGCTTTTAGAACGCCCCGCAGTTGCCTCACCTGTGGGGTCGCATTATTGCACTCTGGTACCCAGACGCCACCCATCCACCTTCCCCTCTGCCGCTTAACGAACATGGCCTCCCGCCCGCATCAATTATGCATTTGCGCATGGATGGGCGGATGGATGGATGGATGAGTGGTCGGATAAGTGCAAGAACGCATTATGCATGCGGGCATGTAGAATGCATGTGCATGTATGGGTGTGTTTATTGATTTATTTATCTTTCATTAATGATTGAGCAAAGTTAAGTGTCTCGTGAGGTTTCGTACGCGAGTGGCTGGGAGCGCTTTAATTCGGTAACATCTCGCACTATCGAAATTGACGCTGCCACTCCATGATTCACCAGCTCTTTTGCATTCAAACTGATCTCGACATTTGTCTCCATATTCTCTTTACATTTGCGGTACGTGCCCCCCTTGTCCTGGAGTTAAAAATTAATGTTTCCTACAATAGTAGCACAAACAATGGATCCGAAAGGCCAGAAATGTTAACTCCTAGCCATGCTCGCTCATCCGACGTCAAATAACATCGCCAGGGAGGAACTTAACAGCAGAAGAAGTGATTATAACCCAGGTTGAATGTGATTATAAGAAGTAAGAGCGAGAGGGAAGGAGCTCACTGTATTCTCGGCAGGGCGGCATCATTCGGCAAATTAAAGACTCTCTCTAACTGTTTAGTGCGCTCGTATTTGCTCTTCGTCAAGGCCCAGTTGTTTGCTTTGAAAACATGTTTTAGCCATAGCGTGTGCAAGCGAGATTAATAATGTTAGACCTAATGAACTGAGAAATTAAAGTTCATGCTGCTACATGCATCTACTTATTAATATGTGGTTTGCAGAAATTAATGAGGAATGCCACAACATCAGATGCCTTGGCAAACTTAAAAACACTCCAAGCATGACTCTACAAATAAGTTGAAAGCGGCAAAAGAGCTTTCCTCCCGTTTGCCCTCCCCTGGCACTTCACTATACACCTAATTGTGGGAATGAGTGAGTGAATCAATCTCTTAACATTGGAGTGGGCATGCAACGACCTAGTCCGGCCTTCTTTAGATGTCACGATAAAGAGAGACTTGGGGGGAGAAATACAGGCTGACAGAAGAATGCAAATGGTTTTCCACCATCCACTCGGCTCCGGTAATGGCAGGGGGGAGCAAGGCGCAGATTTCAATTTGGGCAAAGCCGAGGGGTGTCTGGTTGCTGACTGAGGAGGGGAGACCACGGGTCTACGTGACGTTAGCAGAAGTGACCGTGTTGTTTCTCAGCTGTCAGCAGGGACCCTCTCCTGGGAGTCTGGCCCACTGTTTGCCATTAACAAAACGCTAAGAGAAATATCACACATGTGGGAGCCAGGATGCTTTCTCCTCAAAATGTCAGAAAGCTCCTCTTTCAAAAAGTGAAGTCCTTCCAGCACGTCTTGTCGGTGAAGCACATTTCACTCAATCACTCCCAACCCTCCCCCGTCGTCCTCCGACAGCAACAGCCTCCATTTTACAAACATCCCCAGCGCCTTTCGAGTCGAGTATTTTGTGAAATGCGAGTGACATACTTACTTCTGTGTTCTTTTTTGTCTTTCGTAAGGCGTCCTGGGATCTTCTGTGCTAAAATTGTTTCTCTTTCTCTTGCAGCTATGTCCGGACTGGTGGTCCCACCCATGTAAATTGCACTCCCTTCCCTTGTAAAGCAGCTGTCTCCTTAACGGGACGAAGCATAGTATGTTATTCGGAGGATCCTCCTCGAAGTCGTCATTCATCATGAAGTTAATCAGCAGCTAATTCTTTTATTCAGAGGAAAAAGACACTTTGTTTCAAAGAGTTTATTCGAAATTGACATGCAAGCGACTTCACAGTTTATTGACTGAATCTCTTATCATATTTTCACGATCTCGAAGGGGAAAAAAGAACAAAACGTACCTATTTTGTATAAACATTTCTGGTTTAATCTTGGCTATGTCTAGTTCTTGCTATGTGTGGGAAGAAACATTGTGGATATGCCATTTGATGAAAACACTGATAAAAAAAAATGTGTAAGAATGTTTCTCTTTCACCGATGTGCTGCCGCTGCATATCTTCATAATGTGAATTCATTTTCATTTTTTATTATGATTATTTTTTGTTTCTCATTTTGCTTTTTTTATTTTGATTGTGGTAATAAAAAGGGGGCCAATATATACAGAGCCAATAAACTGGAAATAATATAAGATATATGATTTATAAATCAAAAAAGAAAGGCAAGGAAGAAGAAACGGTGGGAGCAACCGGGAATGGTGATCTTATCGTTCAGTTCGTTCGGCGGAAATGAACTTTGTAACTTATTGTAGGTAGAAGTTGTAACTTTGATATTGCAAAAATTCTTCTCTTGCCTTCAACAAGCACACTGACAGAGATGAAGCGCTACTGTCTGTTGGTAAAAAAAAAAAAAATAAAAAAAAAAAATGTAAAAGAAAAAAAAAAGAGGAAAATATTTCCACTGCTAAAGCTTCCTGTAAAGCGAGTGTGATCTGCAATGTTTTTCAACTTTTTGCTAGCACTGTATACTATTGCATTCTTAGGCTACTGTGAAGTCTGTTTCTTGTACCAGAAAGTTGTCCTTATACCTCTAGCTCCTTACTCCCTAATGTGTTTTGTATGTGGTTATACAATTGTAGACTTTTGTGATTTTGCCAAAGTTGTAGCTAAATATTTATACACTTGTCTTGAATTTTCCAGAATCACTTAAATATTTAGTAAAGAGTTTTATTCCTACAGTTAGGAGTAAAATTGTCTTATACATTGCAACACTTTCACACAAACACTTGCGGTCACTAAGGGATTTTTTTTTTGTAACATATCGATTATAAATATTGTATTTATCTTTGAAATTTTGTATATTGCTTTCCATCATTTTCTTTGATCAAACTTGTATTGTTTTCCATTGTTGAAATTACGATGAAGGTTTAGCCAAGAATCATCACCAACATTCAATGTTTTCTACCGATAGATTGTATCGTCCGTGCATTTCATATGTAATTCAGATTTTTTTTTTGTATGCCAACAGACCTTCCGTCCATTTTCATTTGTTTGTTTGTTTATTTGTTATTTCGAGGAGCAGTCAAATCCATTGTTTATTTTTATATTAATTTTTAAGTTATCAAAAAAGTTCTTTTTTGAAAGAAAACTGTTTGTTGTATAGTCAAATAAATTGTTTGTGTCACCTGGCTGTAATAATATAGTAGATAAAGTGCATGTCAAGCCGCCCCAGGGGGAAAAATCCAATTGTGGTTGTAAATTTTGTTTTTGTAGAATGTAAAAAGTCATTTTTACCTGCCACCATGACTTTGCCACATAACTGTACTATGTTTACAGGGATCAAGAGAGAAAAAAAAAAAAAGGAAAGAAAAAATATCTGCAATGGAAATATACATCAGTTACTAATGTTTATTAAAATATGTCAGAAAAAAGCTCTGTCAAAGGCTTTCCAGTGAATCTTCTGAGAGAAACCTTTCTGCTGTTTTAATGACAAACGTACACCACAGTGAATCTCATAATTCCATTCAGATCAATGGTGTAAAAAGCACAAACATTTTTTACTAAAATAAAAAAATAATTATTGTGACCCCTCATCTTTTTGGACTATTTTGTCTTTTTTAACATTAATTTTTCCCTATTCCCTCAAGTAAAACAGCATTCAAAGGGAATGAAAACAAAAGGAAAATTACTTTTTGTATCATATATGGACAACAAAGATGAAGATGTTCTATACTGTAAATGTCATTTTGTAAGTAACTCATGACACCGTAGCATAACTGAATCATATCACCTTACACTTTTCTCTCTCAGTGATATTGATTTTCCAAGTCGTGCCAAAATCCGCAAATGAGACAGTGATTTTTTTTTTTTTTTGGTTTCCTATCCTTTTCCTAAGGCTTTCATTTTGACCTCTTTTTCTTTGCACTTCGGGCTTTGTAAATGTTGTAATGTTCAGCAGTGTGCTTCTCTTTCTGTTTCAATCCAAAAGCGGATGTTTCCTCTTGGCAATCGGCACACAAGTTTCCTTTAGCTGCAGGAAGCAAAGGCAGCTGTAGAAGCAAAGAAATGATGAATGTACAGTGTATTTGCTTTGTGATGGCTCAACAAAGCTCGGCCAAGTGGAGGAGCCGGTGAGGTCACCCTGAAAGTAAGAAAAACTCAAGGTTACGTGAAGTGCGTTTGTGGATTTCATCATTTCTGCAATCTGGTTGTGTCTTTTAGTCTAATTAAGTACCCATACTCGGAAGATTTCACGAAACACGAGCTCTGTAAGAACAAATGCCATTTTTCTCTGGCTCATGTATGGTTTTATTTGAGTTGATTTATGGCCATATTTCTACATTTTATTGTACAAAGTTGTTCATTTTACATAATATTTAATTAAAGTATTTCTTGTCTGTGACAAATTTCTCACTGCAATCTTATTTTTGTCTTTTCTCGCTCTAAAAACAGCCATGCATTATTTTTTTTTTAAACAGGGCACATATGAAAAAATAAATAATAAATTATTTATACATGCATATATATATATATATATATATATATATATATATATATATATATATATATATATATATATATATATATATATATATATATATATATATATAGCATATATACTTCATGAAACTGCCTGGTAAAGCAACATAAAAAACAAACAAACAAAAAAAAGTATGTTAACTGAAAAAAAAAAATGATACAAATATTTGATTATCTGATTATAAATGTCAAGTTAAGGATATAGACAAAAAAATGCCAACAATTAACAAGAACAAAAGTCAACCTGGAGCACTGTCACATTTGATTAGTATAAATTGCCGCTGTAATGGAGCAGAGCCTGCTAAGATAGTGGCCCTGTTTCTTTCTCTGGCCTTGGCCTTGCTGCGGCATTGGCTTAGAATCTTACAGCCGGGTGTTTTTTGGGTGAGCTGATGACACGAGGCTTTCATCTTCCACTTCTGTGAATTCCTAGAAGAAATGACAGTCTCCAGGGGAGGGAGGCCCTCCTGGTCAATGCACTGATCCCTGAAGAACAACTGCCATTTCGTGCCGGACACTCCACGTGCGCTGTTTTGGCCTCACTCGATAGGAAGCCGTGAGATATTTCTCTGCGATTCATCCAGACGGCAGACTTGTGACAATTGCAATGTGGAAAAAGTCTCAGTTCCATCAACATTTAACAAGACATCATTAGTGGAGTAGGTGCACCTCTTCATCAACACATGATGTGAATTACAACCTGCAGAACCACATGGGGTTTGTCAGTCATGCATGCATCATTAGACGTAGCGCTCGCGGAGGGTGAACGCAGAGGACAGTGCAGTGCTAACCTTGTTGAAGGTCATTAGTGAGCTGACTGTAGAATTGAGCTTCCCTGTCTCTGTCTCATCAGGAAGCTGCTCCATAACTGATTCAACTGGATGCCTCGTTGAGCCCAGTGTTTGAAATGTAAGTTGAGCAATTACAGGCTAAAGGAGCCCAGTCAGATCTGATACCTTCAGCAGCTAGCACTGGGATTCATGGTTTCTTTTAAACAACCTGGATTTAACAGTCAAATACGGCCTTTTCAACACGTTTTGGAAGCTTTTGTGCAAACGGTCACCAAAATGGTAAAAAGATAATATTGGTTCAGTTCTCTATGAAAAGTCAACATGCTCATGACTCCATTGACTTCAATAATCCAAAATGTTCACAAGTGATGAATAGGGATATTTTATCTGTCAGGAAATGAAAAAAAACTGGTCAGATGGTTGTATAAGTTTCTCAGAGGCTCAAACTGTTTCATTTCAAAGAATGTGTTTTGATGAATCATTCACAATAAGGAACATGCATTAAGAAAGTAAATAGTGTAAGTTTTGATTTCTTTTGCCAACTTCACCTCTTTTATCATTTTAATTAGTTAGGAATATTAAACAGCCTACAACTTGGCCAATATTCATAAATACAATAATTTATAGAATACTGGCATCTTTTATCATGTTTTTCTTGCACACCTTGCTATGTGCCAAAGAACAACTCTTAAGAAATTATACTTTTATTCCGCAAGGACAGATTTAAGTGATCAAAAGTGCCAGCTAAGACACTTATAACATTAACAATTCAATAATATTAAGCAGCACAACCATTTGAACATTGATAATAATATTAAATGCAGTAAATCAGCATGATTTCTGAAGAATCGTGTGACACTAAAAACGGGAAAATTCAGCTTTGCTTCACAGGAACATATTGGGCCCAATCATACACCTGGTGCAATGCGACGCAAGGCGCAACACAAGTATGTTTGCTAGTTTCAGTCCAGCGCTACGCCGTTTAATCCATTTAAATCCATTTGCGCCCATTTGTGCGCCCATGGGCATGCTGGTCTAAAAAAGAGGTGTGTTCAGGCGCATTGCTGTTGCATTGCTATTTTAAGGAGCTGAAAATAGACTGCGCCATAGACCAACTCAAACCTGGTCTAAAGTCTAAAGTCAATGGCGCAATATTTTTGTGTAATTTAGTTGGTAGAAAATGCGCCTCTGGGCAGGTCCACAGTGCATGCTGACTTTTATTACAAAAAGGGATGCGCATCACACAAACATGCCAAATATTCAAAACAAAAGGATTACGGTGTAAAAGAATATTATTGTGTAGGCTACATAAACATAAAAATGTAATGATGGATAGCCATTGCGTGTATTAGAATTAGGCTACCTATTTGCAATTCCGCCTACTAGTTATAATGATGAGTGAAATTCTACTTCATCCCATGCTTTCTTCAACTCGGGAAGCTTTGGTGGATTCCTGCTTGTCCAGTTGATGATCCGCACGAGCAGATCGGTTTCTTCGCTTGAGAAGCATTTCCGCCAAAAAATTCCGCCAAGTAAATTGCGATCTGCCATGGCGCAGCGTATCTCGCTCTTAAAGGGAATGGGAGAGATGACACTCTGATTGGTTTATTGAACGTTACGCCCATTACTTATTAAGAAAATAGCGACAACCCATTCCAAAAATGCGCCCCGGTGCACGGACCTTTACACTTTGCGTTTAGATCGTTAAAACTGGGGCCCATTATATTTAAAAAGATATTCAAATATAAAACAGTTGTTTTGAATTGTAACAATATTCAACATTAGTACTGTAGTGTTTAAATAAATGCAGCTTTTCAAGCCAACATTCAAAGCTTGTCTAAAAAAACTTTTTTTTTTTTTTTTTTTTGTTGTTAAAATAAGGTGCAAACCATGGTAAAATCTATTTAAAATGTAAAAAGTTTTAAACACTGAAATTCATCACAGGGTACCTGGCGACTTTCTAACTAATTCCAAATAATCAGTCGATGCATCCAACGGCCAAGGTTATCACTTGTCTAAAAGAGGTGATGAAACCCTTCATAGTTCATAGTCATGGTCGCCAATCCATACTCATCTGCACAGTCCTAGAAGAATAACCTCGCTGCTTTAAAACAACCACGTATCTTATCTGTCTTTCTGAGTGCCTCGGATAGCAGGTCAGAAAATGTCAATTTCTCATCAAGACAACAGCGCTCGCCGCATGTTTTCTTACTCACAATGTGGACAATTAACGGGAGGCAGAGTCTCTGCATAACTGATTCGCAGGTTATTATGCGGTCGCCCGCTGGCATAGATCAGAGCTTCAGTCAGATAACAGGCCCGGCTGATAGCCGCAGTGTCAATATGCCAAAGAACAGCATTTGAATGTGATCTGTTGTGCCTATTTGCCTGAACCGGGTGATCTGTAGCTAGATAACTGAGCGTCTACCTGCCGAGGACACTGCACGGGGCCTATTGGTGTCTCCTACAATTAGTACAATGAACAAACTGGACAATAGTCTTTATATGGGCCCTCAGAATGAAATCGCCTGTTCTACCCTTAAATAGCTTCTTTTATCCAGCAAAGAAATTGCTTCAGAGAAAATCTAAATTCTATCAGAGGTAATAAAACATCCCCCAATCAGATTAGGGATCGATTTTTGGTCGCATGCCATTTGGGCAAACGTCCGCTGTTGGAGAAGGCTGCTGCGATGCTGTACATGAGCATCTGTTTCTTTGCCAGTATATTAATCTTGTATAACAAAATAAAACAACAAAAATGACCACAGTTACATTATAAATGTATGAAGGAGCATTTATCATCCTCCAACGCCACCGAAAGTACCGCAAATGCAGATCCTACAGCATGCGTTATGGGAATTCGCTAATGTCCGATGTTTTGCTTCAACTACAGCGTGGAACGATGCAACTATAAGCTTTATGAAGTTATAAATAATTATTCTGTGCTCTATCACCAGTCATAAAGACATGAAGTCGGGTCCGCTGAAGCAATTACGGTGGGCAGCTGCCGAGCTGAAGCACGCGCGACTCTGCCGTACTGTCCAGTCCTGCCGCGTGTTTTTCCAATATTAAATAAATGCAAGGACAGAACCTTCCACCCGTGTTCTGTTGCGTCTTCATCAAAGAGTGGCCCCTGCTTGGCCCTCACCTCACTCAATCACACAGAAAGCCTCTTTATTACGATAGCCTAATGGCCATCCTCTAGCATAGTTTTTAATGTGAGCATTAAATATTTATAAAACCTGAGTCAATAATCCTTCATAACCTCAGTCTGGTGGAGACGGCCGCTCATTCATTTACTGCGGCCCGTGTGCTCTCAAATAAAGGCACAGGTCACAAGGTCACGCAATCAAAACTAGACAAGGCAGGCAGGCAACAAGCATCTGCTGTCATTATTATTAGGACAATTAGTTTTGCAGTCACAGCGATTTTGATCAAAGCATGACAATATTGACCCAATGACAATATGACGTTTTGCTTTTTAAACAATAAAATGCACAAGGTGCTTAAAGGTTCTGTTTGTTGGTACCATATTCTAATACAAAATCGCTATCTTCTCTGGAGTCCCATAATGCACTGCAACAAGTTAAGTTTAAAATAACAGGAGTGAAAAAAAAAATACACATGAATTTGTTATATTTGATAAACTATGATTATGATAATCAAATCTTATTTTCCTCATTTTTAGTAATTTCTTTATTGTATAATGTTAAAATGACTAAAATAGCTGTGATGGTAAAACCATACATGAAGAAGTTAATAAGCACTGTAAAAAAAGAAAAAAAAGAAAAGAAAACATTGTCATTTTCAGATTTGCATTGAAAACAATAACATTTTAATGTAATGTTTTATTTTTTTATATACATGTTATATGATTTTTACATATATTTTTTTATAATTTTAATGTCACACTCAAATATGGCACTTCAGGCTTCCTTGCATCAGGCTTATCAATGATTAAAATATTTGTATTATGCTTTTTCTCTCTCTTTTTGCTTTCATTTCATGGAAAAGAATGGCCCTGACCTTATGTCTAATATGAAATTTTGTTTTCCATTAAATAAAATCAGTTTCATAACCCACTCCTTCAAGTGTGTAGTTAAATAATTTTATATCAATATTTAACTGAATTTAAACACAAAAATCTGCACATATGTGTTTGAAAACTGCATCCATGCAAGCCAACTTAACCATAAAAAGTTCTTGACCTCTTGTAATCGTGTGATCCCTGTTAGCGAATCCTGGTCAGCTTGTAAATTCCTGTCGTCTCAACTGTGTCTGCTGCTAATGTCTTATGAGTAACACCATGACACACAGCCAAATGCAGCAACACAACAGACCTTCATCTCATCTCTTCCTTTCTTCTTCCCACTTTTCTTTCAGACAGTGATATCGCCGCCCTCACATTCCGGCTCCATAGCATAATCTTTGTTTTTGCAGGCCCAACTGTCTGTACCCATGGTGATCTTCATGCCCATCGGAGGCAACTCTCACCCAGTTACCCGACACCAGCTGCTCTTTCGGCCTACTGAAGACACAACTACTCTCACAGCACCCGAATCACCTCATTAAAATGCCGAAATCACTAATATGAGCATAGTGAATGAATAAGACTTAAAGAACATAAGCAGATGTAAAATAGCAGGTAGTCTATGCATAAACAGGCACTAATTAATTAAAATCTTATTCATGCTTGTGCATGACTTGCCATGTGAAGCACTGTTTACTTGATGCAGTATGTAACAAAATTATTAAAAAACTATTATTCATTAAATACATATGTCTGACATCAGTTTTCAAAAGTGTCTCCTTATATTAACTCAATTATGTAACGGTGAACTTAAAATAATTGTGTGCAATTTGAGGTGTAGGATCCGATTTCGCGGGAATTTACGTCATAATTAAATGTATTAAATGTGGTGTGTGGAGCATTTTGTAACTTTTTTTTTACAATAGATGCTTAGAATTTTACACTTGTCTTTTTGTTGGCTTATTTAATCAATCGGGGAGGAAGTTAAATGCTTCAAAAGTGCAGAATATGGTCCCTTGAATGAATTTGTATAATCTTCCCGAGCAGCATGGACTATTCACAATACTACAAGTCTTGTATTGAATCTTTGCATATGAAACAATAGTTTGTCAGTTCTGGTCTTGTTAACCAGAGATCTGCACACCTTCAAACGCTCTTGTCCTTCCCAGCTGCAGCTGATTGATCTTCAGTGGTCTATAGTTGAGCGGGTCTCGTGGATAATTGGATGGATGATATGATTCATTAGGTTAATCAATTGAGCAATCGTTCTGTAAATCACTGGGGCTCGTGATTCATTGCGATCGATTCCTTGACAAACACAAGCTTTGATAGATAAAAAAGAAATAAAGACACCTTTTCACACCCCTCACATACACTTGTAATGAAAACATTTATATAATCACCGCAGTGGTGTGAAAGGTTGACTTGTTACTTTCAAAGGTGATGGGGTTATGATGAACTAAACATGTTCAATTCACTCAAACTAAAAAGTGAGAAATCTCCAGTTTAGATAACAACTTCTATTAAATAATTTCTGAAGACTGCATTTTCATGGCCTAAAATTTTTTATTCACCTTTCAAATCACAGTATACCTGTAATACTGTTAGGACAAATAATTTCTGTAAGCAACAAAACATATGTACATAAGCCTAGACAATGTATTGCAAGCATGCAGTCTTACCCAACATACTATTATAACAAAACCCCACTTTTTTAGAGATTTCAACTGTTGCATGACAGTAAAATCAGTGCTAAAGACTTAAGCTAGACTTAAGCTCAATAGTGTGATATTACACACAATGTTGTTTTTTTTACTAATTTCCAAACAAATTCAGTCTCTCTCATTAATTTAGAAAAATAAATTGTAAAACTCTTTTGCTTTAGACCATCTACAAAAAAAAAAAAAAAAAAAAAAAAAAAATCGATTGAGATACATATAAGACATATATTGAGAAATATATACTGTATTTATATATATATATATATATATATATATATATATATATATATATATATATATATATATATATACACCTCTATTTATTAAAAATAATAATAATAATCGTGAAAACGTGAAAGTAACAATCTAAAAAATGCCCCCCCCCCCTCAAAAAAATTAAACAAAAATACAATTAAAAAAAAAAAAAAATATATATATATATATATATATATATATATTATATATATATATATATATATATATATAATCATATATAAAATCATGGTTAATAATAAGAAATTGAGAAGCAAATCATTATATTAGAATGGCTTCTGATGGATTATATGACATCGAATAACCAAAAATATATTCACTTGGAAAACAGTCATTTTAAATTCTAATAATATTTCACAGTTGCACTGTTATTCCTATATTGTTGAATATTTAAATGCACCTTTGTTGAGCAATAAAAATTCTTATTTATGATCAGTCGAAATGCTCTATTTAAAGGCAGTGAATGAATGAGAACAGTCAGATCCACCTAAGGTACAGCAGCCACGATCACATCTTTAGTATTCAATCCAGACTGTTTCCAGACCAGCCTGAATTCAGTGACATCTGATCTGTGCTTCTCTTTTTTCCACAGCACTGTGAGAAAGAGGCTTATCCTCCTCTCTCTCTCTTTCTTACTGAATAAATATCTGTGGCTCTCCCTCACCGGTGCTGAAGGGACATTTAGAAAACTTACCGGCTTAGACTCTGACTCTCTCCCTCTCTCTCTGATTCATTGAGTCGAGTTCAGATAGTAAGTCATAGTGCAGATAACCACAGGGGCTTAAAGACCTGAAAAAGAGGGAATCCTGAGATGCTTAGACGAATATAAATGCTAAAGTGACAATGAATCACAATGGGGAGATTAACCTTTAAGACCGGATCTCGTCTCCGAGTGCAGTGTAGTGGCTTACTGTACTGAAAGCTGGCCAGATTCCCGCTGTACTTAGATAACTGCGCAAGGCTACGCTACACTGCCTCTAGGCCATTGTCTGGGTTCAAACAGCCAAATGTTTGGATCAGACTTGGTCTTTCTACTTATTTAAAGGGTGAGTTGACACAAAAATGTGAATTCTGTCATCTACCTACCTTCATATTACAGTATTTGCACCCATGAAAAACAAGCAGAGATGGCATTGCATGTGTGTGACCATGGACCACAAAACCAGTCATAAGGGTCAATTTCTCAAAATTGAAATCTGAAAGCTGAATAAATAAGATTACATATTATATAAACAAAAACTTTTATGTTGGATGTAATTGATCACAACAAAACAGCCCCTATTATATATATATCATAAATGATTCTAACTGAAAATCGGAAATGTTTCTTTAGCAGCAAATCAGCATATTAGAATGATTTCTAAAGGATAATTCAAAATAGAAAACTAATCTAGTTCTTTGTAGTAATATTTCACAATATCATAGTTTTTACTGTACTTTACTGTATTTTTGATCAAATAAGAGCAGCCTTGGTCAGCGTAATGATGTCTTTAAAAGGTGTGTGTTTGATATTTATTTATAGACTATAGTATAATATAATTCTATGTATAATTGTTGCAAGAAAGTTTTAAGCCAGATTAACAAAGAATATGTAAAAAAAGGCCTTCTCATAAAACCTTCTCATAAAGCTCTATAAAGTTGTTTCTATCTGACATGCTAAGAAACCGTTTGATAAACTTAAAGGAAAAAAGGGGGAAAATACATACAGTATGTGTTTGGCGTGACATGAAAGTGAGTAAAAGATGACCGCGTGTTCATTTTTGGGTGAACTCTGTCTTTAATCATGCTGTTGTGTAGCACAGAGACATGCTGAGCCAGACAGCTCACGATCGTTCTGTTGATGTTCGGAACATCATTGGACAAACACTTTTTTTTTTTTATCTTTACACAGTTGTGCTATGGTTGTGATTTCTCCCCGTCGAAACAGGTGTGGATTGTTAGACTACAGTTTACGACTAATCTCCATCTTGCTGACTATGCGTAATCTCTGGTCCAGATCACCACCCAAGCATGGCGAGACTGAGGCACGCTAACTGCTCGCGTTTACACCGCTTGACGCTCGTCTGGTCAGGATACCACCCTGCGGAGCTTCCCCCTGCGCTGCCACGCTGCCGTAAGAGGCTCGCGTTCAGCTGTCTGCCGAGACTGGGAGACTGCGGGTGACTTTGTAGTGGAGGACAGATGGTGAATGAGCTCTTGTGTTGGAGCAACACAACTTGTTTGTGCTGAGTCTGTGAAAAACATGACATCAAGGCCTGTCTCTCTTTACCTAGGCTTGTAGTGATGAATAATGTGAAAGCTAGCAGGGAGAGAAGTTTAAAGTCATCCTGAGGCTGGGTTTAGGTTTTCGTGTTCTAGCAATCAAACAGGAATCAAACATGTACACATACATACATTAGCTGTGTGCCCTTCTGGATGCACTGGAAGCGAGTTCAGCATCCTGAAAGTGTTTATATGGTACTTCTGATTGTAAGATCTCTCTCTCTCTCTCTCTCTCTCTATATATATATATATATATATATAGAGAGAGAGAGAGAGAGAGAGAGTATAGAATTCAGTTCAATAATTGTAAAAGTATTATATAAAGATTATTGTCTCCAAAAATCTCCAAACTTTTGGATGATTTCAGGCCTTAGTCTCCATGTTGGCTTCCTAACAATTAAAAAAAACCATGCAAACATAGCTCGTAGCTCCAAATGAGTGCACCGAACTCTGAATTGTTCCTGTCAGCGAGACGACGTCCATTAAAACACGTAAACAAACTACAAAACATCGCCAAGGACGCCAGCTTCCCAAAGTCCCACTGAGGTCCTCATGATTTGCCAGAATCAAGGACAGCCACCCGACAGCAATGTCGAACGCGTTTTGATTGGCACAAAGATATTTATGACACACGCCGTGAATTCAAAGGCATCATGGGAACAAAGGCAACCAAACACCTTTGTGTTAATGTATCAACATCATGCCTGTCATTGCCTATGATATGATTTAGCCATAAAAGCCACGCAACTTGATTGACTTGCATGAGAACATTGTTTTTGCAGGGAAAACTAAATCAGGGTTAACCGACTATTATGAACAACCAGTATTCAGATCTGTCGCAGGATAAATGAATGGTGATTATCTCGTATGAGAACTGGAAACTGTTTTCTTTGCTGTTATTTTTTGATGATTTTTATTGATCCATCTGCTGTGACAGCCAGCATAGCAATTCCAGCAGCTCTGAAAAATGCAGACTTTGTGAATTCTCATGTAAAATATATTGTTCATTTTGTTAATATATCAAAGAAACAGGAAGCCACAGGATGTGCATTAGTTTTAATGAAATGTAATCTTTAAATAGCTGCATTTTGTGGCAAATGTGTTTTTTTATGTTCAGCTGCCATTGTTGTCTGAAGAATTATTAGGTTTGTCATTAGTTGTGTGACTATAAATGTTGCATCGAGTTCAAAGGAGGCTTGGCAAAACTGTATATCTGTCATTAATAAAACTGCTAAACTGACATTGACTCACTTTTTCATTCTTTTGTCTTTCTATCAAACAGATCCCTGATTTTTCCAGATCCAGGAGTGAGAGAGAAAGAGAGAGCGAGAGCTTTTTTCCTCGTCTCCACAGGGAGTGAAGAGAAATACTGGATCTGCAGTGTTTGGGTCAGTAGATCTGCCTGAAGTCACAGTGATGGAAAAGTGACCTTCTGACCTTCAAATACACATAACAGAAATTCAGTCAGCGCTGCATTTTATTAAGTGCATATGTAGGATAAGTGTGAATGTATGTATGTATGTGTGTAATATATGTACTTACAAAATAGTAACACATTTATATTCAATTCATGTCAAGAAATAAAAAACAATAGTTATATGTTATATAGAATTTATGTACAAATATGTACAGCTGTATAGTGTGTATGGCTATGCTGTACATACATATTTAGAAAACTGTTGTCAAACAAGCAAACAGTTCAGCCTAACATGAAAATGCATTATTTATACTATAAAATTATATTAAATACATGCATATAAATTACTTTATTATATAAGATTTATATTAAATAATATAATTATTATTTTACAGTAATGTATATTTGTCATATATGCATTTTACCATGTTTATGTATTATGCAGAAACATTTATAAGAAGAAGAAGAAGAAGAAGAAATATTTATTTATAATAGTAATAATAATAATAATATTTATAAAAAGTATAATATATAACCAACCACCACCATCATCATCAACATTTATTATCTATACTATATGTGACCTTGGTCATAAGGGTCAATTTTTCTAAATTAATCTTCAAAATGAATACATAAGCTTTCTATTGATGTATAGATTGTTAGTATTTGAAAATATCTGGCCAAAATAAAGCAATTGGGAAATCTGGCATCTGAGTATTTGAGAAAATTGCTTTTTAAAGTTGTCCAAATGAATTCCTCAGCAATGCATATTACTAATAAAGAATTACATATTGATGGTTTTATGGTAGGAAATTTAGAAAATATCTTAATAATAACAATGTATTAAAATGTTTAAATGTTTGTGTGTGTAGAGAGAGAGAGAGAGAGAGAGAGAGAGAGAGAGAGAGAGAGAGAGAGATTTACACATGATAAACTGATTAAATATATAAATATTAATAAAAAATGAAGAAATAAACAACAAACTTTAATTAACTTGAAAAAAAATGTTGTATTGTAATGTTGTATTTCTTCTTTTACAATGAAACAGCAGTAAAATATTTTTCGCCCGGTCGGCAACTTTGATAGTGAAAAGATTTTCAGACAACAAAGCCTCCAGAAAATGCTATTTTCCTTTCTTTAGCAAAAACAAAACCTGGTCTGAGTGAAATAAAGCATTAAAGCGGAATGGCATGGTGACCCATTACAGATCAGACCTGAAGTTTTTCAACTGGAGGGTCTGCCACCTTTCTGCCGCCCATCCTGTATCCCCCTTTTAATTGTGCCACTTGAGAAATTTACGTGCCTGTGAATATGGCATGAATCTCACGCTTATTGCAGTATCATTAGCAGGCACATTTAAGCAACATCTGTGTGCTATAGAGCTAATTGAAGTACCACAGCGTCAGCTGTAAATCCACGGGAAGATGGCAGATCGAGCTCGGCACTGCTGAGCTAGCCGCTAACAGTCAGCCTGTTCCTGCAATCTGCCACGTACCAGCCTGGCACACATACACACGCACATGCACACGCTACAACACACATGCAGACATTCTGCAATGGCCAAAACATACAGCGACAGAGGTTAATGATCCTATTAGGAGCCTTGTTGCAATAATTGAGCTTTTTTCGACTGTTGTGATCTGTTATGCTTATGAACATAGATTGATTAAAGCTTGTATACCGTGTGTATATACATCAAGCAATAGTTTGGACATTTAAAAAAAGAAGTAAAAAGTAAAAAAAAATGTTTCTTACTGTACGCTTGCTAAAGCTGCTTTTATTTGATCAAAAATAAAACCAGTTTTTATTATTATTATTATTATTTTTATTATTATTATTATTCTTTGATGCAAAGAACGTTCTAAAAAATAGCATTTATTTTAAATTGGAATTCTTGTTCAAATATTTTGATTGTCACTTTTGATCAATTTAATGTGTCGTTGCGGCAAGGTTATCATAGTTAACTAAAACTAAAACCATAAAAAGGTTTTATATTTTTATATGGTTTAACTGGATAATTTATTTTTATTTTTTTCATCTAAAGAAAAAAAAACAGTAACAACAAATAAATATACAAATAAAACTAATAAAAAAAAGGACAACATTATAAAATAATTATAAAAAAACTAAAAAACTATTAAAAAAATATTAATAGAAAACATAATTGGATCTCAGTTTTTCTAAAATAACACTACCTTGCTGAGTTAAAGAGTTAATTTATTTACCTTTTTTCATTCTTATTTGCAATTTCCAACTGCATAAGCTAAAGTTGTATCATTATCATTAATCTTTATATTATATATTGTCATTTAGCTGATTTAAAGGTAGACCAGGTCGAGGAATGTTCTTTAAATTCAGGTCAATAGGAAAATATTTGTTAGTTGAAGTCACACGGGTCACAATAAAGACCTTAGCTCAATATCCCATCCCCCCTTAACTCATAAGCTCTATAGTGCCTAACTCCTCAAGAATAAATGAATGCATAAGCAAGCAAACAAACAAACAGTCTGATGTGTGTGTTGAAGAGGAGGTGTGTTTAGATGAGGGGAGAATTCTGGACTTCATTATGGAGTTGGCTTTGCCTTGCCTTCTTGTTAAAAGTAAAATAAATACTCCACCTCCCCACCACCAACTAGCACAACCACCAATTAGTAAGAACAGGGTTTGGGTAGCGGGAGGGGGTGTTTCACTGCAGTCTACACGCTGGGTGGTATGGATCTTTCAGCTATTGAAAATCAATAGTCACATGACAGGCCTGGGGTCAGAGGTCAGGTAAATTAAGCACTTTAAGCTCTTGGCCTGCAGTAGCCAGACTCTCTGCTGAAATGATCGCCATCAGACTGATGTCTAACAGCTTCTTTCACACTGGCTTTCTGATGAAACCCGATCCGAGCAGCATATGGGCTTTGCCCACTCAGACTGAGATGGACAGACATTTTTAGGGGCTGTGTCATGTTTCATGAAAGCATCCTGCAGCCTTATATTGTAATATATTTTATTTGGGTCATTCCTGTTATGCAGTAGCATTTCACGTCTGTATCTCTGAAAGAAATTAATGAAGTTTCTATAAAAAAAGATACAGTAAATTTTCTGTATGCACTCTGGTCAAGCTCAGGCACTTCATTTACATTCATATCAACCAGATTATTAACATAATGTCAAGAAAATTAACAAGATGCATTTTATAGCACAAAACATATATATATATATATATATATATATATATATATATATATATATATATATATATATATATATATATATATATATATATAGAGGTCATGAAATGATATCACTTTTTGGATGATGTTATTAAGAGCAGGTTTTTTTTTTAAGGAATGAAAATAAAGACAGATAAAAAATAAATAAATAAATAAATGGCAACACACACACACACACACACACACAAACAAGAGTGGCATTGTTCGTCTGAGATAATTTCAGTGTTTTTTTTTGTTGTTTTTTTTTTTGTTTTTTTCGGTTGTTTTCCAAGAAAATATTATTTCAGTCTTTTAACTTCAAAATTTCAACTTGTTTAATTCAATGTATAACTTTTGTTTGTTTGTAATTATTTTTTAACTACATTTCATTTTGTTATTTATAATAGCTCTGCTCTTAAAACAGAGTACATTATAATTGTTCCCCCCTCAATAGATTCAGATAAGAAACTAAAAAGCTTTACAAAAAGCACCACACTACAGAACTCCTCCAGACTAAACACAACCTCGGTCTGGATGTGCCAACAGCAGGTAATTGCTGTCTGGCTGATAACTCTCTGAAATATGTCACTTATTGGAGCATGTGAATTTACAGTGCAGTGTTTAATAATCAGCGGCAGCCGTTTTCTTCATTGGTGATAGTGAGTGATAACCAGCCTGCAGGCTCTAGAGAGTTCGCAAGCCAAAAGTTGGAGCTCTCCTGAGAAAAGCAAACTTGTTACGGAACAATAAAGTGCATTTGTGAAGAAAACTGAAAATGCACATTTCTCACGTAACACCCACCGGGTCGCAAATGTTTCTGATTAACATTGCACATGCAGGAAAAAAAAGAAAGAAAGAAAGAAAATAAATTAAAATAAGAGCACATACAAATAGTGTCTTTTTTTTTGCCGCCGGAAAGGTCAGGATAGGTCCAAATTGTTGTTGGCTAGTATTGTGTCAACACGGGTTCAGAGTTCAATCCTCCCTGTACACAAAACTCATATTTTAATTGCTAGGTGCAGTGCAAGTTCAAGTACTGCAATGCTAACGCCCAATAACAGTGGAATGGAAAACATCTGTACTCCTGAACATTGACCGGAGATGGAGAGAGAGTTACTCATTTTTTAACAAAAGCCTGGTGAAATCGCATACATTTTGAATAATGCTGAATCTCTTGGGCAGCTTATCGGGTGCTGAGTACATGTATTAGGGCTTAAGCAATATTACTTTATTAGAGCTTAGCTTGGCTAATATCTCTGCTCAATACAGATTTATATGGCATGAGTGGTCAACAGTGCTTCAGCGTGCTCAGTAGGGATGCTCTTTAAAATTAATATTATAGATCAACCAAATTACGCCCAGAGCCGAGCAGCCCACTGTGTCCCAACAGTTTTAATATACGCAGATTGAAACTCTCTTTCTTTTTGTGCTGAAGAGTTGTGGAAGCACAACTAAAACCTCTCAGACACTCGGGTTTCAATGGCAAAGTTTCCGAGGCATCCAGCTAAAAACAATGCAGGAGAATTGTGTCACCGATCGGAAATACAAAGAACGCGATGCAACCCAATTCCCTGCTGGTGTTAATTGAACTGCACGTCATGTGCGTGTTTTCAAACAAGTTTGGGAGTGAAAACTCACAGAGAGCTGCCATATTGTTGTGAAATCTAGGCCACAGCATGTTCACGCTGCTGTGTTGACTGTATGTATGCCACTGAGAACGCACACCAAAGATCTCTCTGTATCTGCGCCAGGACGCATTCTGTCTTTCTACCCACAATGCAATGCTGCCACTAAAAATAACGAGGGAGACACTGCAGGAAGGGTCCCAGAGAGGAGCAAAGCTGGGTATGACCCAAAAGCTGCATGTCAGTTTTCCAGAGTGCCACTCGGGGAAAGTATGAAATATGGAGTGATCCGATTGCTCTCAAAAGAGCAGGGAGTGACCCAGACCGGCCACAGACATTAGCCTGTGGGCATAACAAAGCTCTGCTGGATTTCAGCTATCCAAAAGCCTTACTTTCTATACCGAGAGAGAAAACAGTGAGATCGCAGAGCATGTGGTGTCATGCACTAACTATAAGAGGAAAAAAAAAATATCGCTGTATAGCAGCTTTCATTCGGCACCATGTAAATGTCTGACGTCAACTCTTATCACATGTTTGAATGACGCAAACCATGGAAGAAAACTCAACCCTTGGCCAATCAAATTGGAGTAACTAAACAACAAAATTATGAATTATAAATTGATCACCATTTAAACCATAACTAAAAATAATAAATAAATCATCTTATAAACTGCAGATAAATGCACTGATGCTAATTTAATAACAAACTGCCCCAAAATCACTAAATGTAATCCATTATACATTCACTTGACACAACTGGTTTCAAAATGTTGTAGGCGGGAAGTTTTAAACGTTTGAATGAATGCAAATGAAATTTAAGAGCTTTTGCGGAGGATATTGAAACATGCCATTAGTACATACCTGCACATGTAAAATCAAATAAATGTAATCAAACAGGGTTTTGAATGGCTTAATTTTTTACCTTAACCCTAAAACCCATATATTATTGCTGCGCTAAACTTGTCAATAAACACACTGAAAATAATCGTCTTTTAGGGCCTGAACTTTCTTCATAGTTGCATTTCTATAATTGATTCTGCTTTTTTCCTGCAAAGTTGCTTTGACCTAATCTGCATTGAATAAAGTGTTATAGAAATAAAAGTGACTTGACTAAAGAGATCATCTCCTCAGACTGTGTTCACATTCGATACTACATTTCAGTGGTGCAGGATCAAAGTCGCACGAGTGACGTCTCTTTATAAGAGCATGCTGGTACTCGCGCAAGCTGTTGACTGTTGTCTTTCCTAAACGAGCAACGGGAGATCATTTTTAATTGTCACGCATCATGGAAATTATTCAAGCCTCTTCAAAATAGTAATCGTTTTGACACCTTTTCAAGACACAACACTCGACTGAGCAAATGGGTTTGTGGATGTACTACGCGGGCTAATTTCTGATTTAGTTCATTTGGAATGCATGCACTTGCTCCATGTTGTGTTCTGTCTCTGTTTTTCAGCAGAAATAATTAGCCTCCTGAGAAATAAAGGTGTGTTCGCTTCACGCAGGCTGATTCTCCATTCTGGCGATAACTCACTCACACCTGACCACACTGTCTGTCTTTTCATGCGTGTGTGTGTGTGAGGATCGGACTTTTCAGAGGTATAAGAGCACCACTGAAAACTTTTTAAAGCATATCTGTCAGAAGCCAGGCATCATCAATCAAACGCACTGTCAAAGCAACACGTTCCTTTCAATTTTCGGCCCTCTGCGCAGCCAGAGAGCCAGGCCTCCCCCTGCGCTCCTCCAGCCCAGACTGCAGTTCTCCGTCTGGGGTGAGTCGGCGCTGATAGAGCCCAGACTCTCCGGCTGTCTGGCGCTGGTGCCACCCTGAAACCCCCACAGAACCTGTGCAGAGGCCCCCAGAACACATCCACATAAACCAGCTGCCTAAACCCTGTCCAACACACTCACTCATACACACAAACCTAACAGGGGACTGCTTTTCATCACGCTCTCCCTAACATTTACTTTCTAAATAAATGCTTTTCAAGGGAACCAAAATATGAAGGAACAAAAACTCGAGACTAAAACCACCTTTTCAACAAGACAAAGTGCTAGACAAATAAACTAAGCAATTTCTTGACATCAGCATCAGGCTTTTATAGTCATAATTCAGATGGGTTTGTACATGCGTGTGACAATTTCTTTCATAAAAAAGATTTAACTTTAAATTCTGGTGATAGATTCCACTCACAAAACTGATATGGATCCATTTTTGTTATTCAAGTACATAACTGAGAAACACTACATTAATCATCTTCACCTATAATTAAACTAAATATATATATATATATATATATATATATATATATATATATATATATATATATATATATATATATATATATATATATATATATATATATATATATTGACTGTACATGACTGTACAACGATTAACTGGGAGAAAATTCTGGGTAGCTTTTTTGCCAAATTTTATTAAAAATAACCAGCCACTTAAGGTCATTTTATCCAGTAATTTTAAGCAGTTAAAGCAGTTTATAGCAATCTCTGCGGTAAAATCATTGTAAAGCCCTGCCTCTTATGTCTTATTGCTTTATTTAACCACACACGTGCAGTATCATTACATCTCAAGAGCTGACTGATACACATTTTTACTGGACAAACAAATGGAGTCAGTCACCACACTGATGAAACCATTTATCCAGAAGAAATGTCGCAATTAAAAATCTATACTCAGAAGTATGAGCTCTGTGTGGTAGAAACATGGTATTTTGGAAAGATTGTGGAAGCTCAATTACAATTTGATGTACTATGCTTAAATATGTGTGTGTGTGTGTGTGTGTGTGTGTGTGTGTGTGTGTGTGTGTGTGTGTGTGCGCGCGTGTGTGTGTGTGTGTGTGTGTGTGTGTGTGTGTGTGTGTGTGTGTGTTGAGGTATCTCAGGCACGCTGGCAGGAGGGTAACCAGAGGCCAAAAATCTCAAATGTTAAACTCCATGTTGACCAGGAAACAAACAAAAAAATGGAGCATAATGTGTACATTGATCACCCACGTCTGTGTAATTGAGCAGCGTAACCCAGAAATGTTTTCTTAATGTCCGATGCGTTTAGATGAACATGAATGTGTTGAGAGCAAAGTGAAATCCAATCAGACTCTGTACTGTTCTGAAAAGTTAAAGAAAAAAAAAAGAGAGAGAATATTTGTGAATTTAGATACAGAGCAGACAGTTAGTGAACAGACGGCCAAGAGCAACCCAATGGGGAGGACAGTTTTTACAGATCCAACTTCTGCAGTAGATTTTCCTCCTGGAAGCGGCCAAATCTCAGTTTCCACTGCAAAATGAAATTATTCAGATGAAGAGCACCATCCACTTGACTTAAACATAAACTGATTTAAACATGCATTAGTCTTAAATTGTGATATTTATAAACATGCAATATAATAGCTTTTAAATGCAGCATAAATGTATTTGTAACTATGCAAAATACTGCTCATACAGGAAAATAAATCACATTTCTTGAGTGGAATCCAAGCTTAAGCTGCTTTAGCCTGGTCTCTCAGTCTAACCAACTAAAAAGTGTTCAAAACCCTACCAAAACCAGCCAACAGACTAGCAGACCAGAAACCCATTGTCTGATTTAAGATGTTTTAAGCAGAGAAATAATGAGTACCATTGCTTCTGAAGCAAACATGAGGATGTATAAGTTTTTTTATTATTATTATTTCTGTGTGACATTTTCCGTTTAATCCATTACCTGATAAAATCTGCTGCTCTTTGTACTCTTAGGTCAACAGTATCCACAGCTCAACGACCAAAGAGATGCATTGTTACATTTGGTTGCAAAATTCACACTAGCTGGGAATAGGCCGCAACTCTATTCCGTGTACGAATGTGAAACAGAACGGGATTTCCAAGGGAAAAGTAGAAGTATTTCAGTCCCTGACCACAGATCTCCTGCTCTTTCAGAAACAACTCAGCAGCCAGTCCTTTAGAATTAATAATTCATATCTTTGTATAGGGTGGGCAATGGCTGTACCATGAAATATTTCAAATGGAAAAACATAAGGAAATTCATGGTTGTGGATTTTGCGGGCTGCACTGAAAGTAGCTACATCTATAATCAGAAATATATTATTTATCGCAGGACATGACCGGCTATATTTTATTCAGCGGAAAAATAGAACCGGTACAGGTTAGGCGAGTTAGTCTGCTCTGAGGAACACATGTGGCCTCTTTCTTTTGAATTTAAAACAAGCGGCCAGAAGACACGCATTAAACAGGGAAACATGCTTTTCCTGCAACGGTCAGGAGTCAAACCTACCAAAGAAAGAGAGAATAAAGTGAGTACAGAACACGCAGCCGCATGACTGAAATACGAAATCGCTGAAGAATAAAACAGTATTTTGACCCACAAACACTGATCAGAAACAGGCCAGCGAACAAAAAAAAGCCACTTCTCCCTCGGTCAAGGGCATCTGTTTCATTATAAAGTATAGCAGAGCCAAAACAAATATTATTTTTGAATCTTTCATTATCTTTCTCGCTGGAAAGGGGCTAAAGCAGCATGGGTTTGTATTAGATGCGGCAAAGCCAGCAGCTGAGGCAGAGTGAACAGTCACTCAATGTCAGCGGTTCAAAGGCAGACAGGCAGAAGAGCGGGGAATTGGATAGGTCAGTGTAGACTAAAGGACAGGACTATCTCTGAGAATCATTCTCCTCTGTCCGTCCGTCTCTCTCCTCCTCTCCTGGAGTTCTGGGCGGTATCTGAGAGCCACACACCCTGTTGGTGGAGAGCCCGACCAGGCGGGGGGCTAAGAGGCCAACGCGAGGTGACCATCAAAGGCACGGGCACAAAGCCGCAGAACTGATCCAGCGGCGTGACAGTCAACTGCAGTCTGCTGGACGCTGTGTCGTAAGAGGAACTCGCTTACAGACCATGTGACAGAGTCCATTAGAAACTATGAAATACAGCAGCACAATCTTGAGATTCAGTATGATGAGTCGGAATCAAAGCTGTTCTTAAATACATGCACACTTGTAGAAACACATGAGTTAATCTGAACATATATGCACTTAAAATTATAATTTCTTCTTATTTTCATTTTGGTTTCTTGCATAAGAGAAATATTCAACATGTGTGTCACCACATGGCTTTTGAGAGAGAGAGAGAGAGAGAGAGAGAGAGAGAGATGTTAGTTGTCCTAGATAACTTATGGTGATAAAATTGTTAAAATTGATTTATGTATGACGTTTTAGCTGTTAAAACATTTTTTTTTTCTCACCAAACAATTTTATATACTATTAACACAGTGTTACTAACATTTAGTACTTGCCAAGTATTTATTTTGGAAGCCGACTGAATCTAATACCTGTATTGTTTATTGTGATTAATAATAATAATAGTAATATGATATTGCCAAAATACAATAAGACAGTTTACCACTACATGCATGGATTTAGATTAACATTACACTTTAAGATGTCACACACAGTGTGTGTTTGCTGTTTGAAGTGTTACTGGACACAGAAAGTATTACAGCTTTTCTCTCAGATATTTCTGATGTACACGAAGACATCACAGTGGATAGAATACAAACTTCTCCTGAACTTTCCTGATTTTCTCCAATTGTAATGAGTGGAATGTAATTGCTCAGTTTAGCCAAACATGTGTGCAAATGCAGTGCTGCATGGAAAAAGGGCTGAAGAGAAACACTGTTCTAATGTTAGCAAACCTGTCAAGGATCTCAGCAGAAAAGAGCTTGTTCCACAAAGGGATAGAGGGTTTTCAACAACGACAGACTTTAATGCAATTATAGTAAAGCATCCAAGTCTAGAAACACACTCCAGCCCCTCTCGTGGAGACGAGACATTCCCCTGAAGAATATCATCTGCGAATCCCACCCCCCAAAAAAGAGAGTGTTTAAAAAAGAAAGGTTGGAACGAGTCTTAAAAATTACAGAGGGGGGAGGTTGCAGCCCTTTTTCCCTGCAGCTCTGGTGGTGGTGTGTTAATTCTTACTCTCTCTCTCTCTTAAATCGAACCCCTTGAGGTTCCAGAGTTGCTGCACCTTTCATTAGTGTCGGCTCCAGTCTTGCTGTCCGGGCATCATTAGCAATCTCAGAAATCAGCGTCTGACGACGGGCCATTCTTCATCTACCTGTCCGCCTGCATGGCCACCAGCAACCCCCATCCTCCTCTCCTCCACCCCATGCGCCCGTCCACACTCCTGCTGTATATATACATACAAATGCTCCGTGTGCACACCGGTGTGCACAGGGCCAAGAAAAAAAAACAAAAAAAAAACAGCCACCAACGACCCCTTTCTCTTTTTTTTTTTTTTTTTTTTACTTCAACTCTCTCTCTTTGTGTTGCTTGCATGCTGCAATATAGTGTTACAATAGTAACCATTTACAATAACTCTGTATGTTAACAGTAGGCAATGCATTAGGGATCAATTAAAAATAAATGTTAATAAATAAAATTTCACATATATATATATATATATATATATATATATATATATATATATATATATATATATATATATATATATATATATATATATATAATCCTGTTCATAATGGACTGAATACATAATATTTAAATTATTATGAATAATAAATGAAACATAAATTAACACATATTAGTTCAATTAATTAGTATTTAAAATATATATGAATTAACTATTAAATACAATTATTTAAGGTGTATTTATATCCGTATGTGTATAAATTGAATTAAATAAAATAAAATAGTATTACTAAATGAAGTGGATAAATGTATGAATTAACTGTTAAAGTTATATATATATATATATATATATATATATATATATATATATATATATATATATATATATATATATATATATATATATATATATATATATTAAAAATGAAATTACTTTAAATTAGTGAATTATTAAATTAAATGTATCATTTGTCTTATAAATATATATCATGACTTATTCCTTGTATGTTGATTAATATTTCGTTTAAATAATTTAACAAAATAAAATTAATAAGTATATATTATACTTTTATTATTCAAATCTTCTAAATAAAAATGGAGTATACTGTGTATAAATTTAAGGTATATATTTTTATCAATAGTTGAAAACTGAATGATCTGCCAGAACAACAACAACAACAGAAAAACCTTTAAATGAGTAGTAACTTACCACTATCTGTTTGTGTTTGTCTGTGTGTGTGTGCGTGTGTGCGTGTGTGTGTTTGCGTGTGTGTCAGAGAGAGCCCCCCCCCCCCCCCCCCCCACACACACACACACACACACACACACACACTTCCTCTAAACTGTACTGCCCTCTGTTGGATATCAAACAACACATAAGTGGAAGACAGGAGAGAATTTCCTCCTCATGTTCATCTCTACACGTGCTGAAGCATGTGTGTTTTAAAATATTTGTCCTTTTGGCAGACGGTTAGCATTCTATTTGTAATTGATTAAAATCCTGCTCTTGAATTGGTTGTGTTTGGGACTTTTGTGTAAATTAATTCCAATGTTTTTAATGCAAATTATACCTCAGAAGCAATAAAACAATTGGTTGTTTACCATGATGTTGATATATGGTAAATCTTGTCATATTGTAATCATTAGAGAAGTGTAATGTTTACACGGGTATCGTCGCAGGCATGGCTCTTGTTTTCTACTCCATAAAACATTCTTTCCTTCACGCTCAGCGCATGTATTAGACCGACATTTTTGCACACCTCATTATCTCATTGCGTTTCTGTTCAAATATTTGCTTTTGGATTGAGTCGTGCTGGTTAGCTTAAATTTGTCATTTCCTGTTCCCAGAGTTTGTTCGATCTGCCCTCGGCACTGTAACATATAAACACACCGCACCTCTGCAAGACTCTGAGCTCCGAAAGTTAACAAGAAATCCATCCAAACCATAAAGAATAATTAGTTGTGTGAAAACACATGAGGAACTGACCACAGACCCAGTGGATCTACATAACTAACCGCTTGCTTCTGTGCCAAAAGGATTCACAATGAGATGCGTTTAAATAACCCAATTGCATTTGACTCTTTGGCTACATTATATATCTACTGCCAAGCTTAGTTTAACTGAGGCAGCATTTTACAAGTGTGGGTTTGCTAAACTTGTTTCCACATTTTTACAAGGTCATTAACTCATGTAATGAACTCTAAATGCACTGCAAACAACACTTGATTAGAAACACAAGCATGCAGTGCATTTCTGTATTTAATTTAAGCATTATGTCAATGAGTTATGACATCTGTTTTTCGCTTAGGGGATGTGTGTGTGTGTGTGTGTGTGTGTGTGTGTGTGTTTTAGCTTTGTACGGAGAGCCGTTCATGTTCTTTTCCACAGTAACGTCCTGGACTGGATATTGTCCTTCAACACAACAGATGCTTCCTTAAAGGGCCGTCTCTTTTGGGGCAGAGTTTGGCCCTGCTACAGACCCCTTCCCCCCACCCGTCCCTTTAAATCATGCGTTCATGGACATTAAAAATAGAACAGATCTGAACAGAGGAACAGAACAAATGCAGAAACAGACAGTGTAGAATGGTTTAGACTAAAAGCAGGGGTCATGTGATGTGGCTCTGCCATGACATCCAGTATCTTTTAAAATGCCCAGATTTGAAACCTTTTTTTTTTTTTTTTTTCATCTAAAACAATTGTAGAAACATGTTTCCTGATCATTTTCAATCCCCTCTCTAGTCACTTGGCCATTTTTCTTCTGCGCCTTTCTACCTTGAAGTCTTGAGTATGTAAATGACATCTGGTCTGACTGTCTAAACTCTATATACTGGCGTAGTTCACACTGTCTTCAGGGCTCAGCTTCTGAATAATGAGAAGCGGTTGATGTGTAAATGGCCATACATTAAACTCAACATGCAAACAAAATTGACCTTCTTTACCTTTTAAATGCATGTCCCTGGTCTTATTGTGAATGATTCATCAATGCCAGTTTGTCTTTATAATCTTTAATCAGAATGTAGTAACTTGCTTTTTAATTACTTTTCTTCTTCTTCTTGCTTTATGGCAGATTACAGGTTGGACCTGTAAAAAAAAAAGTTGATAATATATTAAAATATTTTATTTTAACATTTTATGCTTATTTTTGTGCATAAACTCAAATTCTCGAAATCTCTTTAAACGTGTTCAGATTATTTGTAGCTCAATCCTGCAGAGCGCTGGCTACAGTCTATCCATATACCACATGTAATGATATTCAGGGGCAGTTCAGCTTTCATGTGCCCTACAAGGCCACACATGACCCATGTACCCAACATGCTGGGGTGGAACGAGGCCTGAGACAGAGAAGAGAAGTGAAGAGGAAGGGTTTGTTTGTGCTGTGTGTAGAACGAGATAAGCTGGATTGAAACTGAGAGACTCCTCCATATCTAAATGTAATCTCAGCACTGGATGAGGTGAATACAGTATCAGAGCACGGGATTGACGTTTGTGAACGATACTGACCAAAAAAAAGGTAGAGACGAATAACATATCCTACCTCGCTCGCCCTATTTTATAACCGCGTAAATTTTTTCATTCGTCAGGGCGGATTTTTATCACTTTAAGTGCATTTTTCTCTCGCTCTAAAATGCTGGAGTTTCCAGCTCTTAAAAGTTGCATCAGATTAGAAGAAGAGTCCTGACAAAAAGAGAATTACATGATGAATTAGATGTGCTTGAATGGGTTTTTTATTTCTATAATGTTATATTCTCACTGGACAATCATTTTCGGGCTGATAATTTAAAAGCGATATCGGTCAAACTCGGGGAAAATCAGCACGCTGCTTCTTTCGGGGAAGTCTTGGGAGTGCTGTAATCATGTGGGCTATTCGTGTTGACCTTTTGACATGTAACTCAATTACTCATGATGGACAAATACCTGCTCTGGTCTCTAATAATGAACAAACTCCTGACAGATCAACCGCTAGGAATGACAAAACTCCTCCGTGCACGGCCAAATTTGATAATCGCTATTAATTCTGCACACATTGGCAGTCCTGACAGCATCCGAGTGACTGCGGTATCCAATTTATTCCGTATTAGAATCCATCATTTACAGCAACCGGTGGTCCTAGCAGTGAATAAACCGTCCGAACCAAGCTGATTTGTCTGGCTGACGAAGAGAGAGGGAGGAAAAGCCACATAAAGGTGCGTTCCAATCGATGGAGGAATCCCTCGGATTCGGACTCCAGCTAAGTATTTTCCCCCAACTTTGCATTTTTACTCTCCTTAGTAAGTCGGCCACTGGGGAGCGAGCTTGTTTCCCCTATCCGCCTCATCAATAGCTAAATCCTGGTGAACAAGTGACATGGAGAAGCTGGAATCAATAGTCCAGCCTGCGTTTTCCCCTCCTTCTGGTCAAATGGTTCTACACAGTTGACAGGCATGACAAGCCGAACATGATACAAAATCATTATCAGCAGGCCATGGAGATGAGTGCAGAAAAACATGACACAGGCATTAATGGCCATGGCTGGTGCTGAATAAACTGGCTGCTCGCTAAAGGATTTGTCAAGTGGAAAAAAGATGCGGGCGAAACTTCTCCCTGCGTATTGATTTTTGGGTGGTATCGAGCCACTGGTAGTGAAATCGCAGTCAATATGACACCACGGTGAGCAGAGGATGTCAGTGCTGGAAATGTTTTAATTTGAGCCCATGCAGGAAACACACACTCGCTCCGGCCATTTCATACCGCTCTCACATTCGTATGCTGGCCTGAATATTCTTTACATAATGAGCATAACACGTGTGCTTTATCACACACACATCTGCCAGTTTCAAACGTATGTGTCAAATGTTGTTTGAAAACCTCTTTGATTCAATGAGTTTAAAAATGTCAAGTGGTGTAAAAAGTAAGAGCTCATTTCCCTACTCTGTGAATGCATGAATGTTCATTTTATCATTATTTATAATTTTTATTTCTTTTAAATAATCATCAAGAATATATATTTTTTTGTTGTTTGATTTTTTTTTTTATTATTCATTTTTAAAAAGTAATCGTATTGACTTTCTGTAATATCAAAACTTTTTTGATATCATGAGTAAAATCTATCTATCTATCTATCTCTATCTATCTATCTATCTATCTATCTATCTATCTATCTATCTATCTATCTATCTATCTATCTATCTATCTATCTATCTATCTATCTATCTATCTATCTATCATTTTTAAAAATGAGCATTATGTCACTGACCCATTAACACTGTTGACTATTACATAATATAATTTTTTAATCATTTACTTACACCGTATGTCCCATTTTCCTTCCTGAAGTGGATTGTACTCACAGCAGCCTGAGTGTGGAAAGAATGGCTGCATCTGTTTGCATATATATATATATATATATATATATATATATATATATATATATATATATTTATACTGAAGGTCACTGCATGAATTACGTGCATCAAACCAGCTGTGGAAAAAGCACAAGACATTACTGTCTGGCTCAGGGTTAAGAAAAAGACTTCTACTAGAACCCAAAAGGTTTTAATTTTCCCCACTGTACTTATGTAATGTAATATGCGTCAACTGAATGTTTTTCTTTTCAGCTTTTAGTAATTTGGTGTATAAGTAGTTAGCTTGTTTAGCAGCAATAAAACGAAAATAAAATAAAATCAAATAAATAATAATAATAATTCTGGATCTTGCTGTGTCAGGGAACTTTAATCAGCCCTCGGCTGAAATAGCTCACATCCTGTCTTTTCATTATTCCAAGCTTACTGGCTTTTTGGAGGCAAAATAAGTTCTTTAAGCGGGGAAGTGTCTCAGCTCAATTAAAAATTAAAATCAAACATTTTATAGAGGGTGAACTATTAACACAAGTTGATGAATATAGGTCATGCCACAAAGAGAAAGAGAAAAGCTTATTAATTAAATAATAAGGCCAATTCCAGCACTATCAGACCCCGTCAACTCATTCCAGCCGAGAGGGGAAAATAAATTACCCAGCTCGGAAGAAGCTAATTTTAAGCTTGTTTACAGTGGTGCCCGAAAATGTCAGGTTAACTAAATCCCGAACTTGCTTTCCAGCTACAGTGAAAGGTAATGAGTTGATTGAAAAAGGGGAAAAAAGCTGATTAGTCCTTAACATTGTGACACGGGCCGCATTAGGAACCAGAGTAATCCAGGTCAGAGTGGAACAGGGTCATCACAGAAATTAACTTTTTGTTCATTAATTTGTCTGGATTAGTCGAGGGCAGAAAGACAGCAAATCTGCTCCAGTTTTTCTTCTGAAAATCATTTAAAAGTGTACATCAATTGTGGCTGATGGGTGACATTGGGGTTAATCAGCCTGATGTGTCCTTTTAATTGCTTTCTATTCAGAGTAAATTCATTAGATAATGTTCTCTTCGAAATTCCGGAATCAATTTAACAGAAGAAAACCACATTAACAGCTTTGCTTTCATTACCGGGTGTTGTCGTGTCACCAGACCTGGGCCAGACTTCCTCTAGGCAAACACGTTTGTGTACCGTGATTACTTACCAGGGATTTATTTCAAATCCATTCTTTTCTCCATTACCGATTTGCCCGAATTCAACGGCGAATTATAACAATGAAATAAGCCCCCAAACCCCATTTAATCACCAGAGTGAGCCGGCACGCTCAAAGGCCTGTATCGGTAGCACTGGTTGTTATTTGTGGTTAATTTGGACTGATTACAATGTGGTTAGTCTTTGGCCTGAGGCAGAGAGATGCTGCTGGAAGAGAAGACACGAATGGCTCAGCACAAGAGCACTTTCTCCACCGTTGGAAGAACATGAAGGGGAGCGCTTGGCATTGTGTGATGTGAGAATTTCGCAGTCCTAAATGTGTCAATCAGCGTGCTTCAGGACATTGTTTGAGTCATTAAGATGGCCGTCATCTTGTGAGGTGTCCGCGAGTAATTTTCTAATGGCTGGGCGCATTCGGCTGCGGGGTAAATTCGGTGACGACAGGGGGTGGATCATCCGAATGACGGCGAGCTGATGGAAGTTAATTTATCAATTATTTGAAAAGGATAAATTAGATTTTCTTCACATTACAAGGTTTGGGCAGGAAGGCGCGAGAGCTCACTCATTGCATTGATAAAATTACTAAATGAAAAGCTTAAGGAACAAATGATCAATAAAATAATATAATTGTATTAGAGCATATATATATATATATATATATATATATATATATATATATATATATATATATATATATATATATATATATATATATATATATAATATTTGTAATAAATAAACACCATTAAAAAATAGAATATAATTCCTTTAAAATAAATGTATTTTGAGCTTTACATCTACAGACATATTAAGAAAGTCAGTGTTCTAAATTAATATTTTCATTTATTTGAAATGAATGTAATAAATAAATTCCAAAACCTTGTAAATTCCATTTCAGAACGTATTGGTATATTTATTGTGAATTGTCAATGTACAATCCATGAAATTGTATATATATATATATATATATATATATATATATATATATATATATATATATATATATATATATATATATATATATATATATATATATTTATATAAACCATTTATAAATTTATACAATACATTGTATTATGACCATATTAAATTTAATTAATATTTAATAAATAATTAAATCTGTAACACTATGTTTTTAGGGACAATTCTCACTATTAATTAACAACTTGCTTACTGGTATATTAGCATATTAATACTGCATGGCCATATTTTACATCACTTAATCCAACCCTAAATTTAACAACCACCTTACTAGCTATAGTGTTTATTGAGGGAAAAATCCTAGTTAATAGTGAATGTGTGTTCCCTCTTCTAAAGTGTTACTAGAAAACAAACTTTAATTTTCATTTTAAATGTATTATTAAATATATTAGAATAAATAAAATCATCTTTCTGATACAGTAAACTGGAAATTAAAGTAAATGGAAAAAAGGCCTATTCTAATTGATTCTCAGAAGCTGTTGAGATTATTAGCAAACAGAACCAGTCGCTGCCTCCCTGCTAAACTCCCCAAAACACATACGCACATGCATTGGTCTCCTCCCAGAGCCAGTGCTCTCCCCTACAGCCGCTCCGTGCAGAGCCTCCACATAATCAAGGTAATTTGCCTGAACTAGGGGGAATATTTACTACATCCATACCAGCTTGGCTTGATTGATATCTACCCTTGTGACTTATTAGGCATTGTCACAGAAAAGGCCCTGCGGTGATGTTAAATAATTTTTCATTGATAATCGCCCTGTCACTGCTTTCGAGACAACTTTTTGAAGACCAACCTGACTGCGACGGGAGGGGAGGAGGTGCTCAGGGCCGACACAAGGCCTCTTAATTTCTTAATAAATGCTTCTTTGGAGTAGGACAGGGATTAGGGCCGAGAGAGCTGTCATGGGGACAGGTGAGAAAGGAATTGGCAGCCTTTAATTTGTCTGTGAGGAACGATGAGGCTCTTCAGGGACTAATCTCCTTATCAACACTGAGCCACCGCCTCAGGGCCAGTGCTGCCATTCACACCAAATCACACCCCCTCAACCCCCGTTTCCCTCAGACTCCGAGTTTTGCATGGCAGATTCAACTTAAAACTAATGGTGCTAAGTTCTGTCACATTTATTCAATGGGATGCATGTATGAGATGGTTTGATGGCCAGAGCGATGACTGTGCATTGAGGAAAATAAGCGTTTTTTAGCGTTTGCCCATGCGACGAGAACTGATTCTGGAACCTAAACAGACAGACCACCCACAGTTCATTCAATGAGCTTCTAAAACATTGAACTAAATGACTAGTCCTAACCTGTTTGTTTGCTGCTATGCAACTTCCAGGAGCGAAGCGGTCTGGAAGCCAAATGAACCTGGCGACACTTTGATACATCAGGTGGAATCAAATCTTTGGAAGATACTTGAATTGCAAATTAAACTAGATATTAATGTAAACTTTTAATAAAAATGTTCCAAAAGGGGGATTTTGCAGCAATGCTAAAATAATCATTTTTGGTTCCTCAAAGATCCTTGCAGTAAACACTTTTGAAAATGACCTTTTTTTTTATTAATAGTGTTAAGAACATTTTATTAATCTAAAGAAATATTTTTGCACTAAAAATAACATTTTGTGCAATGGAAAGATACTGTGGATGTTGAAGGTTCTTCATGATAACAGAAAGAGTCTTATTTTGAAGAATGTGCAACTCATGTAAAGCCATGGAAAGCGTTGAATCACACAAATTGTGCATATAATATAATAGTTGCTACTTAAATGCAACTAGAATCTACTGTCAGATTTTATATTTCATTTTCAAAAATGTGTACATGTAAAGACGCTTCATGCCACAAGTCAAGTCTAGCTATTAGAAACTCAACTGGTCTCTGAACTTTACCAAATTGTGTGCCAGCTGTGAAGCCATGAATCTTGGTCCATCTTCTAAAAACTTCCCCGTCACTCAAATGCAAGAAAAACACCTTCAATACTAGGTTAAGCTAAACAGAAATCTCCCACATGCTCTCTTCTGTCAGTGTGTTTTTTTTTTTTTTGGCAATATTAATATTAATGTCCATGCGAGAGTACCTCTAAACAGGGGGAGTGGCAGTGGCTGTTTAAGGCGTGTAATGTAAGATGACACGTGGGGCAGATCAACAGCTCTCGTCACGGTCTTTCCTGCTGAGATGTCTCTTCACCTTCCACTCCAGACTTGATCAATTACTGTCCAACACCGAGACAGGCTGCATTCACAGTGACTCCGCTGTCGTCAAACGTCAATGCACGCTTAGCACTTCCTTTGAGTCAGAAGAGGGCATGTTCATTTAAGACATGAAAATCTAAACCATTAGAGGTTAATCCACACTCTGTGCTGCTCTCACAAGGGAAAGACTCGACTTAACTCCTGGATGTGCCATTGTTAGACATGGATGGTCATAAAAATAGGCTGCACGTGCAAATATGGAAGAAATGTTTGACATTACATTAAAATAAAATACTTAAATGCAAGGACAGATCTTGCCTTAACTGAGGAAGTCTGGGTGAGGTGTTAGTTCCAGAAAATAGTTGCAAAGAGGAAATGGGTAGAAAATCACTCCAAATTGCTCATGACACATTTAGCCAAAGCTGCTTTTAACCAAAATTGATTTTAGCTAACTGCAGGTAAATACTTTAATGATAGACTTTATCTTGATGTAAATTCTTACTCATCAAATGTCTTCACAACCAGATAACACTCATGAAACCAAAAAGGGTTTTACAGCCTAATGCCACACACACACACACACACACACACGTCTCTAATTCTTTAAAACATGTATTCAAACTGGGGTCTACAGTTAATTTTATATAGGCCTAATAAAAAAATAAAAATAAAAAGTTTTAAGTACAATTATTTCTCTTACATTCTTATCTTAATTATTTATTTGAACTTACAAAACTTTCCTGAAAGAATATTTGTAGTGGAAAAAGTGCTATACAAATTAATATGACATGAATTAAAATGTTTTCTCATCTGCATCTAATATTGGGAATAAAAAAGAGCACTGTTTCCTTTTTTTTAAAGTACTATACATTATTTTTAAGCAATATTTTAAATCACTTCTTTCGAATTCACTAAAATTTTTATATAAAAGCCATTTAATTGCCTTCAAACCTTTATATTATATTATTTTTCTTTCTTTTTTGTCACACAGTATAAATGTATTTCTATGCATTTATATATATGTCTTATCTTATTTTAGGCGGGCTTGGCTTGCATTAACATTTTTAAAACCCCTGCTTAACAACTTAAACAGAGCTCTTAAGTAAAAGAGCTGATCTAAAGAACTTATAATGAAGCATCAAAAACTTTCAGAGAACGCCTGTGAATAATGGTACTTGTTCAGCAAAGAGCATTCAGTATTATTGTTAATATGAACACGGCCTAAAAGGTTTTCCCACCTCTGCACATACAGTACGTGTTACTGCAGGCTGGTATACGGGTCCGCTGTAGAGGTAACTGATCCCTGCAGAGTTGCTTTAGTCTCATGAGGTTAAAATCATTTTGCGGCACAGGTCTGGAAATTGCCTCTCACTTAGAAAACTTCAGGTGGGTTAGAGCCCAGTAATCTGCTGCACTTAATGAACAGTTTAAAACAGTGGGTGAAGGGTCAGGACCTCCCAGTCTGCTGGAGTTCCAGTGTAAATTGTCTGAATTAACCGTGAGTATACGGTCTGAAATCGTATCCCTGCGAGGAGCAGAACATGCAGTAAAGGCATTACAGCTCGTTAACTTCCCCCTCAAAACAGATTATCCTGCTACTGCCCATCGGGGAACCGGCCGCACCCAATTGGTCTAGAGGGCGTTCGTCTGTATTGATCAGGCAAAACCAATCGTGTGGCTTTATGTCCACTGTTATGGCAAATATTTATGGAGGACACATTAGCCAATCATTGAACAGCGATAATGGGGAAAGTGCAGCTGGGGCATGATCTCATCTGCCGAAAATTGGTTGAAGGACCGTTTATAAGACGCACAAAACCAGCTGTTGGTGTGCAACTCAATACATGTGCATGTGACTCACTACCAACTCTGGAAACTTTAATGTAAACTCATTCAAACAGGTGCTGTTTGCATCGTTGCATGCAAATATGCATGTCTTTTAAAGCTCTAAGATGTAGTTTGGGCTTTAAGAGTTCAATAAGTGCTTGTATTTCTCCTGTAATATCCATAATGTATCCCTAAAAAGGCAGCTGTTAGCCAACATACCTCTTCACATCTTGATGAAGACCCAGGGTTTGAGAGCTTTGGGAGATCTGAATATATCACATAAACACAAAATAAATGATTTACTTGTCAGTCAGACCTTCCCTGTATAAATGGGCCATTCTTAGCCAAAACAAGAAAAAAGAAGCATGCAATATATGCAGCCTTATTAAACATTTACAATTCGACAGCTCAATTTTAGCCAAACAGCTCATAAACACCAAAGTTTGAGAGAAAAATCCAATGTGAATGAAAAAAAGGAGGTGAACATTTACATCCATTAAATAGCATAATAACTTTCATTTAAACCATTTTAATCACACTACTTATGCATAAATCCAATCCAAATCTAATTGGAATCTGTAGTCAGCAGGGTTTTTAGAGTTAGTTAAAACTAAAACCATTAAAAAAACTATTTATTTATTTAGAAGTAATAATAAAATGATAATAAATAATAAAACATATTTTAATTCAACTACTTCCCAAGGAAGCATTTCCTGTTAACATTTACTTTAAACTTGATATGAAAAATAATAAAAGGTATGTTTACATAAAAAACTAATAAAATGAATAAAAATTTTTTTTTTTTTTAATACAACCAAAAAATAACACCGGCATTGGATTCTATTTTTCATTTTCAGAAATGCAAACGGGCATGATTTTCAAAGTCCTAAGATGAAAACCCACATCTCATTACATGTGTAGTTCTGGCTTTTAAAGTTCAATAAGTTCCTCCAACCCTTATTTATACCATAATATCCATAATGTATCGCTAACAAGCAGCCGTTACCCAGAATCCCCCTCATTCTTGTCATCTTCATGAAGGCCGAGGGTGTGAGAGCTTTGAATGATCTTTGCATTAAGTCAGCGTGGCCTCTAATGATTAGCGTGAGTGGGGAGCTTTCATTTCCCCGGTCCTGGAAGATCACAGGGGACGAATCGCTACACCCTTCTCCCTCTGCGCCGAATGGAGGTGATTAAAAACTTAGCAGTGAATTGGACCATCAGAGCCCTTTAAGAACCTGTTCTCTCCTCCTCTCTTCTCACTGAGAGGAGCTACCTGGGTCTTTTACAAGAGGATACATCATTAATGAGGATGAGAGTGAGTTAATCATTTTCACAGTCACCTCCCCTCATTCATTCCCACAATCCACTCATTTGCACTCGACTCACTCCATTCCTCAAAGCTCCACTTTGAGGCCCAATTTACATGTATTCTTTATTATGGATGCATAGCTCATGCTGGGTCACGTCAAATAGATGTTTAAATAATAAGTCGTTTCTTCTCTTCATGTGTTGCCGTGATGCACATTTTGATTTTGACTATTCTCCAGATCTGAAGCCAGTAAAACATGACACAGCCCACGTAATTTACTGACTTCCAAAAGTACATTGATGAATGAGTCATTTCGGGGAACACACACAACTATATTAATAAAAGATACAATTTCAGAGATAACGTAGTTCTAAAGTGATTTAAATTAAAGAGATAATCAATTAAATGCCATTTAGTTTCTAAATTATTTTGACTTTACCATTCAATAGTTTGGGGTTGGTTTTTAATGCACACCAGAACTACATTTATTTGCTCTGCAGAATTGTGAAATATTATTACAATGTGAATATATTGTAAAATTAAATTCATTCCTGTGATCAAAGCTGAATATTCAGCATCATTACTAATGTGGTCATTCTAATATGGCAAATTTTCTGCTGCTGCTGCTGCTGCAAAAAAAAAAAAAAAAAAAAAAAAGCACAATATTTCCCCCCAGGATTCTTTAATTTAAAGTTTAACAGAAAACATTAACAGAATCCTTTCTGAGTAAAAGTATTAAATGCATCTTACCTACCCAGATAGAATGGTGGTGTACATTTACAGTCTTTACATTGTAAATATTGGTCAATCAGAATGTCATCAGCTAGGTCCACCATTGGATTTTTTCCATCTGAAAGAGTTTCAATAGACTTTCTGAAAACAAAGCTTTAGCTTTGTTGCTTTTAGCGTGTCAGAAGTTGTTGACTCTCCAAGCATGGCAGTGTTGGATCTGTTGGTGATTGTTAGTGAATCACTGCGTGTTTACATATGTAAAATGAGCACACCTAATTGTCTAGTCCAATATTCCCACACACAGACTGTTGTTTGGTCATTAGAACCAATAAGAAACACGTTCTATGACATTTGTTTGACTGTTTGGAGTGCTTGACATCATTTGCTATTTAAACCACTCAATAACATCTGATTCATTTAGAATATTGATTCGTTTTTACCAGAGAAATTCCCAGTTCATTTAATGTCAGGTTTGTAGCAATATAAAATGGACACATTCAGCACTAAATTCACATTGTACATAGATGCATAACGCAGAGCCTAAAGTGGATTATTTTTACGATTTTATTTTATTGTTTATGATTCTAACATGCCACTCACCACTTAAAAGTTTTGACAGTATGTGTATGATTTTGACCTGATTATAGCCATTAAAAATGATATTTTAAATTATATTAAAACAGAAAACACTTATTTTAAATTGAAATATTATTACACATATTTTTGATGTATTGGTGAGCATAAGAAACTTCTTTTAAAAATAAATAAATAACTCTTACTGATGCCAAACTTTTGAACAGCAGTGTCTTGTTTTATTTACCACCTTCCAATCAGTAATATGCCTAAATCTCCAGTAAACTCCTCAGCATTCCTCAAAGTACAATTTATGAATGCAAGAGAAAACATCCAGCACTTCTTCATAACCGAGGTCTCCATTAAGCCCTCGTCTCTGTGGGACGGCAAGAGTGTACGCGTGAGGGGCGTACGTAATGTGTCTGTATTCCTCGGTGTGTGGTGTGTGAGTTCAGAAGGTGAGGCTCTGTCTGTAATCTCAGACGGTGAGGGTGAGTCCTGACATGCTCCTTTTTTCTGCTCCAGGAGTCACATCATCAGCGAGAGGTTCATTTTGCATACTAACAGGAGAGGAGAGGGAGTCACACTTGTTCGAGAGGACACTCGTGGAACGCTCCCACACAGCTCAGGTTAGCCGAAGATGACCTGCGCTGCAGAGATGCAGGAATGTCAGATGAATATACATGTCGATGAATCTGAATCTCAATAGTGCTTTGATATACATCAGTAATGACTTGAAAGCATATAATCCTACCCGCAAAATAGAGATTAAGGGCAGATTCATATTCAAATACAGTGTCCTCCAAAAGTCTGGAAACACACACCAGAGGAAAAGAGGTTTGGAAAATAAATAGATCAGCATTGATTCTTATTATTTGATAAATTTGCAGTAATGCAAGACAACACAAACTATTAATATAAATATATATTCAGACTTTCATTCCATATATTCAAACATTTGTTTTATATATTCAGACATTAATTCTATATGTATTCAGACTTTCATTCCATATATTCAGATTTTCATTCCATATATTCAGTCATTTGTTTTATATATTTAGACTTTCATTCTATAAATTCAGACTTCATATTATAAATACAATTATTTCCTGAACGACTTTCCATAATAAATATAACAATTCATGAATTTAGAACAAACCTCTTTAAAATGTGTATTGATTGGCTAGTAGTGGAGTGACCCAATAATCTTAAACCTTTAAATCCAGTAATCAGAAATCTCATCTTTTTTTGATCAAAAGTGACATAAAATACATTTATAATGCTACAAAAGATACATTTCAAATAAATGCTACTCTTTTAAACTTTCTAATAATCACAGATTCCTGAAAAAGCAACATGTTTTCCACCATAATACGAAGCACATCTTTTCAACATTGAAAACATTGATATTCAGCATATTAGATGATTTCTGAAGGATCATGTGACACTGAAGACTGCAGTAATGATGCTGAAAATTCAACTTAGATCACAGAAATGAGTTACATTTATGCAAAAAGAAAACGGTTATTTTAAAATCATAATAATTCACAATATTACTGTTTTTATTTGTTTGATCTTATCAAAAAAGCAGTTTGTTAGCATATGATTCTTATTTAAAAAATATTCAAATGCCTCACTGAAATTGTTAAAAGGTAGTGTATTATGTTGTCAAAGAGAAAATTATGTTTTTCTTTCTCATAATTTGACTTGTCTTAAAATTGTGATTTCTTATTTTAAACTTTGTCCAATAACTTTTGTATTTACTCTGATTGAACTGCAGCATGCACATTTCATTATGCTTGTAGAGAGAGAGAGAGAGAGAGAGAGAGAGAGTGAGCTGGGCCCACAGGCTTTGGTGGTTGTGGGGCACGCCATTTTTTAGTTGATATCTGGGGGCTTGCAGTGAAAGTGTGGGAGACGCTGGAGAGAGGGATATTGTGTCTGGTTAGATGGGCTGTAGCTCACGTTTGTGCTGAGCAAGTTACAGTTAGTCTAACTATTTGTTTGCATGTCTATATTATATGTTATACCCGATAATAATGTGAAGAACATGATGTCGCCACATTGTGCACTGATATTTGATGTGCGTTCAAGTCTTGCATGCTACATGCTAGTTATCTCAGTTTCAGAACAAATGATAGCCTTCATGCCTCTAATATATACCACACTGAACCACATTAATGGTTTAAATGACTGTATGGCAAAGATGGACAGAAATCCAGCTAATAGCTTTTAGTTTCATTAAGATAAACCCTCGGTACGTCATATAATCGGGAGACAATGTGCAAATCATTGAGAGAAACGTTAGATTACGTTAAAACAGAGGATCCCATTCCTCAGTGGATTCATAATCTTTTTGATAATAGCGATTCAAGGTTGACAGAGACTCTGTTGGACAGAGAAACCACCAATCAGAAAGCAAATACAACTTGCACTTTAACGAGAGAGAGGGACAGAAACAGCCTCATAATCTCCTATTCAGAGCAGGTACTAATGAAGAATTCCATATATTCTAAAATTTAATTAAAACCCCAAAGATTTCAAATTAGATGCAATTTGAAATGCCTGGGGCAGAAATACATGCACTTGCGTGGCAAGGGTATCAGACTGAAAGTTGATATCGTAATTGGTGTTGATGTATTTTCTGTGTTGCCAGACTGAGGCGAGGAGCTCATAACCATAGACAAATTCTCAGTAGATTACCTGCTCATTGAGAATGCCATCACTCAGGTCTGCACTCCTCTAAATTACCCCACCACTAAAGCTCTCTTAGCGAGACACAGCTGGCCACCAGCACCACACATGCGTTACGCATGCCGCACCCACTGCACGCAAATATGCTTGGCTGAATATTAAAATATAATTGGCATTCATCCTAAGTAGCTTAAACCATTTCGATATTTCCTTTTTAAAACGATTTGGAGTCTCTGCAGTCATTATTTTCAAAGAGTCAATCCATAGTCTAATGACAGGGAAGCAAACGCAAAGGTTTGCTCAGGCATGTGTGTTTATATGCTTTCTTGTGGTTTGTTTGAGCTTTCATTGGACAGCCTGAAATGAGAGTCTATTATCTAATGACACAAAATTGCACCATGTACAGAACTATTCACTGATGCAAATGCATGAGAGAATATACAAATGTCTGTACTCAGACTTAAAATGCATTACAGTAACCTAAGTTTGAACTAAAACACTGTTTTTGTTCCTATTACTTAATCATAATGAATTAATATCTCCTAAAATCGATGAGGAATGTTTACATAGTTTTTGCTAAATGAAATATATATATATATATATATATATATATATATATATATATATATATATATATATATATATATATATATATATATATATATATATATATATATGGTAAAAACCAGCAGCTATTGTTGCCGGAATTTTCCCATAAAATATACAGTATTGACATTTTAGGTTTTAGCTTAAATTTACAGTTAAAAACAGTAATTTCATTAACTAATACAAGGCTAATATACCAACCTATTGAAGAACTGAAATCTGTTTTGAACCTTTGTAATACACTGATAACCACCAAATGTAGGTATTGATGAAAAAGTCACTTGATGAACCAAAGCCCATCACAAGCAGCTTTTAAATAATAGCATATGTAGAAGGTGCACAGTCTCATTCACACAAACACTAAACACCATGATGGTAACAAGCATGAAACTGAAATAATGCCATAAACATTCTTTTAACAACATTAGGGGTAGCATACAACCCTAATACAAAAAACTGATATGAAAAAAAAGAAACATTGTTCTTTCAACTACAACAAAAAAGATGAAATTCAGAATGTAATGCAGAATGTAATTTTCTGATGTTTTTCCCTTCCAAAAACTGTAATTACCATAAAATTACATGTAATGTCCAATACAGTTATATAGTATATATAGTAGTGTAATTTACCATTATACCGTTAATTTACCATATATAGTAGTGTAATTTACCATTAACCATTAAACAAGTTTTTTATACAGTGCATTTTCGTTTTATCAATATGGTATGTTGAATGCTAAATTCAAGTTAGATTTAAAAAAAGTAATCTGAATACATTGACTAAAATTACATTTGACAGTCTTTACAAAAAAAAGAGTTTGCTTTAACAACACCAGTTTTCATTGTCATATTGATGATCTTAATCACTGTAGAAGAATTTTTTAATTTGACATGAATACAAAAGAAGCTATGAAGGATAGACATGCGTTTTCGAGATATTTTTTTTTTCCATTATATATATATTAGACAGTACACTCCTTTGAATGAAAATGTCTTTGATTCTTTTTAAATGAAACTGTATGAATGGCATCTACCCTGGTATATAGTTGCCATGGTACATTTTTGTAAGGACTGTGTGTGGGCATTATTTATCTCCATAAAATACAACTTTATTCATCATTCTTTGCTTTCATACACTCTTTATTTATTTATTTATTTTGCACTAATACACAGAGTGTCTGGGAATTAAAGTGCATCTGTTGGAGTCTTCTGGGAACCAGAAAAGCAGTGTTCCTGAGTGTTTCTGGGAGGCATCGCTCTCCCCTCACATACATTCTCACATGAGATTGTAAAAATGTCAGCCTGCCAATCACGAGTATTTGAATTTTCTGTTGACAGGCGCAGGCACCTGGAGGATGTGAATATGATAAGTTGTCACCTCGTCATGGAGATTCTCCATTCGGCCTGGAGAGTGAGACAGTAATAATTTTACAGACCTTCACAGTTTCAAAATAACTTTTAATATTAGAGTGGGGGAAAAAGCTGTTGAATTATAAACGCCCGCCACTGCGGCTCTTCGACACCACCATCTGTCTTTTTGATGGAGATGAGGAAAGAGAGAGAGAGGTGCAGAGGTCAGCCCGTAACATGGGGACAGCGAAAAAACCACAGCAGCTGCCGGAACGCCGAGACCGGAGAGTATTTTCATATGCACTTCTCATTGGGAAGCAAATCAAACTGTGTGGTCGATCTGAGGTGAAGGAAAGTCACTTAAATTCTTAACCACAACATGGGGCCTGACTGACTGCATGTCACCTCTGTTTTCACACTGAAGAAACAGAAAATGTGTGAGAAGAAACGGACGCCTCTGCAATTGCTCCAACTTGAATGCTGGCCTTCATTTGTGTAGGAAATGCCTGGTGTAATGATGTAAGTGCACATGCATGAGACGTATTAACAAAACGAGCACGCCAAAATGTTGTCATTACCAGTGGGAACCTCTGGATTGCTTTAACGCCACTTTCTGGGGTTCAGAGTCAATTAAAGAATCAAGGTGAAAGCAAATGGTTTTTCCAATTGCTAAAACAGAATAGTTCAAACAGAAATGAAAATTCTGTCAGCATTTACTCAAGCTCATGTCATTCCAAACCAGGGCAACTTTCAGGTTAAACTTTTTTTCAATAATTAATTTGAGATATTTTTCCAACTATAAGTAGTGTTGGGGAAAGTTACTTTTAAAAGTAATGTATTGCAATATTACTTCCCCAAAAAAAAAAAAAAGTGAGTTCCCTTTTTTCTAAAGTAATGCATTACTTCACTTTTGCATTACTTTTTGTAATCTGGTCCGGGCATGTGTGTGTGTGTGTGTGTGTGTGTGTGTTTATTTATTGTAATTATATATATATATATATATATATATATATATATATATTTTTTTTTTTTTTTTTTTTTTGACAATTGTAATTCTATTTTAACCTTTCCTTTTCAAAAAGTTTTAAAAACAAGCTTTTCAAGTTAAAGTTCAGTTCTATTTCTCAACAATTCTGTATTCTGTTTTCTACCTTAATTCAATTAAAAAAATGAAAAACTGGCATTGGAATTTACAAAGCATTCAGAATTATTTTCAGAAACCCTTCCCAGGATGACTTGAAGACAGTATCAATCTGAAGAAGGAATGATCAGCATTACCCATTAGCATATACCCTCTCCATCTCTTTCTCTGCCAATCCAACCTCTCAAAGCAAACAAAAGGCTCATTGAAATTTCCAAGCCATACGTATGGGCTCACTCCTTCAGCCAACTAATGTCAAGAGTTGAGCTTGCTTTGCTTTCTGTACCTGTGCCAAAAATTATGCAGTATCCAGCCAAGACCAACATGGCCACTTGGAGCGGCTAACCGCTAACTAACCCTCATAACTGGCCAGTGTTATATGCCATCCAGGTGCTATAAAACACTCTACTGTGGCACAATGAGGGAGAGGCCGTCGTGATGTAAGTGGAGTTGTGGAGTGTGTTTGGTGGTGAATGAGTCTTTCGGCGGTGGAGACTGTGGCCAGTGTTTAAGGGAGGGAATTAAAGCTCCTCAGGGGACCGTATGTGTCTGTGAGCTGTTCGGCTCTACATCTATGAACCGTAATTTGATCTGCATTAAATTTCTATAAATGTTTTATTCGCCAGGGTTGGAGTACAGTATGTGACAATGAGTAAAAATCTAACCTAAAGACACATTTTATATGTAGACATAAACACACTTGCTACTATTTGAAAGTTTGGGATATGTGAACTTTTGGTTTTGGAAAGAAATTAATACTTTTATTCAGCAAGGGTGCATTAAATGGTGCATTAATGGATTAAAAGTGATTGGAAATACATTATAGTACAGCTGTTCTCAAAAATGATAATAAGGAATGTTTCTTGAACATCAAATCCGCATATTAGAATGGTTTCGGAAGGATTATGTGATACTAAAGACTGGAGTAATGATGCTGAAAATTTGGCTTTGCATCACTTTAATAAATTACACACACACACACACATATATATATATATATATATATATATATATATATATATATATATATATATATATATATATATATATATTACAATGGAAATAGGTTATTTTAAATTGTAATATTATTTCACATTTGTACTGTTCTTATTGTATTTTTTCTTAATAATAATAAATAAAATAAAAATGCAGCCTTGGTGAGCATAAGACTTTTGTTGACCCTAAACATTTGAACAGCATCATGTATTTTTAAAGGGAGCATAACTTCACTAAAAATTTAAATATGATGTGCCTTTCTGCCGTTTTTTTTATTTATTTATTTTTTTATATATGTATTATTAAGTCAGTTGTTTCTTTGTTTTGTTTTCTTTGTTTTTATACGTCGTAGTTGCACATTTCAATGCTCCAAAAGAGTTTAACCATCATATTTCAGAGAAACTAAAACCTGAACCAAAAACTAACATTATGCTGCCAAGTGAAAGTGACACATTGCCAACACGTCTTGATCGGAATATTCAAGGGACTGAATACGTCTATTATAAATAAACCAAAACAATGAGAGAATGATTTTATGAATAACTGGTGGTTGATTTATAAAAAAAAAACTACAAAAAAAAAACAACAAAAAAAAAAAAAACACCAGAGGCCTCGCTATGAACCTGTTCAGACTGCAAATCAATAATTGAATCCCTGATGTCAAAAACAATTACAATATGCACAGCTATCAGGTTAAATCATATTTAGATGCAAGCACTACTTGTATTTACCACATTCTGTCTTTCTGTATTTTTTGTGTGTTAGGCCCCAGAGGTTTAACACAATTCATTATGCATGAGCATCAACTTACAGTACTTGACTGCCGATTAATAGAAAGTTTTCAGGATGAACATTAGCTGCACGTTATGCATACAATATAGGGCCTTCTTGTTTGTGACTAATTATTTACATAGGCTACATTCTGTATGAATATGCATGCGCCATATTTAAATATACACATCTATTCTTAGTGATGAAGTGTAGATTATTCAGTAGTTCTGACTACTTTGTTAGTGAAACAAAGGTACTGTATTCAGACAAGGTCTTTCACCTCTTCCTCATCTTTTCTGCAAGTATCCAACACCTGATAACTACATCCCTCATGCATAAACATGAGGACAATGACCAAAGCTGTTAATTCTCAATTATTTAAATTCTTTGTTTTGTGTTTGATAGTGCAAATACCCAGATAACTCCAGAGCTCTCAATACTGTAGATCTTTCCTCTACGTGTTCTGTGAGTGCTTCTCTTCCTTCAGTGGTTTGGGAGAGAGCGAGCTTTGTTCTCGCCCAGAAACTGACACTTCATATAGTTTATGGTTTTTAATAGTAGCGGGCATAGCAGGAGTAGAGCCGAGAGTTGGTGCGAGTATGTTTAGCTGTAGTAAAATAATTTCCATTAGTTATTGGATTCAGGTTTTAAAAGGAAACCCCTGAAGTTTCCTGTGCTTTAATATTTCACAGAAGAGAAATGGAAATGAATTATGTTTTCAGATGTTCCCACAATCTGTTACGAGAGGAGATAAAGTGTATATTCTTTGCTGAAATATTGTAATTTTTTTTTTTACAAATGAATCATTAATATGGTGACTTTTAATGTTTCGTTAAGCTTTTAGAACAACCGTACTATCACAGACCAGCAAAGTCGTGTAATAAAGTACTTGTGTAGAGAAACAATGGTTCTGTATTAAAACCTAGTGAACTAGTGCTTTGCTGTCTACCCCCTATGTAGACAGCTAACTTCTAAGACTGCATCCTAACTAACAATCACAATAACATTATATTAAGAAATATTAATAACATTTATAACATCAACATGTGTAACAATTGTAAAATATATTAAATGAAATATATATTTTTAAATTAAATATAATAAGAATAATAATAAGAAGAATTATAATGAATAAATAAATAAATAAATAAATAAATAAATAAATAAATAAATAAATAAATAAATAAAAAATAATTCTTAAGAGGCAATATTTGCTGTTCACCTCTGGCAACAGCCTTCGCTTTGGGAGCATGTTTATGATAAATAAATAAAGTCATATTTTTCCACGTACAGTACATCTGTCCTTGCACATCACTAACAAAGTACTATGAAAGTCCTTCTGCAAAAACCAAATACCCAAGCGCACACAGACACAAACCCTCACACATGCACTAAATAACACACACTTCACACCTCCAATGAAAAAGTGTGTACCAGATCCATTTTCACCCTTTAAGCACTAAAGGTCACAAAACATCTACAGGGTCAATGACCTTCACTGTGTAAGACCGTGTGTTACCTTACAAGACCTTGTTTGAAGGACAATCGTGTACGTATGAGAAGATTTCCTTAAAGATTGCACTGTGTTTATTGAAATAAAATTGTAAATACTTTTGTTGTATTCTGTGTCTATAAAAAGTGAAGTGATATTCAGCCAAGTACGGAGACCCATACTCTCAGAATTTGTGCTCTGCATTTAACCCATCCAAAGTGTATGCGCACGCACCCAGAGCAGTAGGCAACCATTTTTGCTGCAGTGCGCGGGGAGCAGTTTGGGGTTCAATGCCTTGCTCAAGGGCACTTAAGTTGTGGTATTGCCAGCCCGAGATTCGAACCCACAATTTTAGGGTTAAGAGTCAAACTCTCTAACCACTAGGCCACGACTTCCCCATGAAAAGGTTAAATCTATGAAATCTTGCAGTAAAGAAAAATCACAATTGTAGATGAGACTGAGATTAAGGGACCATTTATGCGACACGCTTTACGTAACACCGATAGCAATTAAAAGCGGAAAACTTAATTTACAAGACGAGTCGTTTTGGGGGCCTGAAAACGCAAACCTTTGCAAACAGGTTGGAAAACAGAACTATTTAAAAATGCGAATTAGTGAATACGGTGACCTCATGTGCAAACACGTTCAGTCTATAGGCATGTGCGAGTATATTTACAAAGTGACATCGCCAACTACTGGCCTGGCATGCATCATACAGTGCTTTAGTTATTTTTGCAGTTCCGTGTGAACGTGGATCATTTTGACAACACTGTTGTCTGTATGTGAAACTAAAACTCTGTTTTATAGTACATTATCATGCAAATGTACCTTAAAAAGAGAAAATTGTGTGTCCTGAAAAAGAAAAGAAAAAAAATAATAATAATAATAAAAAAAAACATTCCAGCAATCTCACATGTATCTCATCTCTAGAGATTCAAACCCAGAATTTGGGTAAAGATACAAAGATACAAAAGCTTACAACCTCTATATGGACTCGTGATATTTCTCATGAAATATTCTCAATAACACCGTATCTGATTTATAGCTGTATATTCTTGCTTTCATGTCAAAAATTGTCTAATTTGTATCTAATTTTATTTCCTCTATGGAGATTTAGGAGAAACCTCTGAGACAAACTTAAATGACACATAATTGAGAACTCCATTAAGTCTCCTGAGCTATGACCGAGCAATAAAACGCTCCTCTGGGATGTATTTTTGTGTGAGGTCTCTTACAACAGACATCTAAATTTATGTTGTGTCCAGTTGGTGTTGTGTTGTCATTATAGCTAAAGGTCTTGAATTATATATGTCTCACACACTTCAGGAGGTGAATCTGGTATATTTGTTCCATTAACTTCTACAAGCTCATGAATAAGTAACACGCGGCTTAAGTGTCTTTCTTGTAAATTGGTTTATACAGCACCACATACATAAGGCCCATTTCATTTTACTGGCATTCTTCTGACAGATCTGCAGTGTGTCTGTACGAGAGGGTTTCCCTGCTGTTCATCACTACAGAACCAACTCACGTCACTCTGGATTCACCAACAAAACATTTTACCTTGATTTGCACTTACCTGAAGGCAGAAAAACAATAGTGTTGAGTCCAAGTTAGCTTACGTATTGCTTCCACTTTGTTGTTTGTGATGACATTCATATGGTGTGTTTGAAGATCCACACAATCGATACATACTCTTTTTATTTTCTTATATTGCTCTAGGTGTGCAGAAAGAACAATTCATCACATAAATCGAAAAAACAATATGATATCTCCTTCAATCCATGCATTGTTGAAATTTTTTTTTTTGAATTTTGTGTGCAAATATATGTAATAAACAAGACTAAATCCAAAATGATAATATTGCAAATCGCAATACTTGCATTTTGAATACTGAAAAGAGCTTGTATTAATACCAGTGGCAGATTTTTTTTTTTTTTTTTTTTTTACATTTTAATATTAAATGTAAGTAATTATTATTATTTTTTTATGTTAAAATATTTTCTCATTTTATATGCAAAATTAGTTGCATGCATAAAATAAGAATAAAAATAGATAAATATTAAATATAATATATAATAAATAAAACAATACATAATGTGAATTCAGTTCATCTTAGAAAATTATGACAGAAAAATAAATATATTTTTAAAATGCTTTTGTAATGTTGCAAATAAAACAGAGAGCATTGAAGTACTGTATGTTTTATTAGTTCAGTTTTTCTAATTCAATTTTATGTTTAACTGAATGTGTTCCCATTTCTTTGTAATCATTTGTAAATATTTACTAGCAATTTCTATGTGAAAATTGTTTCAAATTACCAATCAATAAACAAAGAGCTGATTTATCTGCATTAATTTAATATGTATGTTTGAGATGCACTACTGCCTTGATATTAGGTTATAAAAGTTATTTATATAGGCATCTATGAAGAAACTTTAACATCCAAGGACCATTTCCATTGCACAAAAGATTCTTCATAGTGGAAAATATTGTTCAGATTATTAAAATGTCCTGGTTCTTCAAGAATGGTTCTTCTATGGCCTTGCTGCAAAATCCCTCTTTTATAACCTTTATTATTAATAGCATATAATGATTCATTCCGTAATATTATATAACAGAAGCAAACAATCTCTCATTCAGTTGCACCACTCCAACACAGAAGGCATGAAGACATTGCAAGTATGCGACAGACCCATTCCTGTGCACCGCAGACCGTGCTGTCCAAAATAGGCCGGTGTACCTGAGGGGGCTGCTCTTTGGCATGAATTAATTGTATGTTGACTGAATTAATGGGGTAGAAAAACATGCATATATCTGCTAATACATGACAGCGTATGTGCATGCACACGAGTGCAAGCACGTGTTCGCTGAAGCATCAGTTCTGGAAAAGCCAGGCGCAGGCAGAGGGGGAGATAAGCGCTGTCTCTCCCGCACTAAGAGGTTTGGTGCTTGACCAATCAAGAGTGAGACCGAGCATTGTTAAGAACCTGTGGCTTGATGTAAGGACTCCACCACGCTTTCTAGCTCATGCAATGTGCAACCTGCGTGCAGCCCGTGCACAATTTATGAATAGATTATTTGATGTGGAGTCCCCCAAGGGTGTGTAGCGCTCACCCCTCCTAAACTTAAAGCAATTACCACCAGGAGATTATTGCCACCCAGCTACAGGCCGCGGTTCGACTTCACTGACTGGCAGACGTCATTTTATAACAGCCTCTAAGTCGCTGTGACAGAACATTCACTGTTAGTGTGTAGTGAGAAAATTTCTACAGAGACACGTCAATACGCGAGACACGATCAGTCTCGCAAAATGTATTACTCTTCATAACAAAGTGTGTGATGTTTTATTTTTATTATTTTTTTTCTGAAGCTTGACAACATTTCACCCCTTACGGGAGGCAAAGCATCCCACCCCTCTTCTCCCCTCTGCGCCTCTCAATTTATTCTCTTTCTTCTGGCTCACAGGTGATTACGGGCGTGCTTTAACCCAGGGGGTTCAGGCCAGGAAAATGAGATGCTAATCGTGCTGTTTTCTGTTTTATGATGGATCATCCCTTGCCGCAGAATCTGTTTTGGTGGGGAATGATGCTCGAGCCCATAAGATTTGTGCAACGCAAGTGCATCAATTTAAAGACATACAAATCATTCCTGACATCAAACTCTATGTCCAGCCAGTGATATATTGACATTAAAAGAGCAAAACCATGTTTTCAGGACCCTCTGAAACACTTATGCTGTTGTGAAGGCCACAATGCATCTGTAAAAGAATAATGAAAATCTGTCAATATGTTAATCCAACTCAGTATTGTTTTCTTTCTTCTGGGAAACTCAACAATAATCTGATCTGCTCTTTCACATATAAAGAAAGTAGATAATGATTTATGTTGCCAAGGAAAAAAAATTACTTGCAACAGAGTTTCAGTGTATATATATATATATATATATATATATATATACACTTATGAGTCATTCCTAATGGCTTAAAAAATCTCTTCATTATAGTTTTTAAATTAAAAACCACAATAATTATGTTTCAGTTCCCTCTTGCTAAATGCTAACTTGGCTAAGAACAACCGTGGTGCTTGCTAGCATGACACTAGTTTCCTGGTATTTAATAAGTAAACAAAACAGATGTTCTCATTGTGTTTGGTAAATCTGCATGAAATCCAAAATTGCCACTTTGTACGGCAGCATCGTGCAATGTACCCAGCTCTTGCTGACCGACTTCATCGTCAGCCGCGCACTTTAGCTGTCAAGTCACATCAGAGCAGCGAAGAGCATCAGCCGTCAGCATGATATCTGCGGCTCTGTCACTCCCGGCCATTTCCCCCCTCTGATTCCTGACCGTCTGTGTCTGCTTAATAAATAACCAGCCTCAGAAATGGCTGAGACACTCTGCGTTAACAGAGACCATCTCCAAGCACCCCACCCCCCAACCCCCCATCGCAACACTTAGAGATAACCAAGCAAGATTTGGCACAGCTGGAGAGAGGAAGACTCTTTCGATCCTGTTGGCTGACTTTCTATCATTCCCTCTTGCCATGGCTGACTGCCCTGTCCAGCCTGTTTGTGTCATTTTCTCTACAACCCCCTTCCTTCAAGCCTTCATTTTTGCGAACGCTCTTTCTTTCTCGGCGAGACGCTGACTGCTCGTCTACCCTGTCCGTACCCCCTCTAGTGCATATGAAAGTGTGTGTGCGGCCCCTCACGCTCCGCATGGCTGTGGGGCAGTAGAGATGGATGGAGCAATGGATGGACGAAGAGGTGGATGAACAGATAGTGAGGGAGACTGATGCGTGTGTCCCCTGTTGTTATGGTAGAAGCCTTCCCTCCTCTCTAACACTCATTACTTACCTGGCCTTCCACAGGCCCACCGTGCAAGATGAAACCATGATCCTCAAACCAGCTTTAATGTGTGTGCGCCGGCAGTTCTTTACACAGAGCTGTATTAAAGTCTTCTATGGCAGGTACAACATCTGCCACTTTATTTGTATTGAAACCACCATTTTCTTTAAATGCCACCCCACTGTGTTTTCAAAAATAAAAAATTGCTCACAAAAAAAAAAAAAAAACATGAAACTGCATGTTTGCTGACAATTTTTTTCATTTATCACTTATCCCCATGTTGATCCAAAATCATAAAATCTTTGTTCATCTTCACAATTTAATATATTTTGGATGAAAACCGGGAAGCTTGTGACTGTCCCATAGACTGCCAATTAAATTACACAGTCAAGGTCCAGAAAAGTAGAAAAAGCATCGTCACAATAGTCCATCTGCCATCATGTCAACTTTATGAATTGATTATGAAGCTTTTACAAGTTTAGAATGACATGGAGGTGAGTGATTAATGACAAAATGTTCATTTTGGGTTGGAGTAATCCTTTAAAAATCATAAAAAATGTATTTGCTAAGCAACAAACTTTTGTAATGTGGCACATTTCTGAGTGGAAAGGTGAAGAAGAACGATAACAATAACTACATTTGTTTCCACACTATTAAATGATAACTTTCTATTCATTATAAGCTTTGTCGTATTTAGCTGTATTGTTGTCTGTAGTATGAAAAAATAAAATAAAATAAAAAAACACCTTTATGAAATTGTCTGCAATGATAACGTTTCTATGTTTCATTATCATTATCGATGTTAACTTCTCTATTCTAATAGAAATAAAACTGTTATTAAAACTTTATAGTTATCTCCTTGGATGAATAAAATCAATATTTATGTGGGCAGGACTTAACTGTATTCACTGGGATTTGATTGGATTGTTACATGTTGGGCTATTGTATTATTTTTAGAATATTATTATTATTATTATTATTTTTACCCATCCATAAGGTCTTGGTTACATCAGCATAAAATAAACAGTGTTTCAGAAGTGAAGCAAGCGATTGCATTCCAAAAGATTACGAAGACTAACATACATTTTTTTTTTCAAAGATATATATATATATATATATATATATATATATATATATATATATATATATGTGTGTGTGTGTGTGTGTGTGTGTGTGTGTGTGTGTGTCACTGGTCATTTGCATAAATTTGTCATTGTTAACGGTCGCTGGCACATTCCCGAAATCGCCAACTCTCACTGAATGCACTTTTTTCCCCATTATTAGTTTAACTGTATTCAATATACTTGGATATAATCTACCAAATCTCTATTCATATAATACAGAAAATTTGAGTAGCTTCATAAAAATAAATAAAAAGTTGCCAAAATTCAGATTTTTGTTTTCTGTAGAAAAACATTTCAATAGCATCATGATTCCAACACCGAGGTCATGGGTTCGATTCCCAGAGAATGTATTAACTGTTAAAATGTGTACCTTGAAGTCAATTTAAATGGGTTTGGATAAAAGCAGATGTCAAATGTATTAATGAAAATGTTTGCATCATGTCAATACAGCTTGGACAATATTTTAAACTCCAAACATGATACATTTATATATAAATCATGTAGGGTCAATTATGATTTCATGCTTTCTCAGACTTTATGTTTTTAGCTCAATTTAGCATTTAAATTTAATTCCACTGTAAGGTAATTGAATGCAAATACATACAGGCATTGACTTAGGCTAAAAAATATGCATGGATGTTGTTTTGATTTTAAAATCGGGAACAAAGCCACTATTAAACAAAGAAATCAACTCACTAAGCTATTTGCTGATGCCCTAATTAAATGATTCCACTAGAGTCTAGGACAGTCATTAGAATGACTCCTTTTGTGTGGAACCTGGAGTTGCTGGTGTTTTTTCTTTTTTGTTTTTTTTTTCTCTCTCTCTCTCATCTTGAGTTGTAGAACTCCCACAGACTCCAACTGAGCTCAGAGATTCACATAACAAGGTAATGCCTTTAAAAACTGCTGATGCTGAACATAAAACAAGACATGGAGAAAGTGAAAATAAATCCACACAATGAGACCCTCGCACACACACATGCACACAGGGCACGGCCAGCGAAAAGCGGTTTTAAACTTCGTTATTATTTGGCCGTCTCTCACTGAATTATAACCTTGAAATGTGTTCAGTTACAAAAGCGAGGATGTTTTAATGACAAGCAGGACCCTTGAAGTAAAGAATGATTTAATCAATAGAAATGATTAAAGAAGGAATAATGGAGATCTGTTTCATATTCGCAAAGGAGTTCTGTGAATACAAACTCAGGCCAGCAATAAACATTTATGCTTTAACAAAGGTCTGTCACCGCCCTCTGATTTCACATGCCATGCAAACAAACTTAAACACAAGTAATTTGTCAAAACCATTTTGACAGATGCTATTCTCTGGGTACTAAGGAAAGATAAAAGACCTGACAAATTGAAAATAATACACTGACAGCATAAAAAAAATAAAAAATAAAAATAAATAAATATATATATATATATATATATATATATATATATATATATATATATATATATATATATATATATATATATATATATACTTAAAACAAATCATTACTTTAATACAAGATAAATAACTAAAATTAAGATGATTATTTAAAAAGAGTAATTATTTCAAAACTAGTACTTAATATAATTAATCAAAAACACAATTCAATAAATAATAGTCATTAACCAATACTATTATTATTATTATTAGTAGTAGTAGTATTTAGAAAAGATGTATAAATATATTTATTCTTCATACATTTATGCCTGCTCACTATTGAAACAAATACTGCATATAAACTAGATGTGCAGTCCAGCTTGTCAAATAATAAACCACAAGTTTAAAACATATTGTGTTTAATCTTGTCATCCTGTGAGATTTTATACAATTCAGGAAAAAAAAGAGCCATGTGGCGGTACCTGATTCCAGCTTAATGCACAAAAACCACTTCCACACAAGTGACAGACCACATTACCCCCATCACTTCCATTAGCTTTGATTTCTGGATGTCTGTCGAGAGCAGTTACACGTTTCCTCGAGCGAGCGCCTCAGCAAGAGCAAGTGTGTAAAGGAGAGATAGAGACAGAAAAAAAGAGTCACTAAAAATGCAGGGAATCAGATAGGTCAGTGATTCTGAGTGCCATGTCAAGCCGTTTACTTTGGGGAATTTAATAATGGCTGTTTGGCCTCTATGGCTATTTGTTCTGCTATTACGAGCCACTGAAATGCTTATGAATCCAGAAAATGTGAGGTAAGAGAGTACTCTACATTTCCTACTGCTTAACCAGAGACTTAAATATGCATGAAGCTCAGAGGGGAATTCATACGGATAGGCCACACACACACACACACACACACACACACACACACACACACACACACACACTACACCTACAAATATAAACCCTGCACACACACACACACACACACACAAACATACTGTAGGGCTGGATGGAATGACTGTATAGAGGTTGACATTTTGCTATACTGTTAATGAGCAACGTCACAGTTTGTTGCACAATTATAAAATAAAATGATGTGCAACACATTAGTGTATATATAGTGTTTTATTTTATTTTTTTATAATGTTGATCATCCAACCCGAATTTAGAGTCAGAAATATCTGTTAAATTCAATCAGCTATGCTGATTTAAGGCTTTTGGTGTTAACTACAATAGCATAACTCAGATGTCAGACTCAATAAGTTATTTGAATTATTAAGGTTGTTTTGGTTTGCATCCATCAAGTTCAATGCTTTTATATAAAGTATTTAATTTGCTGGATTATACTTCAACAATTTCATTATCATACATTATCAAATATATGTAATTTTCTAATGTAAACATACTGTATAGAAATGTAATGTTTGATTAATATGGATTGGTTATAACTTGGACAACTTTAAAGTTTTTTTTATACTTTTTACTCGCATTTTTTATACTTTTTACTCGCATAACATTCCATATTTTTTTAATTTAAAAAAATGTACTCTTACGACTGATTTTGTGGTCCAGGGACCCATACATATTTTTCTCATTTAATTGTCATCAAAAATGACTATATCCTTAGGTAGAATCACTTATAAGACTTGCATAAATGTCTCCAATACACACATATAAATACAATCATTTACTTTCACATACAAGCATGCATGCACATTGACATATGCATGGAATGGTATGCGCTCATGCATAGATTCAAAATCATTTAGTCTTTCTGGTACTCAAACACACACATCAAGGCATTTAAAGCACACATTTTCTATTTCAGGGCACTGGAAGATGGCTACCGTGCAGTCAGGAGGAGACAATAAAACAGCTTCAACCCAAAGCTGAAAGCTCCATGAGTCTTTAAAGTTTTGGAGAAAGTGTCACACCTCCGGTCCAGGGGGATGGCGAGCACGAAACACTGAGAACGCGGCAGATGCAACACCTCCCAAGCTGAAGGGTTTCAACAAAAACAGCAGGTAGAGTGCTGTCGACTGGCAGCAAGTGAAAATTCCCTCCCTGTTTCCTCTGAGAGAGCTACACGCCGCAATTACCCCCTCGGAGAAACAGTGAGAGAGCTAGAAAGCCAGACACGGCAGGCGAGCACCAGAGATTTGATATTTCTCTAATCTTTCTTGCTCTTCTAATGCTCTTTACAGTAATAGCTTGTTTAGTTCATCTATTGATAGATGAAACACTACAAACTCTGCATGGTCATCATAAATAACAGCAGCTTGCAGCGCGAGAGAACGGGAGAATTGGTTCTCCTCCTGGTCTCTGCGTACGAGCACGCTGGATGCTCGCGCTTGCCCTCAGGAGCCGGCTGGTTTTTATGTACGATTCTTAGAGCATTCGACATGGGAATTTTTGGAGCAAACCTATTTCAGGCCGAGCCAACATTATCAGTTACAGGATTTTTTTCCCCCTGATTTTCCACTCAATGGACTGTGCTTTCTACTCAATGAATCAAAACGGAGAAAACAGAAAGAGAGCAAGAGCAAGAAAGAGGAAATAGCTGCAGTTTATTAGATACACAGATCAAGATCTTCAGGAAGGACTGTTTAGTTTAAGGCATCCTCTTACATAAGAACGTCAATGCAATAGACACAAAAATAAAAAAATAAATAAATGAACAAATAAATAAAAATAGTAATATTAAATAAAAAAAATGTATTTGAATAAAAACAATCAATTTTAATGTTACCACATGAAGCAAATATATAATATATTGAATATTCACAGTATACCAAATACTTCTCAGGGCAACTGTACAAGCAAACCCAGAGAAAAGCCCTGCACTACGGAATTTAACTACGTGAGAATTAATACTCTTTAAATAATTTAGCATGTGCTTCTGTTCGTCAGGGCTTTGGGGATATCGAACACGCTTAAATCTGGCCTTTGTTTCTGCTTTTTGTTTTAGTGAGAGGTGACACATTGATACAGTGGGTGACAATCCATCCCTCTCTCCGTCTCTCGCTCTCTTTGTATCCTCCGGAACAGAATTAAAAGCTCTAATTCACAGTGACACCAAAGGTAGATCGGGTCTAATCTGGTGCTTTAAAACCTAACAACCCTCAAAACTTTATAAATTTTGCATTAGGGGATGTTCAACCCTGTCCATTTCAATCTCACTCACTCTCTTTCTCTTTCCGAGCCGGATGGCACTGTTGTTGTTAAGTGCAGTTTCGGTGACAGCCGGCATACATCAGTCAGAAATGACTAGCGAGTTGGATCCAAGGGCCTGGATGGTGATCGGGTCACAGCAGTGGGACTTGTTCTCCCGTCCCCTGAGATGACCTGGCCGCTGACTCCAACAGATAACAGCCAAGTTCAGTCACTTGAAGTAATCCTTTAGTGACTAAAATGACTGGAATGACAAAATAGGAGAACGTGATTTATACTTTCCGACATCAATAAAAGCGGATATTGAGGGTGTTCTACTGAAGGGACAGAAGTGGAAAAAGGCTTGGAAAGTGCCGCGCTGTTGATGGAGAGACAGAAGAACACCGGATGGAAAGGCAGAGAGCGTGAAAACTGCTCTTTTCATTGTGCTGGGAAGAGCGGAATCTTTCAGCCTCTTTAACAGGATTTGGTCACCTGATCTGTTAATTAATTTAACATTTCCTGAAGTAACCAGGGATCCAAAAAGGAGCTACTGTTTAAACCTTTTTTACAGTCCTGTTCACATGTACATATGCACTTGTTATAGTAATTACAATAACTGGTTAATAACTAATAACCCTTAATAACCCTAACCAATGTAGTTACCTCATATTATCTAACAATTTCTTAGTTAAGTACATTTTAAGTGCACAAACTGTAAAATAAAGTGCATCCATATACATTTTCAAAGTCATGTTGAAGTAAATTTGAGTTTCACAGAGGAAAGCTTTTCTAATTTTTGTAACATTTGCCAGATCCAAGTGTAACTAATAGTGTTAGAGATGTGTGGGTGTAACTATGTATCTTGGCAAATGGGCACCATATGATGAACATGCACACTATGCAGTGACAGACAGTAGGTGTCTGCCAATGTCATGACTCACCATGAAACATATCACCATGCATTCAGAACAATAGTGAAATGGTGAGTGATTTTAAGACAATGACACTATGTGCATGAAACATCTGCTCCAGGTGTGACACAATCGAATCACAACTAACAGGAAACAGACGGCTGCAGTCATCTATATACTGGAGGTTGGGGTTAGTTGTCACACAGTTCACGCAAGTGAATATTTCTCAGGGTGGGTTTAATTGTGAAGGTCAATATTTTTATTTTCTTCATTACTACTCAGAGAAAGGGAAATAATTTAATGCACTTTTGAAAGAGATATTACATTGTGTGGGCTTGCTTTTCTGTGTGACAACTAGCCCTGGCCTCTCTTAACCTTATGAAAGAGAACTTATTTTATTTCTCTCCCCGTTTTATTTACTTATTAATCATTGCCTGAAGAATCACGTTAAACACATGCACTGGAAATAAAACCTCATACGGCGGTAGCATAAAATGTTGTTTATCCTGGGTAACAATGAATTTTCATAATGTTTCGAATGACACTTATCACTTGCATTGCGAGAATCAAATGCAACAATTTAACTGAAAGCCTGAAATTACTTTCACCATAAAAGACTGAAACACACAGTCCTTAAATTGAATTATAGCTTCATTTCCAAAGGCTTCCCTGGAGTATCAGACAGTGGCGAAAATTACTAGCCGTAATTTGAAAATATTTAGACGCTTTAAATGAATAGTTTTTTATGCATGACTTTACCGGCAGCGAAATAAAAATTGTACTTCCTTACACAGTATGTTCATTTAAGGGAAAATATTGAGGTCAAAATCTCTGCAGACTGCAGTTTGCCGAGCAAGATGAAACAGCGGTCCCCTGACGATAAAAGGTGGAAACTATGATAAATAAAATATTATGGAGATGGCTCTCTAATATTGCATTGTCACAATCAATTTCCTATTACCCTTCTCAGTTTTGATATGGAGTGTATTATTTGCTGCTGAAATTCACTTTATAAAGCCAGAGATTCCAGTTTACATATAAACTGCTCCTGTTCCTTCTCGGGCCTCGAGAATGAAAAGCCCATGGCTATGAGGAATGAATTGTGCATTTGAGATGCAATTAGGTTAGCATGTATACGGCAAAGTGCAATCCTTCTCGCTGCCGCTCTTTCTGCCGTCGCAGCGCTTGTCACAGGAAGTGAACTACAGCAGGAACCAAATTGAATCAAATCAGCTAGCGGCCCCCCGATTAAACGAGCGAAAGCTAACAAAATGATTGTCATATTTTTCCAAAGCGGCGCACGGATCTAAAAAGAGATCATTTTTAATAACAGCAAATCGTGGGGTGTGTATTAGTATGTTAAACAGCGGAACGTGTTGGCATTGAGATGAACTGTTTCCACTTACAAGAAGTGACACGCTGTAAACTCTTAGCGGGTTTCTCTCGCACTCTTCCCTTCCTGAATGACATCATTAGCGTGAGGAGAGAGACCCTGTTAGGACGGGACGCTGACAGGAAGTGTGCGCGCACCGATGTGACGGCAGTTAATTACTCTGTTGGCACCTCTTTCTCGGAGCGAAAAATGAGGGAAATGGGGGTCACATTTTTCACAAACGGAGAAGAGCGGTGTTTAATGACGTGACACCTGGTTTAATGTAGTATGCAAGAAGGTGACAGAGAGAAAGACAGAGAGTGAGTCAGAGGTAAAGAGAGACTGCCGATGGATTCGGAAATGAAGTCGCGGGAAAAGGCTGGAAAAGAGGGCGCCGTGGAGAAATGAAAAAGAAAGAGATAAGAGGGTCCGCACCACACACACACACACATACACACAGGAGTTCACTCGGTCCTTGTTTTGTTAAAGTACAAATTAAGTGACAAAGATCAGACGTGTCAGATCCATGGAGTGAAAAGGGATAAATCTATGTCTGATAATCGTAAGATGACCATGAAGAATAGAACATCGAATTGACTGTAATTTGAATTAAATTAATTCACAATATATGTAATTACAATATGAATAAAGTATGATTAGTAGTTGGAAACATAACTTGGCCATTATCATATTTAAACTTTCACTACTAGTCCTTAAAGTGCAGTTTTAAACAAATATTAAATATAGCATCACAAGCATTATGAGGACACAATCTCTGCATGCATCATAAATATAAAAGAATAATCAAAATGCATTTGAGATTAGGTATATCATGTCTTATTGCAGGATACAAGATTATTAACAAGATAACAAGACGGATACTTTTAGGTACAGAGAATTTTAAATTCGACTGAATTTTAGTATTTCGTAAATTTGTTGAAATAAAGAATGCTTTTAAGAAAAAAAGAGCTGTAATTTAAGATCAGACAGTGTTCAATCGACACTAAATCACTTAAATATATGAAAGTTTTTATATCACTGTGAAACAACTTGGAACACTTCCTGAAGCGTTTTCATTACCTATATATGTTCAGACGAGTATTTTATTTTTTCTCCATCTGTCAGCACAAGCCACCTTATCAGTGCTGTAAATCTAACATATATCCTTTACCCACAATTCCCCCTCGCCGTGGGTCATTTGACTTCAGGGCTGGAAAAGAAAACCATATGTGAGTCATTGCGAAACAAAGAGCAGGGCGGTTCATATTTTGTGACAGGCCCTTTCCACATGAAGTGCTGGGGTTGTGCGGAGGAATTATGACAGACTGGTTTTCACAGCTCCACCGAAGCCCACAGAATCCTGCCAAGTGCTAAGAGCTGCCAGCAACGGTGACCTTTTAATACGACACAAAGACCACGGCACACAGGGTCAGCTTTCCACGGACAAGGCAAGGAGAGGATAGAGGACGAGAAGACAAAGAAAGAAAGAAAGAAAGAAAGTAAGAAAGAAAGAAAGAAAGAAAGAAAGAAAGAAAGAAAGAAAAGGCGAGGCCTTTAACAGGTTCTTTTAATGTGCAGTCATCCATAAACTCATAAAAAATGCCTTTATTTCATGCTAAAGGGAAAACTAATGGAAAATTAATTTTGAAAAAGTCATATTTCGCTAGGATTTGTGTTTCTAATGGTGGCTGGCCGGCGGCTCGATCAGCTGGTAGCAAATGTAGTCAGTTAACTTCCTCTTCAAAAGGAAACTAGATATATGTGAACTCATTTAGGGATTTAGGGAGCTGAAACTGTGTGTGTGTGTGTGTGTGTGAGAGAGAGTGTGTCTTCTCTATGTGTAAGAAACAACTCGTAGGGGGTTGTCACAATTCTTCTACTTGTGCCTGCTTGTGTAACCACTCGCTGTGACTAAATTCGTTCTTGCTCTTTCTGTCCGTCTCCCCCTGTATCCCATTAGAATGCTGTCATATGCTCATTTTACAAAGGACGCCAAAATCCACCCTGTGAAAGCCAAGTCGTCGGGCCAGTTTTCACATTATAGGCAACTCAATACTGCTAAAACATCAGTCTTAATTAAGCCGCCGACAAACTTAAGGAAAGAGTGCAGAGCCAACACTTATATTAATTAACTATTAAAACGGGTAATTCCTATTGAATTACATTGTCAGTAGAAATTCACATTCCTTCACAAATTTGATTTGAGAGAAAATAAATCACAATAGAATTATATGGGTGACTTCAAGGTTAAAACACTTAAAAGGAAAGCACTTTTCCACTAAGAAGCAAAATGACCCAAATCATAATTTTTGCTTCTAAAACGACTGAGCTTGAAGTTATTTCTTAACTGTCTAGATTGCTCAATGTGAAATTCCATTTATTGTATTCTTGAGTAGCTTATAAGTGAAAGGTTATCATGAAAAAGATATATAAGAATATTTTATATTACTAATGCAATGTCTTAAAACTGTAGATTAACTGTGTGTGTGTTTGTATGTGTGTGTGTGTTTATTGAAGTTAATATTATTGTTATTAATGTAATTACAGTATTATTAATGTTTATTAATGTTGCTAATTTATTAGATATACTAATTCTTCCCATGGCTGACCCAAAATAGAGTTTTTGACCCTTTAAGAAGTGTATAGAATTATTATTTAGTTGATATTGTTTAGTTCATAAGCCAATTTTCTTTAATAACAAATGAACAGACATTTCAGAAATATCCAATACAGCAAAACTTGAATCAAGCACACACTGAATACCTTAACTTATTAACTGTGGTCTGTGTTTCACTGTCAATTTATTGTATGTTTTCTATGATTTTCCAGTTTGTATCATCCATTGTGCAGGCGTTGAGAAAATGAATGTGTGTTGTTGGACACACACAGTTTGACTGTTACGTCAGTAGAGAGCAGGTGGCTTTCTAGCATCTATTTAGCATAAGCACTCGAATAGCACACACACACACACACACACACACGTGATTCTCTGTCAGCACGGGCCCCTGAGGCAGGTGTGGCCCCACATGCAGGCGGCTTCAAAAAATGGCCCCAAAATCAAATGCTGCTACTCCACGTCCCCGTTCAACTCGACCAGATCGGCTGTCACTCCTGACATCGCTTGTCAGAAGTTCTCCTTCACTGCTCATGGACAACATGGGGGTCAAAAGAGCAAGTACAATGGGCCAAACCATCCTTCTTTTTTTCCTTCTCCTCTCAGCAGACACTGAACTCAGAAATGACAGGAGAGGCTGGGTTAAAACTAGCTGCCAGAAAAACAAACGCTGCAGAACAAGTGAAGGGAAGGAGAAAAGTAACTCACTTCCATTCTATCTCATTTCTTTAGCGAGGGATGTCAGGAACACTGGGATTGTGCTCTGACAGCCAGGGAAGCAAAAGGCCAAAAGTGTCCCTAACACCACACCAGGATGGGAACGAATGCTTAACTTTGGCTTTGGCTTTTGTCGTTCTTGACTGGCTTTTACATCGGACAAGTACAAGCACTGGAACTGTTTATTGTGTGAAATTGAATATCAATGGTTATTGATATATATATATATATATATATATATATATATATATATATATATATATATATATATATATATATATATATATATATATATATATATATAGTTGTTGTTTTTTATCATAGAAGTGATCACATTTTGAAGCTTAAATCTTATACTCTTTAAATGATGTAGTTTGTAAGGATTCATTATTTTTGACAGGGAAATATGCAATAAATAGAAACAAACTGAACAACTTTTTATTACAAGTATAAACAATCAGCATTTGATTACATTATAAAATAAGAAAATAAAATAACAAAAATGAACAGATAATATCTAATATCATATAGTTAAATCAATGTCTAAATTGTATTTTGAATTGAAGTCAGACCAAATTAACAAGAGGGCATTTAAAAAAAAAAAAAAAAAAAAAAAAGACTAGATACTGTAATTACAGAAATTACAATTTATACGAGGATTACCACATTTCGATGTAATCTCATAGTGGGTATATTTAGTCCAGAATTTAAAATTTAATTATTGTACTTTGTTGGGGACACAGATTTTATAAGGTATGAGACATGACAAACAGAAAAGTTATTGAAGAAACGTTCATTATATGTGACGTCACATATAATGCACAGGCTCTTGGTTATCTAACACAGGAATTATAATATATTTTTGGTGGATACGTTTTGAAATACATTTTCTTTGCTTATTGGCTAATGTCCATCATTTCACTGTAAAATATTACAGGATAAACTGATTTGCAAATGATGATTGACTTGAACAACAACATGGATTACAAACAAATATCTTATTCAACGTATCCAAAATGTCTGATAGAAACATATTAGGCATCTTGAGAGTTTATTAGTTAATATTATTTTGCAACTGTGTGTTGCCTTGGGTATTTAAGTAGAAAAAGAAAAGTAATTTCAAATGTGTATAAAGTTATATTTTGTTGAAAGATTATGAATTATAAATTTGCATTGACGAATCATGGGCCATATTACATTGATCATGTCAAATTGGATTTTAAATTGGAGTTATGCTGTCAGTGTGACGCTTTATAAATTTCACAATTTGCTCTATATAAAGATTTTTTGGCTTTGCTTGTTTCTTTCTATCCAGTATGTCAAGATTGATAAGCTTGCAGTTTTTGCTCTTCTCTCTTCTTATGTGGGATAAAGTCACACCCCGAGCAGTTGACCCCAGATCTGGACGTGTTGACACCTCTGTTCTATTCATGAGGTTCAATTAGATTCAAGCACACCACAGGCCTGGCAAACAAGGGGCCAGTCGGAGGAGATGGTCCCCATATCAAACATGCTCCTCAGGCTGAAGAGTGGGTAAATGTCAGAGGGGAAAGTGTTCCCGGATAACCTGCACGCACATTCACCAGTCTAATTAACCCAGAGCCACAGAACGAGGGGGAGGTGGAAGGATATGACAAAAGAGCCGTGATGACTTACATCAGCGGTACATCTGCTACTCTACACATTTGCCTTCTAGGGACGCTGGTAATGTCAAAATCAAATAGCAGAAAAGATAGAGGGGTGTTCAAGAAATACACCCAGCAGAATTCAATCATACATTTTCATTAAATCTGGCAAATAAATTGCTGATCAAATTCTATAATATAAGTTTTTCACTGTCAAATTAGCTATATTCCATAATTATTGTCCGATTTTGTTGCTGATTTGGTATATATTATAGAGTTACTATAATCACGGCTCAATATTTTATTATCTAAACTGTATGTGCAGTTTTCCGAACTAGTTTATGATACATCGACTCTATTTTACATGTTTGAAAAATGTAGTAACTCGTCCAAAACATTTAATTCATGCTGCAAAACTTGTCAGTTAATTGCCCAGTGCCACCAAAATGAAATGGAACTGGATTTTTTTTTTTTTTTTTTTTAGCTACATTGCTATTTAATATAGGTAAAAAAAAACATTATATAGTACAACTATGCAAACAGAAAGCATTTAGTGTCATAGATTGAACATAAATGCATGTCTGATAGAGTATGATAATTGGATAATTTTGCATGTGATGAATTCGTGAAGAGACAAATTCACTAAGAACCAACCTATCATTTTAGATCAGCAAGCCATGTGCATTTAGTTATTGTGCAAACTGTAGACAGTTGCTTACTCTTTTGTGCCAAAATGTGCAGTTTGCTTAAATGAATAACAACTTCCTGATCTCTCAACTTACTGTTTTGAACCTATTCTCATTCAAGTATTAAGCCAAAGTGATTGGGGGAAACAACCCTTGAAATGTATCCTGACTAGCAGCTTTTGAGATGTTGGTCTTTCGCTGGTAATAACAGAGAATAGCAGTCTGAGGGCGTTTCCAAGATGGCCACCAAGTGAGCTACCTTCCCTTAAAATGAATTTTGCTCATTTACAGTAGATTGCTTGTTTTGAAACACACTATTGTAGAAAGGTGTTAGTAGTTAGTAGCATCTCTGCTTAGTTTCATCCCCAATTTAAAGTTGATATTTCTTCCACTTTCTAGTCCCTGCAAGAGGCTGAATAAACTGTCTAGAGCGAGTGCATCACTCACAGATTGATAAACATCCAGTAGTTTCTTAAGCGGCCACAGTATGCATTTCTCTGAGGCGCTGAGGGATTCGGCAGGACAGCACTGACACTCCGTCTTTCATTCTCTCTTTCCATCATAGCTGTGAACTCCACCTCTCGCTCGAGCGTCTAGTTTTTTATGATATTAGATTCATGATACTTGTCAGGCCTATTCTGAGCGTAGCATTTTTTTCTCTTTGTAATATATATAAGGTTATGTGACATCACCACTCTTGAAATATTCGATTTTCTTTTGATCGTCTTGGGTGGAGGGTGTCAAGATTTTTGACACACTTTGTGCAGGGGGCAGAAGGCTCGGCACTCGCTATCCTTTTGCTCTTGTCCATTGGAAAAAAAAAAAGAGGAGGGGGCAAATTAAACTGTCAAAAATGGAATTGTTCTGTCATCAGCATACCTTCAGCCTCACTCCTGTTGCAGCATCAAGCATGTTTCTAATTCTGCATCTTCTGGACTTGATATTTCAGAGGGAGGCGAGCAATGGATGCGTGATGGACTGTACATGATGACGGAAGAGAATCAGATGTGAAAATCCGTGAATGACAGCCAGGATTAGTTCGAGGAGAAAAGGGCTTGTAGCAGGTCACGACCCTTCGCAACGATCCTTTTCAAGATTGAGAAATAAGCGTTCCTGTGGGAAGAATCAGGTTTGGTTAATCATTTAAAGATCGTTAACACCTGAACAAAGGGTTAAAAAGGTTTACCAGGCCTTTGTCCTAAAATATATGAAATATAGATCTGTTAATCAAAGAAAAATTGCATTCTCATTCACACTGTTTAGGGGTTCAACTGATCAGGTCAGGTCAGACAATTATTATTATTAGTAGTAGTAGCAGTAGTATATATATATATATATATATATATATATATATATATATATATATATATATATATATATATATATATATATATATATATATATATATATATATCATACTAAGAAATATATATATATATATATATATATATATATATATATATATATATATATATATATATATATATATATATATATATATTTATATATATATATATATATATATATATATATCTATTCCCAAATGTGTGAGTGCATATATGTATATTGTTATCATTAAAATGCAAAAAAATAAAAAATAAAAAAAATACAAAAAACATTTTAAAAATTATTAGTTTTTAATTACAAATTATAAAATGTTTCATAATATTTTAATATTGCAATATTGGAACAATATTGGACATATGCAAATTTTGTTCAAATACATGGTTCTGTTTTAAGGAAGTTTCAATATTATCCATTAATACTGCAAGTCATGAGAATTTGGGTAAAAATGTGCTTAATTAATGTGCGAACAATCTTAATTGTCTTTTCATGAGCTTCGCCCAATCATTACTCTCTTAAAACACATGATCCAACCTCAAACACCACAAAGTGCAGTCTAATAAAGACACGTCCATCCATTGTTCCACAGCAGCTGACCTGGACAGGGAACGTGTCCTCTCAGGACCTCCCGTCCCTGCGCTAACAGACAGCGTTAATAACACCAGATTTGTGGGGCACATAGGAACGTCATGGACAGGGAGGAAGCCAGGCATGTTGCTTTAAGTCTTGCCCGTGTCAGCAGTACAATTGCTTTACAAATCCCACTGTGAAGACCTCCATATTACGCTCTCCGTACGGCCCACCCCACCGGCTCACACCTTGATTACTCTTAAGGGAAGGTAATCTTCAACATACACAAATATCAGCAGTCGAACCGAAAGCCGTTGATAGGAAATTATTGTAATTCCCTTCTGAGTTTTGGGTGCAAAGACAGTTTCCCCTCCTTTCCTAAAGCTGCTCTCCAAATCCATGTTTAGTGGCTGCTGCAGATAAGCGCTAAGCGCAGGCTGCCACTATAATTGACGCGTATCCCTCTTTAGTTGAAGGATATCGGAGAAAGGCATTATCCAGCTCTATTAGTGTTTTGTTTTAGTGGAAACTGTTATCCTGCCTCACCGCAGTAAACACAGCACGCATCACCATGGGAAAGAAAACTTTTAAATTTGTTTTTGTTGTTTATTTAATGCTTGATTTGTTCGTTTCGCTCAATGATTAGCATTTTTTTTATTGCACTAGATTAAGTGTTGTGCTTAAGGTTTGAAATTGTTTTATACATATATACAAATAGTTTCAGATCATTATAAACGGACCAGATGTTACTTAAACAAATAGTGGTTAATAGTTAATTATTTAAAGATATCTGTGTTGTTGTCATGAACTAAAACTATATAAGAAAAAAAAAATAACAACTTAAAATGAAAATTAAAAATGAGTACTAAAATTACTAATATTAAAACAATTTTTTTAAAAGTTGTAAATTGAAATGAAGGTGAAGTAAACAAAAATTTATGAAAATCAAGCTTAGAAACAAAAATTTTACAATGAAATAAAATAGTGTAATGAAAAATTTTAATTAAATGACTAAAACTAAAACTTATTCACTGAAAAAAGATAAGATGAAATAAAATATTAATATTAGATGAAAATGTACACTTTTATTTCATGTACATGTTTCATTATCCATTTAAGGACTAAAATGACAAACAACAAATCAATCTGAATAAAAAAACTAATCTGAAAAAAAAACAAATTATAAAACTTCAGAAATGTATAAAGTTCATTACTAAAAGCTTTTAATTTATCTAGTTAATTTATTAATTATTATTTAAATTTAATAAAATAAAAATTAAAAGTGGAAAAATAAAAATCTAATATAATTCAGAATATGTATTGAATGAATATAGTTAGAATATGTATTGTCCATCTGCAAAGCAATGCATTTACAAAGCATTCTGGGATTACCTTACACAAAATGCTGCCTTAGAATTTGTCCAAAATCTTAGTAGACAGCATCATTTTGCTTGGCCTCCCACGCTTACTGAAAAACCGAAAATATAAGGTAATTTTTAAGTAGTGATTTTAATCACGGAGAAGCTGAAAGATTTGTTTATTTCTATTGTAGTCTGACTACAAGTTTTCATATATTTCAAAATATTCCACTTACATACATTTAATTTATTATGGTTGCTAAAAATCATCTTTTTACAAAATATGTGGGAACTGTGCCTAACTTTTTGCAGTAGCCTTCAAGTGCCTTAAAATGCTGTGTATGTGGGCAGTTTGCTAGGTTTTAGTATCGAGCTAATCAGTGTGATGACAGTCATGTAAAAAAAAAAAAAAAAAAAGTAGAGAGCAGAGTCCGAATTAAAATGCTTCTTGACAGTGAGAAAAATGGTGTTTCTTTAAGGCCTCTGCATTGCATCATGGGTCAGGCCCACACTGCAGGCAATATCCTCCCTGAGAGTGGCTGCATTTCAGGCTTCCCTCTGGATGATTGTGTGGTCCTGTAAAATCTGCACAGGTCTCAAGCGGCAGGGGGAAAGAGAGAGAGAGGGAGAGAGCAGTACGATGGCAAACGGGCAAATGAAACTCCAGCACGCATAGGTGAGCTCCCGCAAGACTGAGCTTGAGATTCATAGACACTGTGCATATGAGAACTCTGAAACAGAGAAGAGCGCCGGGTCGCCCGAGTCAAGAGTGTTTGGAGCCATGGAGAGTGCTTTATTAAAGATGAATCGAAGACAAATAAAATGAATGTCAGCACACATGTTCAATTACAGGCTTTGCCATGGTGCATTGAAGTCAAGCTAGTACTAATCACACTAATCGATATGTAAATTTAAAGTTCACCAAACGGCACGGCCTCCTGTGACCATACACCTATGCTTAAGCTACATTCAAGTCATTAAGTGCAGGGTTCTCTCACATGCCGGAATGCAAGTTATGACATTTATTTGAACTTGCCAGAATAGAAAGACACGAGAAGAGGAGAATAAATAAAAATGACATTTTCACCTGGCTTGCAATATGCGGAATTTTTAATGAATCAGGAGGGTTTGTAGACAGACAGAAGGACTTTGGGAGCTTGCATTAATATTATGGGATGTCGCCTCCTGACTGACGCATCTTCAAGAGTGAACAGGGGGAGTTTCTTTCAGAGATCAACCAATAGGCTGCTATTTATTATTCATTTTATATTTATATAAACATGATACTGATTGATTAATTGACTATTATCTGATACATGTAATATATCATATGATAATAATAATAATAATTGGTAAAATAATAATAATCATAATAATCATAATAATAATCATAATAATAAATTATGAAAACATTTAATATAAAATAATAACAATAACAAACACAATTTATTATTATTATTATTTTTTTTTATATATGCTAATTATTTTGCACTTATTTTCAGCTTTTTGGCACTATTTATAACTGTAACATATTTATATAATTATTGTTTCCTTGTAAACACACAAAATTATGGCATTTATTGTTATGTTTATAACTAGATATTGAAAAATATAACACACACACACACACAAGTACAATTTCTCTCTCTGGTTGGAAATGAAATTTATTGCTCACTCTTGTATTCTTTCACACCTCTCCTTCAGAAGGAGGCGATGTATCTATTCTAAAGTATGTTGTTCACAAGCATGACTTATTCTGGCAAATTAAGTGCCATGCTCTGTAGATCTGTTGTGCTCTGGGACATGTAAACCCCATTTTTTTAAACTCTAATTTCACAATCCAGTCTGCTGACCTGCACGTTCCCTCAGCGTCCCCTTAACATGACAAGCGTCCTACTGTGAGCTTTGGTAAATCATGCACACAAGTGCGGAGAGGGACACAGTCCTCCCCTCTGCCTTCCATTGCATTCCAAAAATTGATTTACAAACCGCAAAGGTCCCAAAAATGAACCTGCGGTATACGTTAGAGAAAACATGAGGAAGCTGCCTTGTGAATGAGGAGTCACATTGAGCGCCTAATTCTTCATGACCAAACTAACATGCATTCAACCGTCTAATTCAAAGAAATGATCCAAATTAATCAGAATTTAAACTGAAAAAAAAAAAAAAAAGATAGCCATAACGGTCTTATCAAGTACTGTACTACGTTTTATCCGAATGAAGATTTGAAAAATGTTGTGATTGTTACAGACACAAATACAAATACAAATACTGGCTGTTACACATGAAAATGTAAATATGTAATGTCATAATTATAAAGTTTTGACAATTTACATATGTAATTGTTGCATAAGGCTATGAATTAATAAGCGTTTATTGATGGATAAAAAAAAAGTACTTTCATTTACAGTAGCATGAACCACGAGTAGTCCAACGCTATCTCACGACCAATTCGTACCTATTTTACGTAGGTGTAGGTGTGTACAAATTCATACGAATGGTGCAACTTGTAAAATACATACGATTTGGCAACAATCGTATGAATTTGTACGAGTGTGGTCGTACGAATTTGTACGAATAAGCCACCTTGTGAAAAATGTACGAATTGCCGTGAGATTGGGTTGAGTAGTCGAGTAACTCGAGTATTTTTTAAATAAAAAAATCGACTAGTAGAAATCAGTAGTCGTGCAATCCCTAATATATATATATATATATATATATATATATATATATATATATATATATATATATATAACCGCAAAACCATAATAAAATTTGGGCAAATGAACTTGCTAATTAAACATTTTTTTTTTTTTTTTTTTTTTATTATGATTTCAGTCCTCCAAATGTATTTGTACAAATGATTGTACTGTAAGTGCATTTCTGTATACTGTGTATTATTGTACAAGCATGTCTTGAATGCTCTCATGTAAACCTGCAAATTTTCATTAAGTAGTCCTTTGAATCCAAGGCCAAATAGCACAAAAACAGCAGAAAGTTAGAAAGAAAGAAACTCGGCATGGCAACAAAGCCCATCCAAGCTCTGTGACACTGACAAAGGCTCAAATCATTGATATGCTTGAACATATTTTACATTGGTAAAACACATTTGATACGCGCCGCTTCTATTTTAGTCACATTTTAAGACGCCTTTTGTACATTTCTTCCTTACAAGCCCGTCAGAGCGCCTCTCTCCACCAACAAAAGCAGTTAAAATCAGTGATTGCTTTCAGAAACTTTAATTACGACTGGAAAATGGCATTCTTCCGTATAATAGATTCCGATTGTTTCAGCATTATCTACCGTGCAAATAAAATCTACTGTATTCCACAATATTCCCAGGATTAATCACTCTCCTAATTCTAATATGCTCTTGAAATGCCGAATAAAAAGCTGGCGCTGTTGTTGATGTGATGGAAGCTGTGCGTTTTCTCTTTCTTTTGCTCCCGTCTCTCTCTCGCACGCGCACACTTTGAGCTATTATTATGCATATCCAGGTAGAAAGTTAATTAACCCAAAGCTTAAGCTAATTATGATAGCAGAATGCTATCAACCAAACACTTTCAGTCAGACAGCTGTCCAGAATTTCATTTGCTAATCATTTGTCTTTTGGCAGAGCATATGGTGGGTTTTCATGCTATCAGAGGCACAACAAGCAGCTGAGAATCATTAACTAAAAACAATGTGCATAAAATCAGGGGTAGCTGTAGTCAGACAAAAGCAGAATCCTTAGCCTATAAAAAAAATAATCATTGTTTGTCAGCCCTTGCCACTTAGAAATTTAAGCTGATAGCACAGTGTATGTGTGACTGGAATCCTGATATGCCAATGAATTGTTTATATTTATATGCAAATGAAGGGGCATGTTTATTGTTTATGCGTGCTATGTTAATAAGACACGGGCCTATGCTGCAATATTTAAGCCAGCTTGTATCAAAACACATTTTTTTTCTATCAATCAATGAAATGCTTCTTCTTTTTTTTTTTTTTTTTTTTTACAGAACATTTTCATATTTGATGGTTGTAAGGTCATGTTTGTTTTAAAAGAAACACTTGAAAGTCTAATTAGTTTTTCACATGTGTTACAGGAGATGACACAGATGGACCGAATTAATTTGGTTCCCTCCATTTCCCGGAGACGGGAAAGCACAAACAGGCACATGCGGGGAACAACACGACATCGCGGCTGTCCTCATGCAACCGCGTGCTTGTGTTTTCTGTCCTGAGGATAAATGATGCAAGGTCATTTTTGCCTTTAATCTTGTCAACTTATGTGTGAAGACATCTTACATATCGCTACTATGGCATATGTACTGATGAACGAGGAAGATAAGGTCTGAATACAGTTCTTTTAAAGAGTGTATTTCCATAAAGTTGTGGAAATTAGCAAAACTGTAGATTTTAACTACTTCGGTTTGTATCAAACTAACCACGTTATCTTAAGATTACCCAGGAAGGAATTTTTTATCATCATTTAATCACCTTCATGTTGTTTCAAACCTGCATGGGTTTCTGCTGAACACAATAGAAGATATTTTGAAGAATGCTGGTTACCGAATAGTTGCTGGCACCCATTGAATTCCTTTGTTTGTTTTTTCATACTATTGGTTACCGACATTCTTCAAAATATCTCTGTTTGTGCTCTTTCTTTCGTGTCTTTTTGTGTTCAACAGAGGAAAATAAACTCAACAAAGGTTTTGAACAACATTTGGGTGAGTAAACAATGACAACTTTTCATTTTTGGGGCTACTATCTCTTTAAAGGTCACAAGTGTGTGTGTGTGTGTGTGTGTGTGTTGGCTATTTGGATTTAATCCTGGCTTGTACAATCAGATTTAGGTTACATATTATAAATGCTCTTATCCCTGGACCCACTTAGTGTGATTATTAAAAGTAGCAAAACTGCAAATGTGACAATTTCAATCAAAACTGTAGTTATAATCTCATATGTTAACTGTATTTAAGGGATAGTTAACCCCCCAAAAAAATAAAGTTATTTTATCACTCTCTCACAATGTTGCGAACACTCTATATCTTCTGTGAAGCATAAAGGAAGATATTTAGAACAATATTTCAATGTTTTTGGTTCATATAATAAAAGTCAATGGGCTTCAGTGTTGTTTGTCCCCCAATGCTCTCCAAAATGTCTTTTTTTTTTTTTTTTGAGTTGTGAAGAAAGAAAGTCATACGTTTGGAATGACATGAGGTTAAGTGCCGTAAATTATGACAGAATTGTCATTTTTAGGGTGGCCTGTCCTTTTAAGGTTCATGTCACATAATCTAAGGATACCACTATCAATATAGATACATAAGAGTTTTTTTTTGTTTTGTTTTAAAGTTCCATGTAACTGGCATCTATCTTTAGTTTTAGTGCAGTGCCGTAGGACAGGCGAGTAGGTGGTCGTAGGAAGGTTGCTAGAAAGTAAGTAGTAGGCAAGGTAAGCAGAAGAAGCCAGAATTGCCACAAGGCCACACAATAAACATGAATACAAGATGTTTATGTGTTCATGCATGCTATAAAATGCATACATACATAATTTAACCCCTGTGTGCTTCACCGTCCCCTCAAAACCCCATCTAAATGAGAAAATGTGCTGGAAATAAGAGCCATTAGCTGGGAGTAAGTCTGAGTGATTGATATCAGGATCTCTTCCCAACACTCCTATAGCATGTGACACGGAGCTCTAAAAACATCTCCGCCTCGGACCTCACCGGCGAAATTGCCTCTGCTGGTGCCTTCACTCGCCAGCATTGGATGACAGATAAATTGATCGAAATATTGGAAAATAATATCCTGCCCAAACTCGTTGAACCTTGATTTCCAGTCTTTTGAATTTTTCATACGGGAACAAAATGAAAAACGGTTTTGATGTGTTTTTCCTTCCTCCCTTTCCTACACAATTATGTAGTGCTCATTTGCAATAAAGTCGGCCCATACATCAACACCGTGTGCGCTGTAAACAGAATGTAGCGCTTTTTTCTCTCTCACTCTCTCTTTTTTTTCAGTGGTCCCAAATCATTGTAAGCACAGGAAGTTAAGTAAGGAGTCTATTGGCCTGAAAATAATGTTGCCGAGCTTCAATAAATCTATAAATCTGACACTGCCCTTCAGGGCCTCATTAGATGCAGAAATCTTTATTACGGTATATCAGTTAAAAGAAATCATCTTTTTTCAACCTTGTCAGGGCGATTGAATAAGAACCACATGTCAGATGGAGAAGGCAAAATAATTTGAAGGTCCTCATTAAGCTGATGAAAAATCGGACACTTGCAACTTTTCAGGCTGATTGTGAAATTTGGTCATGATTTAAATATATACATTTAATTGGATGATGCTATTACTTTTTTTCTCAATATTTGAAGTGAATCTGATGATAAAGTAGCAAGAAATTGTCTGACTTCCTGTTATGTGCTCTTTAATTTGAGCTTGACTGATTAAATCTGAAATTGCGTACCACTCGTATGCTTTTCCCGATGAAGCTGAACATTTTATTGCTTGAGCTAGTTATAAGGCAGCATATAAAACACAACAGCTCTGTTCTATAGTGCAAACTCGTTGTCTAGAACCTAGATAGGCAGCATCTTAAGATAAATGAAACCTCATAAGTGACCAATTAAGTGAAACTCAAATCAAAATTGATTTCAGCAGTGTTCGATTGTCCAGATCTGAATGGGTTACTTACAATTTGTAGTATATGTAGTCCATTAGAGATTACATATAGTTTATACGAACTTGGGTTTGTGAGATGAGTTCATTTCAAAAACTTGAACACTAAAAATGGAAATAATTTGTGTAAATTACACTGAACTGTAATCATGCATCGTCAGGTTACTGCAATATTAACAAAAGTCAATATCTCATGTTAAATGAGTTTGGCTGACAAAAACATTTGGGAATTCCTGCATTTATTTAATAAACATTGATAAACATGAGAATATCAATGATATCACTTGCTCATCTTAGTCTTTCAGTTTTGAATATATATATATATATATATATATATATATATATATATATATATATATATATATATATATATATATATATATATATATATATATATATATATATATATATACATGTGTGTGTGTGTGTGTGTGTGTGTGTGTGTAGTATAGTCCAGATTTCCAGAATCAACAGTAAATGAAGGTCACTCTTGAAATTATGAAGACAAAGTAGATTTAAGGAGAATTAATAAATTATAAATTAATATGTAATCATGTAAATTTGAATTTATATTATACTTATGTTTATAAATGATAGGTTTATCAACGTTTTCTCACTTGTTATTCACTGAGCTTGTAGCATTGCATTCTGGGATTCCTTCTGCATGAAGGACACACATAATGTTTCCTTCAAATTTGCGGGGAAAAAAAACTAAAATTAAAAATACTTTGAAATAAATTTAAGAAAGCCCGTAACACCTTTAAAAAGCTGCCTATGTAGTCAGCTCACTAGGTTGTGTAACGTCTCTCCATCTGCGAAGTGAAGTTTCAGTGACGGATGTTTGTGGCAGGAAAGACCTCTGTCACAAGAAAATGAGGTGATCTATCATTTTAAGATATGGTCTTCATATACTGTTTACTCGGAGATATCACTTGCCTCCAGCCAATTTTGACCGGGGACATTTTGTGATATAGCTGTGATTTGTATGGTATCACAGCAACAATAAAAGCAACCCCTGAACTGAAAACAACAACACACACACTAATACACCCTTTAGTTCCTGGTCTCCCGCCGTGTTCCTACAATTTCCAGAAGTCCTGCTTATATGCCGAAACAAATCGCATCCTGGCTGCATTTTTTTTTTACTGTTGCTTCTAGGTGTATTTCCAACGCATTCAAACTGATTTCCCTCATAAGGATCCTTCCTATTCAGTGGGCAATATAAATGGTCTGTGCTAGAAGCCACCCAGCAGTCTTGTTAAAAGCAGAGATGCTAGTGACAATGTAAAGTGCAGGGTTTCTCTTTTTGCTTTTCTGCTACACCGGCCAGATATGTGTAATGACTGTGATAGTGTTGAACCATGCACATTTCCCCCCATCTATCACACAAACACACACACACACACACACACTCGCGGGCCTGTATATCCTCAGCCCCAACATCATCTTCTCTCAGCAGTTTTATTTGTCCCTGGACGCTGGGAATAGCGAGAGGGCTCTAATATAGGTGTGCTGGTGATACTACAAACTTACTGTAGTCGCTGTACAGCTTTATGATTGGTGTGGCATCAGACTAGACAGATGCATCTGGTGTAAATCTAATTCAGCCTCCTGCTTTGTTCTTTTTTGTGATTAGGAGTTCTTCTGGATGCTCGGTTGACCTGAGGCTGGACTTGATCTGTGCATGCAGAAAACCACAGAAAACTCAATTCTAAATGTCATTCAAAAGGTTCTATACATCTCCTGTTATGTGGATTTATATGTGTTTTGTTCAATTTGAAAATGCTTCAATCTTTAAAAAAAAAAGAAAAAAAAAAGATGGTCAGATCTTAATGTGTACCAAAAATAAATAATACATTATTATTATTATTATTATTATTATTATTATTATTATTATTATTATTATTATTATTATTATTATTACTATTATTATTATTATTATTATTGATTTATTAACTTTCACTCTTTCGTGTTATTTTATGGCATTTTATAACATTTACCCCTAGCATTTCTTTATAATTACTGTAATGAAAATTAATTAATTATGTAATTATGTATATATTGAATTGTTTGTGAAAAATTACGAGTTTTACTGGTAAGTCTTTCCTGCTAATTTATTTTCTACTTATTTTAACTTAAATTTGAGAGATTATAATAGCTTTAAACAAATCTAAAATAAAACTTATTTGGAGGGGGATGTGTTTAATTGTGATGAAATTAATTGCAAAAATATCTCAATACCTCATCTCAATATAGGCTTTATTGCTTTCATCTAAAAATATCCCTCAGATCTCACAAAAACACTGACAGTGAGATGCATACTTGTGTAAATAAACATTAAATTTCAAGATTACTTAAAATCTGATTGATCTAAACAGAGGTCCACTCCATGGTGGCATATACTGTGAATTATCATGAAGTGTTAGACGCGCGTTTGCTTTCGTAAGTTACATACAGATTACTGGTGCCATGTGGCATTTCATATGTCTGCCAGAACCACATACCATCTGTGGAAGTGTTTCCAGAATCTGTTTCTTCCATATTTCAGCTCTAGCGCTTCTCGGCTCCGGGGTCGGAGCAGGCCTTTCCATTACCGCCTTCCTGATGTCTGTCAACATAAGCTTTTCCAGAGTTAATGATCCAAACTAATGTAACAAACTCAAGAAGGGTGTTGCATGGCATTTTAATCAGTATTATTTCAGTTTAATTATAAAAGGGCAGCACGATGTTTGTTAAGCAATCCATACCCCAAGTCAATGTAGCAAAAAACAGACATTAAGTATGCATTACGCTGTGGTTAATAAAAATTACATGGCTGATGTATCATGCTTACTTGGCATATTTCCTATAATATTCGATGGCAGTGGAGCAATGTCCCAAGGAACAGTGCATATATTATAAAATAGTCCTTAAAATGAAATGTTCATGTCTGGATGTTTGCAGATCCTTTGCGATTTTGAGTGTCATTAGCAGATTTTGTGCTAGATTTTGTCAGTTTATAGACTTGGTCAAAATGTTTTCTCCAGATTCATTTCAGTAGGGAGCCCTGGGTCGGGCCTCGGTATCTCGTTAACTCGCTGCACTGTGACAGTTTCAGAAAGATTCATTAAAACACCTTTAGCCACATGATGTCACATGGAGTCTATTTTAACAACTGACCTTTCTGCACCCAAAACAGAGCACTTTACCTTACTTCGGATGCCTCCAGATGACCCTTCTTTGCAGTTCTCAAATCTCCTTTGCATTCTCTTATAGATATAAATATGGCGTGGACATGCATTGCTCCAGGTATGACATCACCATTAGTCATTGCATTTTTTTATGAAAATGTTTGTAGCTTAACAGCTTCCGTTATGTGAAAGAACTGTGATGTTCAGCCGAACTTCTCGTTTTGTGTTCCAAGGAATAGTGCCACAAGGTTCTGGAAGGACAGGATGGTGAGCAAATAATGACACAATGTTTGGGTGGTATTCCTTTAAGCAAATTGCAATTGTGAGCACACTCCCAGAGTCTCATAAAAAGTGCAGTTGGAGTGAATTTTTACAATTTAGCTCTAAGCTGAAGAAAATTGCATTAAACGGTGGTGGTTGCTTTATAAGCTGTGGTAGCATGGAGTAACCTACGTGTGCAATGATTGGATCATTGGGGACCTATTGTGTAATTTCTTCCTCATTTTGGCCCATGCTAATATGGCATATGCGATTAGGTCTGTCTTTGGGAGCTAGCAATGGCCTCCAAATCAAATTTGGGTTCTTGACCAGAATACCAAAGCATATTAAACCCAGAAATGATCTAGTGATGCAAATCATTAAACACATTTGCATTTGCTTACTGAAGCCTATCACAGAAATTAAACTCCTGAACAGAGAGCGAAAGAGTGTGGGGGAGAGAGAAAAACGTCAGGTGAGAATAAGATAGATCAGAAAGAAGAATGTCTTTGTTTTTTTTTCAGCATTTCTGTTTAAAGAAACGTCGAGCCTAAATAATTGCAGTGATGAACAAATTGAGGTTGGAATTTATTTGTAAGACTTTTACAGGTTGTACTTTTTGTTCTTTTACTGATTCTGAGTTAATAATCCATGGGAAACAGCTACCCTTTGTTTGTCTAGTGATCTTGCAACCCTTTTGACAAACATCAAGACTTCAAAACTCTGTTCCAAAACCTAGTGAGATGCTTTATATCTACACCCCTACAAAAGTAACTGCCTATATATAAACTGGAATGGAACTGCATAAGTGTCTGATTTGAAATCATTCTATATAGGCATCAACTTTTATGCCTACTAATAGACCTTTACACAGTTGATTTTAATAGAGTTTGGTGTTAACATGCTCTCTAGTAAATGCATACTTGCACAGATGAACATTTTGATATTGAATTAGTAAATTGCATCGCATTTTTTCTTCTTTTTTTTGTTTCAAAGCTTGTGTAATTTTACAATATCACTTGAATATTGCATACTTATCAGCCAATCATGTTTTAAGTTTATGTTTTTTTGTTTTTCATCTATTACTTATATTTCATTTCAGCTTTATTTAAAATAATACAATATATATATATATATATATATATATATATATATATATATATATATATATATATATATACACACACACAATTTTAGTTTAAAAATAACAACATTGTAAGTCAAAGTTTTATTGTCATTTTATCAAAAAGTCCACCAACACCAGTAGGTAATTGGTGAAATAAATGATAAAGACACATCAAAGAACATCACATAACAGTTGACTAATAATCATCCAGTGGCCTCTTAAAGTTTTATCAATTATGTAGTGATTTAAATTAGCCACAAATTGTAATTCGGCCACAACCGTTATGGGCAGGAAGTTCCATCAGTGCCCCATATTGAGCGAATCTGGCTAATAAACTGTTACGATTCACCGCACTTGAGTATCTGCCCTCCAGCCATTGTCCGCAAGGCTTACGGGAGGCTGACACTGAAGAGAAGGGTGATCTGGAATGATTAGCTTTTCAGCATCTCAACGCATTGTCAATTACAGCAATAGATTCCCGACATCACAAAATCTGACAGCGCTGGGCACACTTGTCAGATCTGCGTGATCCAGCTACTGGGTGGCTGCAGGGTGGCTGGGGTATCTGAGAGTTAAGGGTCGTCTTAACTTGACTCTCCCTTCCAAATATAAATAAATATACCTGCCTGAGCAATTTGGAATTACAATAAGGATCCTCAAGGTCTGTTATGGAGACTGAGCTCGCATACAAACTAATGATCACTTGGAGATTTGTGTGCAAGTGTGGGCACATTGATTTCTCTGACAGTTTCTCATCTGGTGTGTTTTTCTCCTCTGCACAGGCCTCTTTCTCTGTCTCCCTAGACTAATGTAGTATTCACTGAGTCTATAGGCCATGCCATGTCACGTCTAGACTGCTTGTTTTAGGAGATTAAGCTTTGGATGTCGAATAGTTCAACCACCATTCAACATTTGTTCAACAGGTTGTGGATTTGGTGCTTTGCTTATGCTTATGTACTGTATTTGTTTTAAAATCATTTCCCCTTTAGGAAATCTCATAAAAACTGTCATAATTAATTTGTGACTGTTTTACACTTTGTCAATGGTCTCCTCTGTGTCACCGTGTTGTGTATGCTTTTGCCACAAAGATGTTGTCTTTCTACGTGTATTTAACTTTGATTTGAAAAAACAATAAGGAGACTATTGACAAAGGAATTATTATTATTATTATTATTTTCAGAAAGCATTCTAACATGCTGATCTGCTGCTCAAGAAATCTTTTTTCTTTTTTTTTTGTGAACATTTGTACTGCTTATTTTTTATTTATTTTACATTCATTTATTTTTGTTGAAACTGAAACATTTATTTTCAGAATTTCATCTTATTGTGCCACTGTCTTAAAACAAACGTTGATTTCACATTGATTTCACATCAAAAAGCAATGGTTATGGTGTGAAATGCTGAAAAAAAAGCAGCAACAAAGACCTCAGGTATAAAGATTGAGTAAGTGGTGTTCTCGGGCATGAACCAAATACACAGGAGATATATAGATGAAATATAATGAAATTTAAGGGGTTATCAAAAGAGTACTTAATTTAAAGCATCATAATATGGGAATTTGTGGCCTAATAGTTATAGAGTCAGACTCCCAATCGAAGGGTTTTGATTTCGAGTCTGGGGCCGGCAGGAATTGTGGGTGGGGGGAGTGCATGTACAGTTCTCTCTCCACCTTCAATACCACGACTTAGGTGCCCTTGAGCAAGGCATCGAACCCCCAACTGCTCCCCGGGCGCCGCAGCATAAATGGCTGCCCACTGCTCCGGGTGTGTGTTCACAGTGTGTGTGTGTTTTCACTGCTCTGTGTGTGTGCATTTTGGATGGGTTAAATGCAGAGCACGAATTCTGAGTATGGGTCACCATACTTGGCTGAATGTCACATTACTTTCACTTTCACTTTGACTTAATATGGTTAAAAACAAGTAACATATTTACTTACAGGGTGTGTAGTATTTCTAGCACCAAACTGAATTTAAATCTATGTTAGCCTCTTGACTAGGCTGGACAATAACAACATTGCCTTAATCAATGGTGTGAGCTGGGAGGTGAACTGTTTCTGCAAGTGGTGCAGAAATGACATGCTTAACCTTTACTTGAATATCTTTAACTAACTGTGGTTCCACCCTTTAAAAGAGAGAGAGAGAGAGAAAATGTCTATGGAATGCCAGTATATTTTAAATTATTTGGGGGGAAGAGTGTAAACCCTTTCAGAGTGGTGTGAGAATGGGTTAATGTTGCTGCTGCATTTAATTGTTTTAGATTCTCCATCAATTCTGAGAGGCTGCACAGGGGAGTTGGTCCTGTGAAAAAAAAAGAAAAAAAAATAGTCGGTCTGAAGCGTTTTAAATTATCCAAAAATGAATGGAGGTATTCAATCTACTCTCAGATGTTAAAATTAGGTTTGCGACACTCACTGCGCGTGCCATCAAATTTCTCATTTTGAGCTCAAGTCTGTGTTCCTCAGAGCTCGTATTTGCGCAGATGGAACTTTGCCGAGCCGCGGTTCTTCTGGGATCTGAGAATTTTCACAGTTTGATGAGAAATGTTCCACTCCATCACTTCTATAGATTATTTTCTGCCTGTAAATTTCTGACTTTTATTAATCAAATCATTGCCGCACCCCTCCCGACCCCCCGCCAGCCGAGCGGTGGAGGTGTGCTGGAGTCTCCTGCCTTGAATTGGGTGTTGTGCTCACAGCATCTTCACCCAAGGGAGAGAGTCAGAGAGGTGAGATCTTGAAAGAGCTGACCAGAGTTTCTGCCACAATCTTTCTCTCTGATGGGATCTCATTCGTATGTAAAATATGGTTCAGTGATTGTATGTTACAGTAGCAATACCTTGACAGCATCTGAAACGTAAACCCTTTTGCGTAGGTCATTTGATGTTTAAAGAATATTGAGTTCATGAATATTTTTCATGTATTTAATGAAATATGGTTGTATGCACATTAAAGTCATTACATTTCAGATGTTTTCTGGGTTGATTACTTACAAAACTGGTCTGTTAGCGATTCCAAATTGCATTACACAATTTAATCAGATTACTTTAAGATTACTTTTACTCTAACTTGTTTATATTGATTTAAATAATATAATATTGTACCATCTGTGTCCCTGGATCACTAAAGCAGTAATAAGTAGCACAGGCATATTTGAAGTAGTAGCCAACAACACATTGTAAGGGTCAAAATTATAAATTTTTCTTTTATGCCAAAAATCATTAGGATATTAAGTAAAGATCATGCTATATGAAGATATTTTGTAAATTTCCAACTGTAATTATATCAAAACTTAATTTTTAGTCAGTAATATGCCTTGTTAAGAATTCATTTAGACAAATTTAAATGCGATTTTCTCAGTATTTAGATTTTTTAGTTGTATCTCAGCCAAATATTTTCCTATCCTATGAATGGGATTATATACATATATTCAAGAAGGGAAATTCTAAAGATGAAAAGGAATAATTTGGGAGAATCAATAAATTATGAATAATTTATTGCTATTTTGTGTATAATATTTAATCAGTAAACAGTAACTGTTAGTAAGAATCAGAGTAGTTTTATATGTAATATAGGCCTGGTCTTAGTACAAGTTATCCAGATTACATGTAATCAGTTACTATACCCAGCACTAACAACTGCTCTGTGATATCAAAGTTCCAGCTCATCTCAATCAGAGGTACAATATGTTTTTAATGCCATGGTTCAAGTAAACACTCAAGAATGAATCTCCACAACCAAAAGATGTTGAAGAACTTCCGACACAGTCAGATTGCTGATTTAAGTAGTTATTTTGCTGAATTCGCTCAATCCAGCCAAATCCTTGGTGTACAAAATTGGGAACACATTCTAAACCAACACTGCTTTTAATTCATTTCTTTGTATGCGGCTCAAGTGCAGAAAAGAGACACAAACACAGAGGGAGGGAGGAGGAAGTGCGTATTGGTCCTGCTTATGTGCTAACTGAAGTCCCACTTGGGGATGGGATTATTTTCAATACGTCATTCAGAGAGAATGCATGAACTGTTTTCTTCGCACTGAATGCTGTCCTCGGGGTGTAAATCTTAGGGGAGTAGGATTCGGTTCTTAACAACTACAATAATTTTGTTTCTTTGATGACCAAAATAGATGTTGAAAATAATCTGACTACACACATTTTGGGCTGTTTGCACACAGGAGACTTAGACAAAGTAAAATTTAAGTAAACTTTTCTCTTCAATATAAATATTCTCAAGAAGTAATAATATTTATCTGGTGAGCATATGCTTGTACTTTATGGATGAGGAAAATAGTAGTTGCGTCAGCTGAAAGGTTAACTGCTGTATTGTTGTCTACTGAAGAAGCGTTCCAGAAATAATGTAACTTTTTTTGTAATATTTTTAAACATATTTAATAGCCTAGTTCCAAAAAAAATAACAATAATACTAATAATAATAAAAATAATAATAATAATTAATATCTATGTGACATGAAAATATACATTATGTAGCAACAACATTAAAAAAAAAACAAATTCTGCAATAAGCTTATTTAATCACAGTATATAAACAGAATATATATTCCATTTTATTTTAATAATCATAATCAATAATCTTGTTGGTGTATATCGATTTATAGTAAAATTCAACCACTCAATTGCATCTTTTGTAGTTGTTTTTTAATGCTGGAGATGGTTTGTTTGGTGAAAGGCTTGGAACTCTGCTGTTCATCCATATGTTGTAAACGATGGGAAAAACCCTTCTTGAGCCATGTTTCCGGAAAACAAAGTTGGCAGTTGCTGTTCCAAATCACTTACAACACTATTGCATGTACAACAGCAAATAAATGTCCAAGTAGAGAAACTTTAGCAGTGCCAGTTTAAGGTACATGCATCTCAGGAAGTAAAACACGGTGCAGTGGCCTTTATTTAACCACCCGTTCTTGGCAGGACACCCAGAGCGGTAAAGTGAGTAGAGGCCAACACAAGATTATCCACTGCACTTTGCTCTCAGCCAAACTATGACATTTTCCCAAATCTGAAGTGCTTGAACCATGGACTGCAGCGGTGGAGCGCTGTCACACTTCCACGCGCCATCATTGTCGAGGAAAGCCCGGTCCCTTTTCTCACATCGAGACGACGCCTTAAAAAACAATATGACTCCAGTGCGGCATAGCGATTACATGGGTCAGCTCTCTGCGAAAGCATCGAGTAGCATTGAGCCTGATTTAATGCTCTGGAAATTTCAGCCTGTCTATCTGAGGTCAACAGACTTTCTTTCAGAGAAAAGGAAAGAATGAGCAGAGGAAGCTTTACAGCGTGATGGCATGATGCCTGGGCTGCTTAATGGAATCACAGCGAGCAGAGGAGAACGGCTGGCAGAACCCTACGCCGCTTTCCCATGAAACCCCTGGCAGAGTCAAAGCAACAGCATGTAAACCACTCTGCACCCAACACAATCGCTCTTTGTATGAAGCCGAACGCCGTTGAGTGGAGGGTACTTCAATGGAGCGCCGATACGCCCGACTGAACGTGACTGTCAAAAGTGACAAGGTGCTTTGAACGACAATTACTGTTGCTTATAGCTTAGCTGGATGATTCTAATCTGAACATGCTCAGTGGATGTACTGGGGTGAGCCGTCACTTTGGCGTATTTACAAATGGAGCCTTAAATAAGATGTAAATGAATTTGTGCATGTTTAGATAAGCTCCCATGGATGATTTCATTACTGGAAATCTCATGCAGCATAACTGTATCAAAACCAAACCTGGTGTGGAATGCTTTAAAGCCATGATGGATGCGTTTACATTCATTGTGCACGAACACAGTGACTTTTGACTGGATTTTGCAATCAAAGAACAGATTTTAATGAACCGTAGTTGACTGTAGTAATCAAATTAGTCCATTAGTTATCTACAAGGGCTCAAGATTTGGCTAGTTTAGTTACTTCAGCAGTTAGCATTTTTACTATGGCATGATTTACAGTACCACAATTGTATATTATACATGATTGACAAATATGCATCACATTAAGTTTATTAGGTTATTTATGTTAAAATTGTGAAATCCAAATGGATGTAAATTGTATATGCCATTCAAATAAATATTACATTTAGCCATATAGAGTATAGACTTCATAAATGGCAAAACTTTCAGTAAATAATTCACACATATTTTATTATAATTTAGTAGTTAAGTGAATTTTTAAGCATCTAAGAATAATTTTACTCTTTCTGCTCACAAACTGTGGTCATTTGCATTTTAGGAGCGTTTATGGAGCTGATTGCCAAAGAAGCAGTGATGGTAGCATGTGCCAACCAAGCAACTGACCTTGAGAGGTCACTAGTTAGTTTTTATCACCAACAGTTAGTTTTCTCCCTCAGTATACTAAAACTTGATTATTTAATCAACAAAACTACCAAAACAATGCAACTCACTCTTATTTATCGTGTATCACTGACATCCTCCGGTTGAATCTGAGGACAACAAACACAGTTATTGCTTTTGGAGTGGTGTGTTGCAGATTTTAAGTAAATTATGTTGTTTTATTGATGGCCGTTATGGCATTGTTATCAGGTACGTTGTCCGGTATTATTAACATTTGCAGTTTTAATATTTAATTTCATCATGTGCCTTGCATGTGTTTGTATTTTCTCAGAGGAAGATGAGAGTGCTGCCCAACACCGCAGCCCACCTCTGAGGCGTCCTCCTAATGAAATCATTAAAAGTAATAAACAAAATTGCTTATCAGGAGAAAATATTATTTTCTGGAGGTAAACAGGTCCGCAATAATAAACCTTTATAATAAACCTATAACAACCTCCTCAAAGGTGACATCCAGGTGCACTCGGCCGCGAGTAATGTAATTGGCAAAAATACAATAAAACATATTGCATTGGATTATTACGCAATAATGCTGGAATCATTGCAGCCTAATTTTAAAAACAGAAGTGCGCTATAAAAGTAAACCCTTAAATATCAAATAATATTACATTACAGCATAATTTTGCCTCACAGCGATAGCAGAGCTATTCGTAGATTATTACCGCAGTTTATAAGGAAGAGCTGTGTATTTTCAGCAAAATGCCTGACAATTAATGGGACAAATTAAGTTTATAATGATGATGGTAATGTGGAGGGTGGTTATTAGTATGTGTTATTGTATTAGTTTTATTGTTTTTATTATTGTTGTTTCTATTAGTAGCAGTAATAAAGGACGCTGCAGCAGGAGATGTGTCATTATCACAGAAGCCTTTGAACGAGGGAAATAGTGAATCATTCACCCCCACCCTCTCCTGCCCAGAAGTCCCCCTTTTCACTGGCTGATCATCCATCACTCTGTTCTTGCCTAAGCACTTCACCTCGACAGCAATCCAAAGCAGAAGCCAGCACTAGAAGTCTAACGCCATTAATGAAGGGTGAGAACATTGGCTGGAACTGCTCTCTGTCATGTTTGCCGCTGACGTTGGCTTTGAACAGAAGAGCAGTTGGGTCATTCCTTAATGTGCCGTACAATTTTTTTTTTTTGCACAATATTGCAAATAAATGAGCATCATTTTAAGAGGGTGTTGCCATTTCTTTCATGTCTTCAAATGCTTTTGACATGAAAACCTATCAATTTATTATTTATTATGCATATTATTTTAAATACTTTTTTTCCCCTTTTTTTCTAAGAAAAGTGTTTCAAACATGTTGCATATTGTATTTTTATTTTTGTTGCACTACAAGAAATGATTGTATTGGTAATACAACAACTTCTTTTGGATTTATTTAAATTATTCTTTGTCAAATTTTCCATTGTTAATGAAAGTCTTTCTAAGTTTTAAAGCATAAACCTCAATTTTTTTGTAGAGTGATAATGGAAAGCATTAAAAACCTCTATAACAGCAAAAAAAAAAAAAAAAAACATGGCCCATATAGGCACATTACTACTCAATTATAAGAAAATAAAAATATCCGAAAGGCCCCTGGGTCCTTAGTCTTTGATAATATTTTGTTGGGATGTTTTGTCTTTCTGTTGCAGCAGCAGTGGCACAGATATTCTAATACCTTTTAACAAGGCATCCATGAAACTTGCATTCTCTTATTAATTGCTGGAAGAATGAAACCTTACAGCCAATTAGAAGACGACTTTCTTATGCAGATTTTGGCTTACACACACTGCTATAAGGCATTCCCTCCCAAAAACAAAACAAAACAAACTCAAACAAGAAAACAAACAAATAAAAACTGCTTGCAAGGAGTTTAATGAACATGTTGTGGAGCTAAAGGATGCATGTTTAACAAGCTTTGTGATTGTTCTCTCTTGTTTTAGATTATAAAAACAAATATAATATATACATTCAATACAATATACATACATACTGTACATATATCTATATGTGTGTGTGAAAAAAAAAAAAAACATAAATATTTTATACAAAAAATAATATTTGAAACTAGTGCATGTATATACTGTACTAGTCAAAAATAATTTTGTTGTTTTTAGAAATGCATACAAATTGACAGCATACCTGCATGCATATTTCCCACTGTTATGCAGGTATGTTTGCGTATGTAAACACACAAAAAGCCAAACTGCATCGCCGTTTCTTGTCTGGTGTAGACTAGACCATTTGCACATGAATTCAGCCCACAGGCCATTAGAGTCCGTCTGCAGGCCCCTGTCTGTCCATCGCCACGGTGCACTGGGTCTCAAAGATATCTAATTATTTACCAGAGGTCAGGGAGCAAGTGCCCTCAACAAATCCAAGAATAGGACTCTCTCCTATTAATCTCCATTCTGCCGATGATAGATACGAGAAAGGGAAGGAGTCACTCATGCCCGCTCCTGATTTACAGAGAAGCATCAATCTTGTCATCTGTTCGGCAAACAATAACTGTCAGAGGCGAGGAGGAGGGCGAAGGGGGGTTCAGCCTGACTACTGTATGTGTGAACTCATCTGTAATGTTGCCTTTCCTCATTTCTTCATGATGGAATTGTTGGGGACACATCGCTTTTCCCACAATCCATTTGTGGGCCGGTTGACAGAAATAGGGTGAAGGTGGAGAAAAGTGAACCAAATTGCCCGCATTTAGCCGAAGTCGACTTCCAGTCGCCGGACGAGTGAGTGAAATAAAAGCGGATGGTGATAGAGTTACAAAATATTTGTCGGGAGTCAACCTCGGAAAATGAGCCACTGTATATCTGATATGTTTATCAGATGTAAACAGGACATTTTAAGAGCCGATTGTCTTTGAAACGATCTGCATAGGATGCGCTGGGTTTGTTATGAGGTGGATGGATCTATCAAAACAATGGTTTCCATACTCTCAAACAAGAGGCCATGTAACCTTTCTACATGCTGCAGGATATACAAATGTCTTTCCTTCCTCACTATGTTGAAAGAGTTGTCTTTGTGTACTTGGAACATTTATTTGTGGGCACTGTAAGCCATAAAATAGTCCAATCCGGTCTTTATGTTGTGGAAGGAGCTGCTTTGAAAACTAGTGACAGGCATTTCCACCTCCGAGTTTCTATTAAATTCGGGAATTTTCTTTAGTGCATTGAGTGTTGCGCGTAAATGAACAAACTACCAAGAACCCTCTGACCTCCGGAAAAGAATTCGTCATTTGATTTTATTGTTCGGAGACCGACTTTGTTGGGAAGTAAAGAGAGAGTGAGCAGATTTGTTTGGTTGCGCCAAAAACATTGTATATCTCTGTCCCTATAAGTATACCCGAGACGTTTGGGAAGACTGAATTATCGGACATAGTCATTGTATTTTACCCAGTTATTTTAATGCAATTCTATCATTGTCTAAATCTCAGATGGGATTCTGCTTGCTTTTGCAGGGACGGTCGCTCTCTGTGGAGATATGGGACTCTATACAGTGATTTTGTATGACATGATCTGTGTAAACTCTGTCGACAATAAGCTCAGCGTTATCAATCTTTTTCTCGTTTCAATAAGAACTTTACCAAGACCTTGCTCCTCAGGATGAAATATAAATCCAGTTTGGCATGTCATGTGCACAGGCATATGTTATTGTAAATTGACATATTTATAAAATAAGCACTCCACTTTTATTTTATTTCTCATCATGTGCTCAAAGAGGTGGATGAGGTGTTGAGTGTCATGCATGTAGCCTCACACTTTACAAATTAGACGTGTTTGTTAAACCTCATACTTAGGGTTGGGGATTTCAACAAACTCCTAAATGAAGTTTCAAGCTTCTGTTCATGACTCGTCCTTTAAATGATATCTCAAAATGTGTGGTTTGTTGAGCAATTGGATTGAAGTTTTTGTTCTTGCACACAATATAACAGTGCCTTACACTGAAGGATGGACCTGAGTCATATGTAGAGAGATATGGGGTTTGGTTACACTGCAAATAAATTGTAGAAAGTGTAGAAACAATTTTTACTCAGAAAATTATTGTTAATCTCACGAACAAGTACAAAGAAATGGCAAATTGCCTAATTTGACATGGACCTTATATATATATATAGACAACACTTAATACCTACATAGCAACACCCTAGCATTACAAAATATAAAGAACTCACATTATTGTTACTGTGCATGTGGCAACCGTGTACAATTGCAATTTAAATCACACCCATCTTTATAATCAATGCCGTGCCTAATGACTGTGTCTAAGCGGGGCTACATCGCCCTCATCTACATCACTAAGAGAGGATCAAAGAGTCCCAATCTTGTTTTCTATATAAATAAGGAGCTGGATTTGAGCACAAACACCCCTGTTTTCCAAGATATTGATGGTGGGTTGAATTAATGTGTCCTATAAGACAACACACCAAATCCCTGCAAAGCCGGGAACAGTCCACCCTCTTAGACACTTGACATTTGTTTTTCATCATGAACTTAAAGGTCACTAGCTGCCGGAGTGCCTGCCATCCTGTTTTGGTTTGCATTTGCATTAATTTTATTACCACCACACTCTCTGGAAACTCCAATTGTTTGACTTTTTTTATTAATCTGATGTTGCACATTTCCAAACAAACAAGGTATTTAAAGAAGAAAGAAAAGCATACTTCCTGAAAAAAAGCAGAAATCTATCTATCTATCTATCTATCTATCTATCTATCTATCTATCTATCTATCTATCTATCTATCTATCTATCTATCTATCTATCTATCTATCTATCTATCCTTCATTATATTGCATTTTTTTCTATAAATATCTGTTGGTTTGACAAAATACACCATACAGTACATAATACAGTTAGTTACAATTACATTGAACAACAATTTTAACAAATATATGCTGTATGTGTATGTTTTTAAATAAATTGGTACTTGCTTGTACTGTATGTATCTGTTATACAAAGGCAGGGCAAATCACTTGCTCTTCCAGCTGCGAAATGTGAATAATTTCCCATGAAGCCCTGCGGCCATATTCATTAACCTGCCTTTTGACTGGGCCAGTCAGATCTGAGTTCCAGTCATTAATATGCGTGACTCTTTTAATGAGGCTTAACAACCCTCCACGCCTCTCCTTTGAGCGACTCGGTGATCTTCAGAGGCCGTGTCTGTGCTCAGGATATTCCCCGTCTCCTGTCAAATAGAAATCGCTCAGTGCCTGCTCTTAAATTCAGGTAGAATAATGACCTAAATACCAGGTTAAACTTAAGTGAACTGCTAGATTGACATAATTACATGGTTTCTAATCCAGATTAATATTTAAAGATATTCTGAGGCTTTTCAGAAGGGCCTGTGAGATTTGTATTAAACCAGTGAGAGTAAAAAGGAGTGGGGACCATGGATGAATTAATCATTCAGAGCCAAGTGGATTTCTATTTCTCGCATTTGTGTAGATTTTTTGTTGTAAATGTTATTTCCCCTTATATGACCACAAATAGAGTAGTCTGGCTTCTTTGTTTGCATTACATCTTTCATGTTACGCATAATACATGCAGATAATAAAAACGGTGTTAGTTAGTTGTTAGTAATTTTCTTTTATAGAAATATTCAGCAAAGAAACATTAATAAAGACTTTACATTGTTACAAGTGCTGCTCTTTTGAACTTTATATATTTATATCAAATAATCTGTTCAGAATAATGGCCACAGAGAGGATGCACAAACTGAATGACCACCTGCATTGATTTCCTCTCAGCGGAGGGAACGTGACATAAATAATTCAGGTCTGATACTGTAAATGATGGCAGGCAGCGCCTCGGAGGTCAGCAGGTACTGGAGAAATGAGCTGGGCCGATTCGAAGGACTCGCTAGCTGTCAGTTCATCCACCCCACGGTGATTTTGTTATTAATTCCCATTTGTGACCATGCATGGTGCTATGACCGCCGAACACACAAACTATTTATACAGGTTAAGGAGATCAATTAGATACTGGCCTTCCAACTATGCCCTGCCATCCGAAGAGTCCAACCTCGAAGCGCAGAAGATGGAGAAAGAGATGGATTCTTCCATGAACAAATCTTTCAGTAGGCTACTGTATATTTACGAGTGATGGTGTTACGACCCAAAGGGATCCAAGCTGCAAAGGTCAATAAGTCAAAAGCAGAGGGTCATATATTCACAAAAAGTTTGATCAAACACTTTGAAAAAAAAAAAAAAAAGTAGTCAAGCTTAATATTTGCTCTCTCATCTCTCAAGCAACTTCCTGTAAGCCGTGGAGACGTTGGCTAAAGTTTGCTGGCTTTAACAGTCAATATCCAGAACTCCGAGCATGACAGATAAGCCCACACTTTTGAGGGTTTTGGGTTATGTTGTGTCAGGCCATCTGTTATAACTGTGTTTTCCGCCTTATTGCTGAAGTGGTCAAGTCCAGCAGTGAATCATGCCGGTCTGCTGGGACATAAACGCACATAATTTGTCATGTTTTATGTTCCTTGAGCATTCTTGGTCAATCTTACTCTGCTATATGAGCATTTAATTTGACAAATCCATATTATGATTGATACACATAATGAGACCAGATATGTGTTTATAATGTTTAACCTAATATTTCAGAAGATTGCTGTCATTATGGGGAAAATTGTGGCTTTCTTCACATTTCTGAAAGACTTTCCACTTTTTGAAAGTTTGTTTCATTAAATATAAAGTCTAAGCAATTGTATGCAGTTTTGTGTATTTTTGCGACTTTGGAGCCCCCTAAGGTTAAGCATTTACTGTCGTAAATATACCACTCTCGTACTTTAGCTGTGCACGTGCATTTGTTGATGCCGTAAAGCAATCCGTCCTATTTGAGTTTCTGCTCACCGATCTCAGAGGTGAACTATTTTCAGAATGGCGTTTGTCCCTAAAAAAAGTTGTGTTGAGGATATTTGCTATGACGTTGTTTTGCTGTTGCTAAACTGCTTATGTTTTATATTTTACCAAGGCTGGTAGGCGGTTGCAAAATTGTTCTGTTAGGTGTTTACTTAATAGCGCAAGAAAAAGTATCTGATATTCAATATAGGTATGTGACAATCTGACCTATATACGCACGAGCGCTTTGTTCCCAGCAGGTAATCAGCGCCAGACGCGTCGGTGACTTTGGAAATATTTCTTATCTTTGCTTTGTGAATACCTCTAAAGCCCATATGCTAGTAACGTAAATTACGTCCTCACGTTGATTCTCCAAGTTGTTTGCCGTAAGTAGAAAGTTATAAGCGAAGCAACATTTCTCTCGTGTTTGCCATCAAAATCCGCTATGAAGGCGATTATTATTATTTTTTTTTGTTTCAAACCCAATACTTCTGATAGAATATACATTTAACTTGAATTAGGTGAAGTTTGGGATGGATTGTAACATTCGCATGTGTTTTTTTTACGATCCGCAAGTGACGTTGTTGTCAAAAGCAGAATCTGCCATTCAGTTATATTGGCTTCCAAAACTTCTCTGTTTTCATCAATCCGTGCAGTATTTTTCAAAGAAATCATACAGAACAAAGGTTTAGAATCTCTAGATTACATTATTGCCATGATTTTGTCAAACATATAAATAAATACCATGGATGGTTATGTATTTGTTTAGGAACAACTGTGCTTCTAGCTGCCTGCTAGGTCATGTGACCCGTTTATGGCAAGCTGATTAGCCGAATGTTGCAAACATTTCAGCCCATGTGTGCTGTATTATTCTTACAAACATTGTGAAAATAATTAAATTTGACCAAATCTGTGCAGAATAATACAGCACACATGGGCTGAAATGTTTGTAAGAATTTTTTTTCCAAAAGTAAATTAAAGCAGCAAAAAAAAAAAAAAAAAAAAAAAAAAAAAAAAATACTGTAGTACTTGTAGGCTTACAAGTATATATTATACATAAGGGTATATTACTTTTTGAAATCTAAATATCATATACTTAAAAATAAATAAATATAATATACTTTTGATATAATATGATATCATATTTTTAAAATGCTGATTATTTTGATTTTATGTGGAAATATATGTGTGGATTGATGCTCTCGGTTTCATTAATTAGTGGTTAATTAGAAATAATACATTTTTTATAATTACCTTTTAAAAAGAGGTCACCTTAATCTTGTTGGGCAATTTATTACCTACACTCTGGTGTTTGAATTATGCAAATAGACCAAGAAATTATGATGTTATGATATTTTGAAGTGTTTAATCAAGCGGAAGAGGTCACAGTTTTTCACTGTTTTATTGTTATAATTAGGTACAAAATGACCCCTAATTTCCGAATTTAAAAATTCCATAACTTTCTTAATAATTATCAGATTTTAATCATTTAAAATTTTGAAAGTTATTTTTATTATCTATCATATGGTTATGATTATATATTCATTTTCTAGTATTGAGTCTCTGCCGTGTAAATCTGTCGGATTATTTTGGCCGTTTTAATGCATACCACGTGAGAATCGATTATTGAAAAGTAATACTTAACATTTCTTAATAGCATTCCACATAATCTGAGGAATCCTTCATGTACTGTACGTTGCACAAATGGTTTGGGACGAGTTTGTTTTACTCTATCAATATAGTAGTAATGATTGCCTTAGTAAAGTCTACTAGTAAATAAAACGTGTAAAATATATCTGTCTAGTTTTTCCTCTGTGTTTTTATTCCTGACTCAAGAACTCACCTGAATTAATGCATCCTTCCAGCACTGGAGTCCAGGGCCCTCAGGAGCCCTGCAGAAGAGCCAGACAGACAGACAGACGGATAGAAAGAAACCTTCTGGAAATCCCTCCTTCATACATTTAAAAGTACTGTAAGTATTTTCTGCTCCTCAAAGGTTAACAATCATACGATTTTTAGCTGATATGGTCACTCCTATTCAATGTAATGCAGTGATTACCAAGTTACGTATGTCACTAATCATTATATACATGCACACGTTAAATAGCTTCAATATAATTAAACTTGATACATCATATTTATTATTATTATGATATTTTTTTGTATTTTATATAATTTATTTTAAATGTGTATAGGCAGAACTATATTACTAAATACTTTGCAGCCAAACTGTTGCAATATATCATGTGAACAATTTTGTTAATATAAACTGTCGGAACAACAGATACATTTGACTTTATAATGCTAGAAATAGAAATGATTATCTGTAGTTTCATCATCAACAAAACAAGCAGTGTTGGTTGGTAATTCTTTACTCGGTAAGATATCGCTACTCTTAGGTCCTCCGTAATGCTGGGATGCAAAACTCTTCTTATTGCATTACGCTAAACAGCGACTGTATATGTGGCACAATTAGTTAAATATCAGTTGGCAGCGCTGATTGAATGTGGACTTCCTCCAGTGATACAGTGATATTTGCTTTCCTAGCAGAGACAATGTCTGTACTAATCGTCTTCAGCACTGATCTCCATACTAACTAGCAGAATACATATCCGTGCTCATAAATCAGCATTTCCAACAGCTCTTTAGTACGAGCATATTCCCACTCAGGCGGTGACACATTGCAGAGAGACAGAGAGCGAGAGATGGAGAGAGAGAAACTCTGGGCTCTGGCAAGCCGCACCATGTCAGTGACGGGCAGGGAAGCACGCTGCCACCCTCTCTAAGATCTTTTTAAACTCCGCACGGGTTCTCATGCCATCTGGACGGGCTGTGAGTGGCCCAGATCGGGGAGGTTGCCAGCAGGCCTCCGTAGCGCAATATGGCCCTCCCTTTAATGAACCGCTAACTGTCCTCTCTTTAAATCGAAGTGACATTTTACCCTTTATCTTTGACGTTTCTGAAGGCCTACGCACCGTCCACTCATTAGCATTCCTTTACCTAGGAGAAATATATATTCCTGGTTTTGACAGTGTTCTGTTTGCTTCTTTATGGTGTGTGCGATGCTTTCACATGTTTAATGCATATCTGTTTTGACAAGCACATCGATTTTCTTAGGATGCGTTGACCTTGTGTATGTAGCCATATTGAACAGTTCAACCTAAATCACTATATATCTGTTTATATTCTGATATCTTCTTTTTAACGAGACATTTTTCAAAATATATTCTTTTGAGTTCTACAGGAGAGAGAGAGAGAGAGAGAGAGAGAGAGAGAGAGAGAGAGAGAGAGAGAGAGAGAGAAGTGCATAGCAGTTTGAATGTGATTAATTGATGACAGAATTGACTTGGGTGAGGTATCCTTACTAGAAAAGTGAGGACTGTATGATATAGTCTGTGCATGTGTGAATTGTGTTTTTGCAGCTGATGCCAATTTAGACCGTTTGTATTTAATGAAGGAGTATAAAAAAGCTTTGACATATCTAAGGATCACATGGCCATATGGACACACAAACTCTCTCCTTCACATGCAAATCGTCCAAAACCAGGACAAAGTGAGATTAATAGAGCTATGTTTTTTTTTTTTTTTTTTTTAGTGTAAAATCTTTGTAAAGTTTAAATATAAAGTGTACAATTTATAATATTAATAACATTTAACAATTTTAATAGAATAAATAAATTCATATATTGATATACATTTTATGGCATTTTCTAGCTGTCAGACATTCGAGATTTAACATCAGACATGCACATTAGAAATTACCATGGGACCACCTTTTGTTTGGATCTGCTCTGGAATTAAGACTTTTGCATAAATCTCTTAAATTCTGCCCTGAAGCCATTAAAAAATAGAACATGAAAATTAAAGCTGTGTAAATGATATTTAATCTCTTGCACAATATAATATTTGCATGTTCTGTCCGACATTAGGACTCAAGAGGACAATTGAAGATGAACTCCATTGTGATATTCATCTCATAACATGGGACTCACCCTTGGGCTACCGTCCTATTTACAGGCCACGCTAAAGAGGGATTATATAAATATCATTAAAGCATACCGTAATAAAACTAGCTCTGATTTATTCATGTGAACAGCATGGAAATGTATACAATTATTTGATGGAAACAAAAGCCGTTTGGTTAAATGGCTGAACATAAGGGTTTTAGACTGAGAGGGAGAGGGAAAAAAATATAAAGCAAGAGATAAATTGATGCTCTGTAAAGCCTCGTGATAATTGGTGATAGTTTTTTTTTTTTTTTTTTTTGGAAAGCTGATTGTGAATACTTCATAAAGTCCCAGTGATGAAAAGAGAAAGTGTGTTTTCATAGTCTAATAAGTGTATGAGTTTGTCTGCATGCGTTTATGAGTGTCTGTTGGAGGGTGTAAGATGGAGCTGACGTCCCTGTTGAATTGACAAGCCGTTGCAAGAGGATTTGGAGGATCCGATCTGATTCTGAATCTTCCGTAGGGGATGGAGACAGACTTCCACAGGCTGAGAATCTCCCTTCATTAATCACCGTCATTATTATTGATTTAGAGCGAGGAGCCCCCTCTACTGGGGTAATAAGAGCACGTTCTGCATTCTCAAAGCCTGCTGAAAGAGATTTGGGATTTTTCTTCCCTGTACTGTCTCACCTTCGAGGGAAGCGTTTGCAGATGGGTGTGGAATCGGAGTGAAATTTTCCAGACTGGACTCGCTCACCGCTCTTCCCATAATTCCGGGTGTCTAACAGACCGCAAAGCATCAGAAACAACAGGAAATGTCCTTAAGGACACTGAGGTGTAAAATTAGTGGTGTTCTTGGACTTTATGTGCAAAGCTTCCAATTCCTATTGTTGTTGTTTTGTTTTTTTGTTGTTGTATTGTTTTGTTTTATGCTCAGTGGATGATTCCATCTTATTGTGTATTCCAGCGGCCCTTCCGTTTATTGTGCAAGGTATTTTACTGTGTGTGGTGTGGTCCTCTGTCTGGTTTGTTATTCTCATTGGGTTTTCCTCTTGTGTGTTTGGTTAAAGCGCTGACAGACTTACCGAGCTCGACTTCCTCCTCGGCTCCAGATGTTTAGGATGGCCTCCTGTGATACGACCTCGCCAGGTTTCAATATAAAGAACAGACTGACAATGAATGTTTACTGCAACATTTACTCCCAAAAATCATGCTTGCCATACCAGCCTGTAAACTGTATATAATGCATTTTAAAAGGATTTTTGATTGCATTAATTATCATTTCATGAATAACCACAACCACAGTTATGATACTTCATTGGTGCACCTTTAGAAAGAACAATGTGTCCATTAAAAATGGCAGACAAACAATTTCAGATAAGGAACCTACAAGTACTACAATGCATTTTAACTTAAGTTACAATTATTTACAAAAATATATAATGCATTACGATAAATTTTATGAATATGTTTTTAATGTATTACACAGCATTCAAATGTTCTTGAATAATGCAGTACTACACAGTACTAAACAAGTTATTTTTACTTGCTGCTAACAGTATCCAAGACTGTTTATGCTCAGTGTAAATTGCATCATTTTACACCACCGTCTATAATAATAACTTTTGGAAATGAAAAACATGAATTTTACACAAGAGCAAAAAAAAGAAAAAAAAAAAAAAGAAAAGAAAATTATATATATATTAGTATTTTATGTCCTAAACACGGTTCTGTGCTGTTGTATGTATATCAGTTATCATTTAATTATTGTTCATTAAAAAAAAAAGTTAATTTCTAAAATGTTATTTGTATGCATAATAGTTATCTTTTTTAATTTTAATCAATTAATACACACACACATTTGTTTTTGTGAAAAGTGGGGACATCCCATACTTTCTAAAAAAAAAACTCATTCTGTATGATTTATAAGCGTTTTGTAATACCTGTGTCATACCCATGTCATTATACAGAGTTGTGTCCTGATATGTCACAAAAACAAGAACACACACACACACACACACACACACACACACACACACACACACACACACGTGTCTATTTATTATAATATTTTTTTTGCATTCAGCATTTTGCTAATGAAGACAGAGAAATTGCATACAGAGAAATTACAAACATATCCCTTTTTAAAAATTGATTTATTTATTATTTATTTTGTCTAAACAGGCTAGATGTTGTGTTCCACTCATTTTATTTTAAGCACCTTGTGCCCTGAGTGCTATGTAAATACTATATGTAGCTCAACTTAAACCATGCATTCATTTTTATTTAGCATCTTGTGTAAATGGACACCTTTTTTTGTGTGTGAAACATATACACATTCATGTGAAATATTTTTATTTATTTTTGTATATATATATATATATATATATATATATATATATATATATATATATATATATATATATATAAAGGCTATCTGGTTGTTAAAGTAACCAAAACATTTGATTTAAAAGAATGTTAGAAGATGATGAATGTGCAGGTTACTGTATGTAGATGTGTGATTGTATTAATTCTAAAGGGAGTTAAAGGGAAAATGTGATGCTGCTCTTTTCATCAAGGCTTTTGACTAGTGCCTTATTGTATCTGTGACATGCGACTACACACTTCAAGACACAGCTTATCCCTCCAACAGCAGCAAAACAAATGTAATATCCTGCAATTTGAGAGAATGAGAGACAGAGCGAGTGTGTATATGTGCGGGTGAGAGAGAATAAATAAACAGTGTTTTATGGGAAAGGATATATGAGATTTCTGACAGGAATATTACTGGAGGACTAGACGAAACTCCCCGACATGCCAGCCGTAATTTGTGTCGATCAAATTACATTTACCGTCGCTGCGTTCCTGGAGCTGCTGTAATTTCTCATATTCTTTCATTCCTCTCGCTTCAGATGCACAAAATCCATCATATCTGGGAAAATGGATAAGTGCTGTGTAACAATCATATTGCCTGCGCTCTCCATTATGCCGTGTGTCATCTGATCTGTAGGTGGAAAAGTTAGAAAAACATGTCAGCCTCACTTTATGGAGTCTTTATGGGTTTCAGGGGCTGTTGATATGACAAGAAGACAAAACGCTGCTTTTGAGGTTTGTTTGTTTATTTGTTTTGTGTCAATGAAAATTGTCATCCATTCAGTAGTCATTTTTATTGAATGACCTACAAAATGTTTGTAACTTCTCAGCCCTTATATCATCAAAAGAACTGGAAATAGGCCCCTCCCTCTTTTATAAATGATTAAATGATACATTTCCTAGCTTCTGATTGGCTGCAACCATAGTGGCCTATAATGTATTTATGTTTGCTACATGTGTTCATTCAGCAAATTATTTTCTCCAAGTGTTTGTTTTGTTTTTATTATTCTTTATTCTTCTCACTTTCTTTCTTTCTTTCTTTCTTACACATTTTTTTTCACTTCAGTCCTTATATCTTCAAAATAACTGGAAAATGGCCCCTCCCTCTTCTCATATTTGATATAAATTCTCCGAATGTCCATTTTTTCTCTTCTTTCCGGTAGCATCTGATTGGCTGCAACCCAGGTCTGTTTGTTATATTCACATTCTACAGATGCATTTATCCAAAGTGACATACAAATTTGTCTTTTTGTTTTATTTCTTTTAGTCCTTCTTTCACCTTAATTTTAAACCACCAAAAGCACTGTAAACATCTTCCTCCCTCCTCTCAGTTTTTAATTGGTTCTTGATATTAATTGTCCCTCCCTTTCTGTAGCATCCGATTGGCCACAACCTCAGCGGCCTCCAGTTTGTATTTAACATTTCCTACATCCTCCTCCGCTCTCTCGGCCCTCGAGATCCAGTCCTCTGATACGCATTTTATTCGTCGTCTTTTTTTTGTTTTTTTTTCTGTTGACTCAATTTGTTCCCGGCGTTGGAGAGTGGAGGCAAATTAAGAGGCGTGAACTATGACAGTCCGTGACACCGCCTCAGTCCACGCTCTCCACACCGCATAATGATTACATTACAATCCTGTGATATTATTCAAAACGACTGCTGATAAATGAATGATAAACTCGGGGGTTAGGTCTCCTTTATTACCGAGGTTGATAAGGCAGCTAATCAGTGGCCAAGCAAATGTCATTACATAAATTATGAGTCTGACTTTGATATATATTTCCCGGGTGTTCGCTGCAGACGTCTGTCATCCGCGGCGGCCCTCTCTCTGCGCTGCGCTTACACGGGTGGCTGAAGAAGAAAGAGAAAATATTTATTCTGTCTCATTACTCTCCTGTCTACTCCGGGGCCCGTAATTGCTCTTGTGAATGCAAAGGGCATGTGGCAACCAATATATTAATGTCTCTCAGAGTGACTGAAATATTAGTTTTTCAACAACTGCTTCAATTTGTGGGAATATTTAAAATTCAGTGACTGGGGATTTAATAAGCATTGACAGTTGCATGTAGGCAGTTTACAATGTTTGTTCGGGGGTTGATTAAAACGACTGGAAATTTTGCTGACTCAACGCATGGGCCATTACCACTGCAGAAGCCTTAATTATTCTATTACACACCCCGTCTCATGTGTCTACAGATGATTCGCTTTCCTCGCTAGTTTCTCCTATAACTTTTTATTATTAAAGTCAACATGAAGTCAAAATTGACCCATTTTACTTTCTTGATGTGTGTTCCCGGTCTTATTGTGAACGATTCATCAGTGCCCATTTTCAGTTTGCATCATACATTTATTTACCTGTTTATTGTTTTTACTTTTCTTCATCTGACAGTCATGTAGAGACTTTTTCTAGGGCTTTCAATGACTGAAATGTTAAATCAATTATAAGCAACTGAATCAATTACATAATGTTATATTTTTCTTATGTACACATGCAGATGGGTGTCTGTGGCTGTTTTTGCAGAATCTTCCTGCACAACTGCTACATTTGTAGGAAACTGTGTCAAGTTTAAATTTAGATCTACTGAAAGTAAGTATATGTTGTTAATCACATACACTTGCTTAAAAAAAAACAAAAAAAAAACAATATAAATAAGCTCACTATATTAACAGAATAAATAAAAAAATGTAGCAGTGCAAAGCGCAGACTGATGACATCACTTGTTTTGAAATCTCTGTCTCAACTTTTGTGACATCACTTTACTGGTCCTGAATAACATACAGCTGGTCTCTGTAGTGAGACCTTGACCGTGTGTGCATGTGTGTGTGTGTGTGTGTGTGTGTGTGTGTGTGCGGTAGTTTTTGGCCCCGGGCGAACCTAAGGGTGCTGAGAGTGACTGCATTTGATGACATTACAGCATGAGAAACTCACACACTTCACGGTGCATTTTGGAATATACAACTCAAATATGCTTATCTAGCCTTTGTTTATTAAAAATTAAATCAAGTGCAAAGACTGATGCAATATCGGAAGTTTAAATAGTTAAAATATTAGAAATAACTTTCTAACTTTCTCGAAAAGAAACAAAGAAAGCAAAAGTTTCAATGCAATTATCATTTTATTTACAAGCATCCTTGAAGCATATTTTCATGCCTTGAGGAAAAAGCGAGTGCCAGCTCTCTCCTCTGCCTCTTCTCATTATGTAAGAGCATCAGAGCACATCTGTAGAAATGAAAGAGAGAAACGCTGTCACGCTCTCCTCTCCTCTTTCACCACAAACAAACCCAGTGCCCTGCAGGCGTGGCTGGGACTCGGGCCCCCCGGGCTGGACTGAAACACGGCCCCCGAGGCCTCTCTGAAGGACCTGAGCAGCAGGGGTTCAGATCCCCCCCGGCTCTCTCTCTCTCTCTCGGTGGAGACTGAGAGTGAGTGGCTTTCATTGCTCACACAGTGTATCGCTGTTTAAACGGTGTTGCAGTTAGATTGGCCACAAATGCATTTACAGATTCATGCAGGCCATCAGATGCTTGTCTAATGAAATTTGCTATTTGGGTTTCCTTATACATACATATATTTATATTTATAAATATAAAATTAAATGCAGTTGCTTTTACACCTCCAATTTGTTTTTTGAGCTTAAACAAAACCAAGTTACCTTATATATAAAGTATATTGTACTAAAATATTAATCAATGCCATATCATTGGTATACATTTCACATAATCAGATAAATGTATGGTTTACTTAGTTTCATTTTGTCTTTATTATATTATTTAAATCATTTCATATATAATGATTTAGGTAGAAAATGGTAGAAAAATTACCTAATTTGTGTTTCTTACACTGCAAAGTTGCAAGTAATTTATATTATTATTAATACTGATAAATTATTTAAATATTTTTTATAATATTAAAACTGCATGCATAATAATTAAAATGCATTAGCAAAATGTTTAAAACTAAAATAAAATGTTTAAAACTAAAATAAAAGTTTAATTTGAAATATAGTTGCATTTTATTAAAAAAAGTAAATAAAAATAAATAAATCTACTTATTTCGACTTGAAAAAATTCAGTTGCTGTCTTAATATTTTTAAAGTATAATCACAAGTATAGTATATGCTTGGCTGTACAAGTAATTCAAATTAATTTTTAAAGCTTTCCTATAGCTGAAATTATTTTGATGAGTAAAATGGAAAACATATGTTTTGACTTATTGATCTAATATCACTTTAACAGTGCTTAACAGACCTGAATATTCATGTAACTTTAACAATCTGCTATATACAATTTGTGATCATATTGCATAACAAGAATTAGAGTGTGGTCATGTCTCATTTCTCTACGGTTGATGTCTCATTTGTGCTGCTCACTGATGTCCGCTAATCAATGCAAAGATAATCAGTTTCCAATGAGCACTCACTCATGGACCTGTGGATGAAATTCAACTCACAACACTGCAGAATTTCTCCATTCATTGTTTCCAAATGCGATTGAGGAGCTCAGTTTGTGTGGGTTAAGTGTAGAACGTGATGAGGGAAAACAAGAGAGAGGGAGAGAAAGAGTGATTTGCTTTCCTTCAATTTTTCTCCATTCGTCAAGGAGGGAATCAATAGAGGGGAGTTTTCAACTGCATTTCAATGGGGAGAAGTTTTGTCAGTCAAAGGTTTAGTATGATTCAAACTTGCCTGAGAGACATGCGATCGATTCACCTGAAGAGCTGCACGGGGACTTTCGGTCAATAACAATCTGCCTGTGTATTTCTGCCTCTCTCGCATTTAATAATGCTGCCCAAATACAGAGGATTAAGTCAATTAGACTATTTAAACATTCAGAAATGATTAAGTTATTCCTTTTTTTTGAGAGAGAGCTGGGAAGCAGAGGGGGAGGAAAACATTATCTGAGTGTGTTTGTAAAAGAGAATGTGCTGTATAATATGTGGCGTTTGCATCACTTCTGTCACTCATGGTTATTTAATGCAAAGTTAATAATCATCTTGAGGAGAGCTGTAACCTTTCTAACAAATCTAAAAATGTACAGTTAGACAGTCGGGGCAATAAATCAGGAGAATAATTTTTATTAAAGTTTATCAGTTTAAAAAGATTCTATCCATCTACAAAACCTTAAACCAATGCACATTTTCTTCAACAGTGCATAAGCTTTGAAGACTTGTTGTCTTAGCTTGTATCTTGAATATTTTGTCTTAATGCACTGGCAGATTCTTGGCTTATTTTTAACATTTTAATATATTGTGAATGTAATATGCAAAGAATAATGAATGTTACAATATTAAGATTGTCTCTCCAAGCATATCATCAATAATAAATTAAATACTAAACTGTTTTATCTTTTTTTTTTTTTTTAAATGCAGCTGTTTTCATACATCTCTTTTCATTAACTTTTCTTGAGCATTAAGTGAGCCTGGTGACATTCAGCATGCAACTTTTCCATCGCTTGTGAATACAAATCAACATGTTGAGCCAAGTCATTGTTTCAGAGGTAATTGTGATTCTATTATAAATGCATATATTAATTATCAATTATAAATCTGTATAATTGTATTGATTTATGTAAAAATTGATAATTGTTGTTCTTTAGAGACTATAAGATTAACTCTTTTGACTTGGGATGGCAAGCAAGCACATCCAGCATCCAGAACTAATTCTTGGTTAATCACCACTTAAATTTTCTTCGAAAAATGTAAAAACCTACTTATGCATCAGTCCTGATTGTGAGTTTCTCTGCATCTGAGTCATCCCCACCACAGGAACATCTCCACACCACCATCGCTGCCAGACAACAGACTGACAGCGGGTAGTTGGAAAGCGAGAAAGAAAGTGAAAGAGCAGTGTTTTGCTGCTCCATCGTCTAAACTCCACAACATCCATCCAGATGGCACATGAGAGACGGATACAGCAGGATGGTGACAGGAACACGGGAAGCTGTTGTTCTCTCTCGCTCTCAAAAACACACGACCCCACCACAGAGGCCTGTTTGATTCGAGTATGCGCGCTACACATGAAAGCACGTGGCGGGACGTCCCGCAGCATAGGCGGGGAGCGTAAAAAGCTGAGACACGTTGCCCTTGTTGTAAATCACACACCTTTCAAGCATCAAAGGGAGGCGATATGTAAAATATTTGCCATGGTTGTTGTCCTCAAGACGAAGGTATCAGGCAGACAGCAGGTGAAGAGAGAAGTTGATGACATACTGCAAGGTTGCACGGCAGAGGGGCTTTGGTGCCAAAATGGCTTTTGGTGTCGAGTGCTTTGTATTCGTATTTGTGTGCACTGCGACAAACAGCAGACGAAACCCACTTAACAAACACAGAGGTGTTTAGAGTGCCAATCTGGGCAAAAATGCAAACAAGCCAATGAGCTGATATTACTAAGTAAATAAAAACAAATAAACGGCACTATTTTATTCTCTTGTTTGACTTGTGAATTAAAAAAAAAAGATGTCTTAAATAAATAATATAATACATAGTTGCCAATTTGTTTAGATTACAATTGAAAATGATTATAAAAAATAAAAAAAACGTATTATCATATTTATGTCATAATATTAGTTGCTAAAATAAATAAACAATAGTAAATTAATACAAAATGAATACATATTAACAATAAATTAGGAATTATCCTCAAAAAATGTTTAATTATTATTATTTTTCATTTTTATCTGATTAGCTCATTTCAGGCCCTTATTGATATGGATGGTATAAACGATTCGTTTGGATTGGAACTAATATTAATTATTAAACCGTTTTCATTAATTCATTTACTATTTAATATTACTGTACATAGTCAAATGTATGGTAATAACAAAATCAATAGTAAAATATATATTTTTTTATTATAACTAATATCTATTATTAAACAGTTTTTATTGATTGATTAACTGATGATTTATTTGCTATATACTGTATTAATAATTTGTATCCAAATTTGTATAAATGTCATAAAATAATTAATAAAATAATATATACTAACAATTCATGTGGAATTTTCCTTGAAAAGTAATTAATGAAAACTATAAAATAAAGAAAATACAACTTTAACATCAATTTGATCCGCTCATAGCAGGTCCTCATTAAAGGTTCTGTTCATCCAACCAATGGCAAAAAAGTGGATTTTCAAAAAAACCTGTTCGCAAACAATCGATATTTTTGCTGTTCTGTTTAGAGAAACTTGACTTGTAACCAACGGTCCGTCAAACGCACGGTAAAATGAAGCGTTCCATCACAATATTTGAGGTCAATCACCACTTACAGTGCCAACCTGCATGAAAGGAAACAATTAAAATGCTATTTCCCACTAAAATGCTGTAATGTCAGGTTATTGATGACATATGAACATTAATAACGGAGGCCCCTGACAGGTTGGAGGCAAATAAGAATAACTCTCAGTTTGCAGATGATTGTGAAAGCCTCCTGGGCGTTTCAGAGGAGGATAATGCTTTTTCATTGCCAGCGTGGGCTGAAATGGAAGCTGCCAAACATCAGACTCATGAAGCAGATTTCCAAAATGAGAACGGCCCGCTCTGAGAGTAATTTCTCCCTCTGAGACGCCACTTCGCATCCGGAACGTTCTCCGTTCTAATGACTGACAGGTGTACATCTCTGGTTTCATAATATGTAATAACTACAAAATGGCACTTGATATTATGAATATATTGTATGGAAATGTGCAATCAAATTCAGCTGCTCTGCAGCGCGTCCTGGGAATTCCTGATGATAAAATTTATTTCATGTGACAATTTGGAGTAAACACCCGGAATTTGATCAAACGAAGATGGAAAAGTCTGCCCGTGCCCTCGCAAAACATCTCACTCGACTTTGGAGTCATTTGTTCGCAGCATTGGTCTTGATCAGTTTGCTTTATTCCACACATAATCAAGACAGTAAGTCACATCTGACAGCTACAGTTCGGCGGGACGTCAGCCCCGGAAAGGCAAGATGAATCGCGCTCGCTCACCTCCCCGCTTTAATATCTCACGTTTAAGGTCTTGAAGCAATTTTTGGGCTAATATCCGAGCTGTCAAATTCTGCAGACTGGATGGACGCATGCATATGGATGGTGTTTGTAATGATGAACTGTGCGGCGGTTGACACTTTGTTGGGCCACAAATTACCTCAGTTCTAGACATCATTACCCTTCGCCGACCGCCTGGATGTATTTATACGTCCTTGCTCTGGCGGTTAGTAAGCGGCGTGTACCCCGCGAATCCGAAAACATCAATTCAAAGCAAATATGTGTCTTTGTGTTGCATGTGCGGTTTGACATAATGAGCGAGGTGGGGGGAAAATGATCGCGCATTACACAGGCCCTGCTTTGGCAGAAAACGCTCTATGCCTTTAAGCAACTCATGAAAAATGAAAGAGCTTTGTCTGTCATCAACATGCGCGCATTCTGACCTTGACTCCAGACGGGACTAAAGGGGCTTCTGAATTTTTTACGGCAGAATGTGGAACTCCGTGAGGTATTGAAGAAAAAAAAAAAAAAACAGTCACGTTGAGACGACGGGAGAAATGGTTGAGAAACTACTGTAATTAATTTGGAGTAACATGCAGTTCTCTGGAATGTGCACAGCTACCCTCATGTTTTTTTATCTTTCTCTTTACTGCAGCTATGTTCTCTCGTTCTCTCTCGCCCCGCTTTCATCCGTTTGTTGTTTGTATTGTGGAATTGCTAATGTCGAGAAACACAAAGCCTGTGAGGAAGACTCTTGCAGAAGAAAAAAAAAAAACTCTTTCAAAACAAAGTCACAAATCCTGAAATTCTGACTATGGGGACAACAGGGAAAGAAAATCAGGTCAGCAATCATCACTAATGGGGACAGGTTTTCTTTCGGGCCGCGCGGGGCGGCGCAGGGTCATTTAGGCGGGAGTGGGCATAAATGGTGGAGGGAAATCCGAGGAAAGCTGGACACTGGGTGAGCCCGTGGGGTTTTGTATGAAGCGGGGGGGTATAAAATGGCGAAGTAGGGGCCGTTCTGCCTCCCTTTCTTTCTCTAACCCCCCTCTGACGAGGTCACAGCGAGAGAAGGGGAGAGTAATTCAATCCCCGGGCTTTTTCAGTGCAAGGCCAGTGCTCTTACTGACAACACCCTGAAATTAGAAGCAAACCAGCCCACCAGAGTGTGTGAGACATCAGGGGCTGAAAAAGCAGCACTGCTTTTCCCATGCTACTCGGCTGTCTGTCCGAAAAATCATCGTGCAATCATTGCAATGATAAGCAGATGATAAGCTCAGTGATCTCACGTGCCATCAATGTGAATGACGAGAACCTGACACGTCTGATATGATTTTAATGTGTGCCATGTGTGACCGAATCTGTTAGAAAACACGTTGCTCATGTAATCAGCGCGATTCATTATATTCTTGTTTTGTGTGATTTCAACACATACTGAAGCTCTATAGATATCTATCAGCACATTTAGTTGTACTGGTATGCTACTCAATTTTTGTTTTTTGTTTTTTTTTGTTAGATTTATAATATATATTTGAGTCAGTTCATAGACTTAAACAAGCTAAAAATGAAAGTACAACTGTATAAAATCTTTGAGACACTTTCACATATGTAGCCGGTTTTATTGTTGTTTTGTTGCCGTACACACACACACGGACGAGACCCAGTGGCCTCTGTGTTTCCATATTTACATCTATAAAGTTTTATATAGCAGAAATAACTCGAGTCGTGGCAGTTATAACCCAACATAACTCAGCTTTTGTGAGGGGTTTTCAGGCATCCCACCCTAATGGTTAATATATCATTAATATGGTGTTGTATGTTCAGCGTTTCACTGTCTGTGGAGTTGTGTACAAACCTCAACCTTCATAAGACCGATGATATGCTTCTGTACAGCAGCAGAGCTGCTCATTTCTGAATCCAGAAAGATTAATATAACCCAGCGTAAATGAACATCGTCAAAAGATAATTAAGCTACTGCCTTTTCTGGCTTTCATACTTATGAATGTGATCAGAATTCATTTTTCCAAACAGAAGAACACGCTGGTACATCGTAGATCTTGCTCAAATTAATGCTATCCATTCTTGTAATCACTGGCTGGGAAATCATGTTAAATGAAGAGTAAAATTAAACATTATTAGATGAATTGTAAATCGAATTGAGTATTATTTTTGGTGTCACATCATATTAGTTGAGACTCCGGGAAGCCCTGCAATAAATAAGCACACGTAGACGCTCAACCGTTTGGACTTTATTTGCATGTAAATTCCAGCTAGCGGCTCTGGTGTGTCTGCGTGGCTGTCGGCTGTTGGTGTGGTTGGTGTTGGTGAGGATTGGAGTGTATTGGTGGATTCAGGCATGTGTTACACACAATGAGCTTGACTGACTGAGCAAAAGATGCCTTTCCCCTCCTCCCTACAGTTCACATGCATTACCATCTTAATAAGGAGGTTGATTTAGCCCCCAGGCTGAGGAAAGAGGGGCAGCGAGGCGGTAGGGCAGGTGTGCTTATGTGGGTAAAGCAGAATTGACCCCATCCCATTAAAGAACATGGGATATAAAGGGCCAGGAGAAGTCCTGAAGTCCTGAGGCACATGCATGTGTGTGTTTCTACTACACTGACAGCTTAACACCACCTGACTCACCATTTACCAGCCATTTTATCTCTGTTTCAGAATAAAAAAAAAATATTTATTTGGCAGATGCATTTATCCATAGCATATTGCATTTATTTGTTGGTGTTACTAGTGATTTATTAAATGATTTCATCTTGATTGTGAGTTTGCTGAAATCCAGTACATCAAAACATTATCCAATAGCTTTTGTGACCTAGGTGATGTCAGCAGAAAAGTAAAATTGTTTCACAGATGGAGCATAAAAAATAATCTGAATAATATTGATTGATTGATTGATTGATTGCTTTTGTGGTACGACACAAAATGGTATAAAATGTGTTATAAAATGTTTTTGTTGTTGTTGTTCTTGTTTTTATGTATTCCTATTTTCATAGTGTATCAAAAATAAATAACTGTTAGTGATAGGCAAAATGATGGGCATTAATTGCTGTTGTTGTTTAGTGAAAGCAGAGCCACTATTTTAATGAATATTACAAAGGTAGTTATAAAGTAAGTACAGTCTTTTCAATTACAGGAACACACACACACACACACACACACAAAATAACACATCATTTTAGAACTTGTAAGAGCCTCCAAGCCCAGCGAGGGGTCTCACTCTCCACAGAGAAGGGGAGACAGCTAATTTCCCACCCTCTCTAAAAGGGATTCAGGTTTGAGAAGGACACATTGTCATTCCTCTCTTAAGTGAATAATAGCCCTTCTCCTGGTGTTAGAAATTTGGGGAGTGATGGTCTAATCGCTCTGTACTGCCGGCTGATGGATCAGCGCGCTGAGCTGAGAGCTTGTCAATAGTAGCTCGGTAATTAACAGAGTGGCATGAAGCAGGAGGGAGATCAGACAGCCGGATTAGTTCTGCCAGGTTCTCCTCAGCAGTCGATACACATAGAGACAGAAACCCAAGTGCCCCAAGACTCATTAACATACCTACACCAGATAGCACCTTCAAATTAGCCCGACGATATCTCTCTTTTCTGCTGTACGTGCATTGTGACGTCTGATCAAACAGGTGAGGGAGTTCTAGAAAGTTGAAATACTTTAGGTAAGAGTTTTAAACAGGCTGCGAAGTCCAAGTACAAAATTTGACATGCATTGTTGAGGAATTGATTATTTTTAGAACCGATTTTTGCCTGGGGATTTTTTCATGAGTGAATTTGGTTGTGAAATGTGCTTGTCACTCCTGGAAATTGTGTACAGAATGGAATAAAAGTAGTTTGTGGTAGTTTCAGGCCTGGATGATGATAGCTATAGGGATATATATATAGTTCATGTTCTGGGCTCTTATGCTTTCTTGTTTAGCTTTATTAATAAGGTGTGTGCTGAATTTGCCTATATATAAATATATATGAACCACTATTGTGTTTTGTCAGATCATTGATCTTGCAAGTCACAATTTTGATTTGTAAAGTAGCAATTTGGCATGTGATAATTTCAATGTATGACTTACAGTAAGTATGTCATATGTTTTTTTCCTTATGTGCCAGAAATTGTCTTCCATACCAACAGTATTCTAGCAATGACAATGTCATGGGTTCAAATCCCAGGCAAGTTTGGTTGCAATGCAGTTTACTTTTGATAAATGCATAAATGCAAGTTATACTGAAAAGCGCGGCAGAATATTTTTAACACATCTCTTTGTGTGTTCCACAGAACAAAGAAAGCCATATGGGTTTGGAATGAGATGATGGTCAGTTAATGACTTTCATTTCACACAGTTTTCATTTTTGCATGAATTATTTATTTAAGCACTCAGAATATGAACAGTTTTAGCAGCAGTGTGTACATGACCTACACGACTTCTCTCAGAACAGGTTAAAATACATTTTTGATTATATAATCCAAACACCAGCACATGCTTGCTGAATCGGGAGAAAATGTTTAAATGAACTGTACTAACAATATATAACTTTTACATATTTTAATGTAAATATAAGCTGTTATACTCCTAAAATTGACAAGAAAATGACTAACACAGAATATACTATCTGTACTGTGATGTGGAAAACAGTCATTTATTCAAGTATAGATGTTACATTTTCATTGAACTGTATTGTTTTCAGAAGCTTGAAATATCAAGCAACTTTTTGGAGACTCAATAATTGTGAAACACTATAATATGCAAAAAGTAATCCTTTAACTGTGAACTCCCCATAAAACGACTTCACACATTTTTTGCACTTCAAATAAATCACTACACATATACATAATACAACCACAAGGCCAGGAAATCATACATTTCTCCATCAAAACATAAATAATGAGAGGAAAGGTCTGTTTTAGTTTTATATATCCTATGTCTGTAGTGGTTTCAATGAGGTGACCATATAAAAACAGCACTCTTAACAGAACAGAGTTCAATGGAAATTTCCCAATATCCGTTTGGCTCAAATATTGCATTTGTTGCCAAATGATCAAACGTCATGGTGGAACTTTTGACAGTCGGGCCTGAGAGCTTCATAAATACGAGAGAATGAGAGTGAAATGGCTCTGGCCCGGGATCGGTCTTTGACAGTCAGCTCATTAGAGCAGAACTCGATGCTGGACAGTCTGAACGGTGCTTAAAACACACTGAAACAGCCATTCACCATTCAGCCTGCCGCTCTCACAGCTAACAGCTCGACCCAGCAGGCGTCTGCGCTTTTACAACATCCCCATTATGAAGTGGAACAGGTCAGTACGTGAACGGGTGAGAAGCCGCTTTCAGCGCCGCTGCATATTACATGCTTAACCTATCAGACACAATTACTGTTTAGAAAAGGGCTGCTTGACCTTTAACAAGAGAAAGAGAGCTCATGCGCTCACGCGGGCCAGCCCTGACTACTTTAACAGAGTACAGTGCAGGACGTTGTGGGTCACGTTCAGCAGAAAACAGCCTGGCGGCTTTTAATAACGGGGCTTTCCTGTTTCTGACACTGTACGGCGTGTGAGGAAGTCTGAACAGACGTGAATGTTAAACTTATACGACTAGTAGCGACACGGTGTTTCAATACGAAGCTTAAATTTGAAGGGAAATTTATAGATTGAGACCCACAAAGCTATATTTTAACAGGCAGGGATGTTAAAGAGACCATTGATGATGTTCATATGGATGCCATTATGGACCAAAATGAAATATAGGCTGGTATGCTCCTAAAGGTATTTATAAGCAAATCATAAAGCTACAACAAAGTCTGTAAGATTCAACCTGTGATACGTACATTAATAGACTTTACATTTGCATTGTATTGCATTGTTTTGAAGCAAGAAATGCATTTAAATACTATAGAGTGCATTATAGCCACCAAGTATTTCAGCAACGTTGATTTCGGAAGTATTTTTTTCCATAACATTTTTTTTTTAAGTCTTCATTAAAGCATTTAAAAGCCATGAATCAAACTAACCTGCTATGGGGAAATCCACAACATAACCAACTTTTATTTGAAGTAAAAAAGACTTTGGGAACTACCTGTGAAATCAGCAGCCAACGACGACTTGATCAACTGAGAAAAACAACAGCAGTTGATGACAGACAAATCATAAAAGGTGTGAAAATGAACCCTAAAATACATGTCTTTAATATCATCAACAGCCTCCAGAAAGCTGGGGTGATGCTTTTTCAATCTACATTCTGCTACACAACAAGATGCATACCTCTGATCAGCACCAAAAATAGAAAGGCAAGATTATTCACAAATGTGTTGAGTTGATGGACCGATGAGACAAAGATTAACCTTTATCTAAGTGATTGGAAAGAAAGAGTGTGGAGAAAAAAGGGAACAGCAAATAATCCTAAGCATACAAGCTCATCTGTAAAGCTTGGTGGAGGTGGTGTCACGCTAACCTACCAAACCTTGACCTTTAACCTGCCTCTGACTAGCAATAGCAAGCAGCAAATCATGCTTAACCTGTTTCAACAGGAAATATGTAAACACAGCAGATAAAATGTCTCATCAAGTCATTCCATCTGGCCTATCTAAATGTGTGAAACACTGAATAGAAAAACACCTGTAAGGTGAGAAATTATTTGTTCTTTTAATTCCGTGTGAACCTCATTAACTGATAATGAAAGCACATACAAAGCAGGAGAATATCACAGCACTGCCTTACAGTTGTCTGAACTTATCCAGAACAAGCGTGTTAGTGCTCCTTTTTCCTTTAATGATACACACATGCACTTTAGATTGATTTGACCCTACAAAAGAACACCCCCCAAAAAAATAATGCTGAATTTTGATTGCTTCACTTGAAACAATGAGAGAACATGCAAACACTCAGTGGAGCTCAACGCTTAGCGTCTGCATGTTTAACAGTCTGGGACGACTTTGTAATTGGCTCATTTTAGATATCAGACCCCCATGTAATAAAAGGTCCTGAGATTCATGGATGAATAGTAACATTTGTCCTGAGGCCAGTTGCTTTTAATTCCCATTTGGGAATGTCAGTGGGGCACAATAACAACGCATACATATGTAAACATGCTAAAAAACAATGAATATCAATAAATATCAGCATTGTGATATGGGGCCCGACGAGTGCTGCTGTATTTAGATGGTATCATTTTACATTTTAATCAAATAATGGTAAATCATGATGGGTGAAGACTAATAGTATTTAAAGCACAAAGATAAACTGCTTTCTGCTAATTTCTAAGATGCAGTATGTTCTTACGTCCTCATCATATCTGGTTTAAATTTAATTTCATCATTAGATTCCATGATTTCCTTTTTTTTTTTTTTGTATGGGTCTAATTTTAATATTTTGAAAAAAACATAAAACCTGTTTAGAGAGGGAAAGTTTATTTTCTCTGTGCCACTTTCCATCCTGTTAGAATTTTGTAAAATAATCAAAAAGTTCTGAAGTTTTCATGAATAAAATGTAAGTATCTGAAGTTTAATCACAGCATATTACTGCTGCACTTAATTTACAACACATGAGTTATGGTTTCAGCGTACTGTAATGCCTGATAGACGTGGCCCACTTAATGCTTCTGTAACGGCAGGCCAGACAAATCCATTCCCCGTCGCTTCAGACATACAATATTCAGGAATACTTAATATCTGTCAAGAGCCAGTGATAATATTATTATTGCTCTAAAAACATTAGTCCACAGTGAATTTGCTGCATTATTAGTTCGACTGAGCTGAAAATGCGGAATCATCCCCATTTCAGAGGCTGTAAATAAATAAATGATGTCTCTTTCCTAATGGACATGCCTACTTAAACATCGCATCCATTATTAATCCAACAGAATCTCTGACAGATGAGCTACAATAACATCCCGTTCCCCGTTCGGCCCGTTATCGACTTGAGTGCGCAGATAAACGAGCTTTACCTATCCAAACCCGAATGAAAGCCCTTTAGATGAGGGCATGGCTAAGCCTGATTTAATGGACAGTTTTTTAAGGGAAGAACTGCTGACCAGAAATGTTCAATATTCCAACCTCCGCTCCTGTATACGCACCTTACCCCGAGCCCAACTGAAATGTGGCTTTAATTAGCGAGAAAAAATCCTATCAAAGCTAGTTTGGCATTAAATATTCAGCTTTCTTTTCCGAGTAGATCAAGAGGGCTTAAACAGAAGCTATTCTTGACTTTAAATAGCCTTAAAAAATACGTGCGAGATCTATGGGGATAAAATTGAACCTTGTTAGGTTATAACCTAACTCTTTATTTGCCTTCGCCGAGCTTTTTAATGGCCCTATCTGCTGCTGCGGAGGGCTTCTGCGCGCAGATACGCTATTAGCCTTGTCACTCGTTTAATAATGACGGTTTATGAGCCATCTCCTTTACATATTTACTGTCCTTAGCCACACAGACTAGCATATGGCCATTTACAATGTCCTGCATTGCTCCGTCGGGGATTCCTGGACGTGGCTCCATTTGGTTATATACAAAACTCCTCCCTCAAGGGACGGCATTAGGCGTGACCTTTCACCTTTCCAAATACCCTGTGGTTTATGTGCTCTAATAACATGTGGCAAATATTTACCAGCCCGTGTTTTGATATATTGGTGCACCACTGTGAATATTAGAAGATATTTTCTGCTCAATCGGGTTCCGATGTCAAGGTAGACGCACACCCTGGAGAAAATACAGTGCGGTGCACAACACGTCGCCTTTTCTTTCTCTCTCTTTTCAGAGCCTGGCTGCTGGCTTACATAATCAGAGTGAATGGAGGCAGATTAGTGAGCGCGCATATACATTTGAAAAGTTGTGTGTCCCCAGCGCACCTCGGCTGTGCAGGCTGCTGTTATTGGGATCTCACCGGAGGCTGCGGCTCTTTAGGAGGACAAGAGAGTGTGTGAACACTTCAGGCGGTAGATTTAAAGCTGTAAATGGATTATTTCTTGGATATTAACCACCCTGAACAGCCAGATGGCTTCTGGGAGCCTTCCAAAGCCAAAAACACACACAAAAAACTCATAGGCGCCCACCAAGAAACCTGAGTCTTTTAATCCTCTGGGTCGCAGGTCACCGACAATGGTGCATAAAATACATCTAACTGTAATTAAGATATCAATAAATAAATAAGTAAATTAAACATCATCTAGGTAATGAGAAATAATAGACATATGCCACAGTTTAAAAGTTTGAGTGGGTTTTAAGAAGTCTCTATCACATTCTTGAATAAAATATTCAAATGAAAATTATACATATTTTCTTTATCTATATCAAGTATAGATCTCTGAGAAGGAAAATAACCATTATATTATCATTTGAATTCCCTTGATAAGTCTCTCCTCAGCTCTGTGCTCAAAAGCTATAGACATCAGTCCTGAAAAAGACCGCTGCGATATTCCCTATTTCATATGCAGATGTGCAAAACCTTCAAATTAGACCTTCACGGGAAAGAACATACATTATAACTGTTAATTGCACCGCTGCTAAATTATAGAAATGCCAGCGTATGCCATATGTAAGCCTAACTAAACTCGCCAAGTATATTCCAACTTTCACACTTCTAATTGGCTGCTTCCTTGAAATCCTCCCAGACGTGTGGAGCACGGGCCTTTTTAAAATGATTAAAAGACTTTCCTCTGTATATTTTACATGGGAATATTCCTTTTTTTGATGAGGACTAATTGAGTAGAGTGAACAGGGAATGTAATTCCATTTTTATGTGTTGGCACTTCTTGAAGTGAAGCAGTCAGGGACGTCTCACCTGATAGATACGACTGGCTGATGATTTCATCCTACAGAAATCAAAGGTTGTAATGTGATAGGGTCAAATGCTTTGTTTAGTTGCGTGCACTTGTAATCTAAAGCAAATTACAGTTGGCTAATTTCATGGACAGTCCCTCTGGAGTAACCTGGGGTTAAGTGTCTTCCTCCAGAGCGCAATGGTAATACAGACGGTTAGTGACTCTTCAGTCAGGGTCACTACTTGTTGGGATTGAACCCGTAACCTTTGTGTGTGGGCAGTGCAGTTCCTTACCATGTTGTTTAGCACCTTTGGGTCTTTGATGTGGTTTAGTAATGCTAATAGCCTTAAATTAGCTAAATGATGTACAGTGCAGTAGATATAAATGCATTTGGACACTTAGTGTGAGACCAAGTGTCTAAATGTCATTGCATTAGATGAAATGGCAAACCAACTGCCATTTATTTCAAATAAACACCAGAATAAATAAATAAATAAATGCTTATATATTTTCTTGGTATTTTTTTTATTTTTTATTATTATATTAGTCGTGTTATCTAAAACAATATATAAAGTTTCTGAAAAAAAAAAAAAATCAATGTTATTTTTTTCCCATAAGTTTATTAGGTTTAAGTGTTGACAATAAATATGTAAATAAATGTATACATAAATACATTACACATGAATACATAAGAAGTACTGGTTCGCATAATTCAATTAATTAACAGTTCATAATTAATCATAATTTGCTAAAAAGTTTGCAAATGCCACTTGGATTGATGACAATCTAATGCAATATCACACATAAACAAATACTTATGATCAGATAATAATGATCAAAGTTAGATTTTTGTGATTTCATTGTGGGTTTTTGTCTTGATCTAGAAGTTTTATGTTTATTTTCCCCTTTAGTTTTAGTTATTTTACTAGGTCATATTACATTAACTTATTTTTATTTATTAATAATAATAATAATAATAATAATAATAATAATAATAATAATAATAATAGTAATGGGTTTCAAAAAAGTTTAGCTTTCTTATATCTTCTTTCTTATATCTCTTATCTTAATGTTTTTATGGTTTAAGTTCCAGTTAATTTTAATAACCCTGTTTTAGTGTCACATGATTCTTCAGAAATCATTCTAATTTCTTGATGAAACATCTTAGCAATGTCCCCAGTACTTGTTGAGGTCAGCGTAGGCTATTGTATTTAGTGTACACTAATATCATACTGTGTGTACTCAATTTAATTCCACTTTATTATCTCGGGCCTTCACTTTATTTTTGTGCTAATGATATAATTATAATATCCTACAATACATATTATGCTTCGTGATTGTATATCGTACATTAACCTTTTTCACGTGAGTTAAAATCCCTGTACAGATGGCTTCACCACCATAGTTAAGTTTGCGTGGATTTGCATGTCTCCGCAGTTCTTCCAATGGGGAGACTCGATAAGTAAATGTTCTCCATGCGTTTGTCACATGATTAACCTACATGTGAAGCTAACAACGGCATGATGTGGCTTCCCGTTCATCTGCATGTCCTCCCCACTCACTGCCTACTTAACTTGCAAATTCTTCTGAACTGTAACCTACTGTCTTATGGCCGTTGATTCTACATGTCCCTGTAGATGGGCTGTCATCAGAGGAGTGTGTGCGTGTAAGCAGCGGCTTCACACACCACGTAATTGTGCCAGGAACTGTGAGGAATTCGGAGGGAGTTGTGACTCGGACTGGCGATGCGTTTCCTGTCCTCCCACTTTCTCATTTTTCACCACATACAGAAGCAAAGAGAGGTGCACGAGATTCGCGCATGATCTGATCAGGGGGATTGAAAGATTGCTGTGAATGATTCACATGGTGTTTCACCACCCATTGCAGCGTGAAATCTGGTTTTATTTACTAACCAACAGGTTAACCTGGGACTACACTGATAAAAGTGGTGTAAAACTGTTCCCACTCAAATTGGGAATACATTTCACAAATAATTATAAACGGAACAGTTCACCCAAAAAACAAAAATAAAAAAAAATATCCTCAGGTGATCCAAGATGAGTTTGTTTCATCATTGGAACAGGTTTGGAGAAACTTAGCATTACATCACTTACTCACACATAGTGAATGGGTGCCGTCAGAATGAGAGTCCGAACAGTTGATAAAAACATCTCAACTAATTCCCACAACTCCAGTCCATCCATTAACATTTTGTGAAGTGAAAAGCTGCATGTTTGTAAGAAAAGTTCAAACTGTTGCTTCTGGCTAAAATACGAGTGTTCTATCCATAATATTGTTTCCTCCAGTAATAAAGTCATCTTGTCATTATCAGGAGAGAAATATGCACAGATCAAGCACCATTTACAAATGAAGACAGTCCAAAAAATAAAATAATAAATAAGTGGGTGAATTTTGATGTGAGAGGGCAACAGGATAAGGACTTTATCACTTTAGGAAACATTATTATGGATTATGAAACGATGGATTTGTGATGGACAATGATGGATTTGTTTCTTAAAAGCACTTTTTTTTTTGCTTAATGAGACATTAATTGATTGACTGGAGTGATGTGGATTACTTGTCAGTTATTGTGATGTTTTAATCTCATTCTGACGGCACCCATTCACTGCAGATGATCCATTGGTGAGCAATTGATGAAATGCTAAATTTCTCCATATCTGTTAATTTTGTTTTTGCAGATCATTGCAGCAGTAATTTACCAAATAATGATCAAATGGTCAACTGTTATCTGTTACAAGTATTTAAACTGACATTCAGATGACTTAATTGCTACAGTGTCAAAATATTATTCTAAACTAGCCTGCAAGAAAAGATTATTGGTGAATTTACTCAACTTTTTCTCCTTGAAGTACATCATCACTCACTGTGAAACATTTTTAGAAATGGTCCATGTACAATAATTCTGAAAATCACACAAATGCGCTGCATAATCATGTTTAATAAGGCTACAGAATTCTGACAGGCATGGTGCTTTTTTCATGTTTAACACTTTCACCATTCACACTAAGTGCGGGCGTAAAATAGTTTCAACTATTTTCAAATATAATTGCAATTAAGCGGTGTTCACGGCAGAACCTTGCAGTGTTTAACCTTGAAAAGACTTCCTCCACAATAATCAGCTTTTTAACAGCTAATGGCTCCGATGTAAGTTCACACTGTGCAGGCAGGGCTGTGAACAGTCCTGTTCATTAGAGATGTTAACCACTTGGGTTCCATCTATAAGGACTTATTAAGACCAGCACTCAGGTTACAGACATTTAGGTGACAGATTATGTGTACCTTGTTATCACGTTGGATCTACATGGCAGTGCTCTCACAATTAGTTATGTCTGTGATTGCATGTAGCGTCCTTTAATGAAACTGTATTTTTACCACTTAAAGCTAACATAACAGATAATTGACCCTGTTTGCTTTGTCAATGCATGTTTCCGGTCTTATTGTGCACAGATATGTACAATTTATAAAATATTTTAATTTAGAGACTACTTCAGATAATCCAATAACTTTCAGATGGACAGAATCATTTTTTTTTAAATATGTATTTTATATACACACACACACACACACACACACACACACACATATATTTTTATATTGCTTGTGTTGTTTTAGACAAATGGCATTTAATTCTGTTATTGTGCACGTGTCTTTAAAAAGTAAAAATATAAAATAAATAAAAAATACAATTATTTGCAAACATTGTTTCAGACTAATGCTATTTAGTTTCATTGCCATCAAACATGGCATGATATGGCTTTTGATATTTTCATTTCATTTGAGCATTTTGACAGAAGGGAAGGTTAACAGTGAATAACACCTTAAATTTCACTTTGTTGTTCACAGTAAGTATTGCATGACTTCAGAAGGCTTTTGTTTTTTTACTTTTATTGATTTCATTTTTTTTATTTCTTTTATTATCTGGTATAGTTGCCACAAACTAAACAAAAGCCCTCATTATATCATGACCCCAAAAGGAACCTCTTCAAAACAACACAATGCTCAGATTTACACGTCCATATAAAGTACTTTTTACATGAATTCAAGTTAAGATGTGCATAGCGAGTCTTAAGCAATTACGAGCTAATTGTTCCTCCTAATTGCCTTCGGAGGACCGCAGAATTCCATAGAACGTTCCAGACACAATGTTATGACAGCTCTGAACATACGAGCCAAGAGTTTGGAGTGTTCTTGTGTGCTGCTTTTTAATCTGAGCCCGGCAGATGAGAGGCTCAGTAATTGCTATATATTGCTCTTTGTTTCAAGGACCTTTGATGATCCCAAAGCCATGCCTTTATCAGAAGACAAAGTAATTAGAAGGGAAAATGAAGTGAGGGAGGGAGGTGGTGGGGGAGGACGGGGTCTCGTCTTCTGATTAGCAGACTTCTCACCCTCCGTGTACACTCTGATTATTTTTATACACTCTTCGCCTGTCAGTGTTGGTTCATGGTGAAAATGAAGATTCAAATGTGCAGTCAGCATGTTGTTGTGTTTGCGCTGGTTATTAATGATAATAAAACAAGGTGATAATGGGTCAGGTTTGATGGAAGGAAGACCACTTGTTTCTTGCTGACTGTTCAGCCATGCTGAAATATGCTTCAACTGTCAAATACATTATTATTATTATTATTATTATTATTATTATTATTATTATTATTATTATTATTATTATTATTATTGAATGTATAATCACTTCTTTATTATTTGTATTAATTGATTTATTATAATTATTATCAATATTTTTTTTATTTTTTTATTTTAATTAGTTTATTTTAGCAATAATTATTGATTTGCACAAAAAGGACATTAGTGGCGATAAAATTTATTATTCTCCTTGCTAACAGCCATGCATTTAAAATAACTTTCTTCCAATGAATTCTAGTTCATTAAATATATATATATATTAAAAATATATTAGTCATAATTCGTATTTGTCTAGAAAAAAAAAAAATATATTTCAGGCATTTAAAAAAAAAAAAAACAGTAATTAAATTTTCCTCCCTTACATTTTTTTTAAATTTAGTAATTCAGTTTTTCGCTTCAGCCATTGACATGTTTGCAGTTTTACATATTTTTGAACCTATGCAATTATTTGTAATAAGCATTTAATTGTTTAATTTTAAGTAGATTTTTGTTTAATTTTAATACTGGGTTGAGTTAAACTGCCATTGTATGTGATGCATATGTGACATTTGCATGCATGTGCAGTAATGCATTTACTTAAACATGCTAAATGTCTTTTTACTACTTACTTTTAGTTGTTGAATCTCTTCATTCTCCTTTTCCGTTTTCCTGCAGTAGAGCGCAGGGTTATGAACACACACGGTGGGAGAGTTTGCACAAGTTCAGTATCAGGTTCAGATGAGGATGAAACTGATCCAGGATATCCCAGCCAAAAGGATGTGTCTCATTTTCCAGGGAATTTCCTCCTCTGTGGAGTGCAAGGAAGAGTGGCGGAGCGATTTGATATGTGGGATGTATAGGATAAAGCTCACCAGGCTTACTTTACCAGGTTACTTTATTTAAGCACATTTCTTACAGAAGTTTCTGTGTGTAGCTTGAATGTTTGGAAACATACAGTACATTAATAAAGACATTAATATGAGTATTTTTTTTTTTTTACCTTATCTGACAGTATTTCCAGGAAATGGACATAGATGGATCCATCCTGTGAGACCTCGACAGAGTGACCCAAACATTAGTGAGTGCAAGCACACATTTACACTTCTCTTTGGTCCAATGACAAATTTGTTTATGGATCTATATGTTAAGTCCTGTTTGTGTGTTCCACCGGGGAACGCTGACCTTTTCTTCTACACATAATGCATTGAAATTATTGACTTTATGGCTTCAGTAATTAATTTGTATTATATGCTTTATTTATTTATTTAAGAGGTGATACAATTTTTTTCAGGCAGCAAAAATGATGAAAAAAATTTGAGTTAGGCGGTGTGACCTTTTTTATATTGGATATATGAGTGATATGAGAATTGCTGCTATATATATATATATATATATATATATATATATATATATATAATAGAAAAAGGAATGAACTTAAATAATTGTATCCAGTAACTTGAATATATAATAATATTAATATTGTAATGTAATATTTATTACATAAAAATATATCATATTATAAATATATAATAATTGTATTTGTTTTCCGATTATTTTATGGTGCAAAACAGTTCTATTGAAATATTCCAGTCATTTAAATGTTAAATGTATATAATTTTAAGTATTCTATTGAGATATTCCAGTTATTTACATATGCGGATATTAAATACAATATATGAACTAATATTAAATATTTAAGTATATTATAATGTTATTTTATTTTATTAGTTTATTTTCTGATTAATTAATGTAGCAAACCAAAAGATCAGATTACTCATTGGAAACTAAATCTGTCATTTTCTTTTAAATTGTATTATTAATTCTGATTGGATGAGCTACATTTGTTTAATTATTTAGATTTGAGATGCATGTCCCACACTTTAATTTAGCTTTTCTTCATGTTTCCTTATCATCCTCACAAAGCATGGCGATCCTGTTCACTGTTAGCTGGATATATTTATCACAATAATCAAAATCATACAGATGAATCAATCTATCTCTACTCATATAAATGATCTACAATAAGTGTGTGAGTGTGTTTTGTTTAGTTATATGAGTGTCGAAGTGGCCCCAGATTAAAATGATTTCAGGGTAGATTGTGAACAATTATGAGAACCATGCTGTTGGGAATCCATTCCGGCACCCATGGGAGAAAAAAAAAAGGAAAAACCCATGAGAGAGAATGTGTGTGTGGAGAGGAAAACACAACCGGCACATCATTCAGTCACCGCAAATGGGACATATATAGGAGTTACGCTCTGTCTTTGCGTACATTTTGGTTTGAAACAACACGCAGCGGTTTCAGTATGTTTTCACTGGAATAAATTACAGAGCTTTTGGAGTATTACGTCTATCAGGCATGAAACGTCTATGAGGTTCAGGGGGTTTGTTCCTCTCAAGAGCAATAAAGTATTAAGATTTTCAAACATGCCAAAATATTGCTGCATTTGATAGACCGATAGCTAATTCGATCAGCCCGGAGCGACTCCCCGCAAATCTAAGGTCACAAACCCCTCAGATTTGTGAATTTGATTGACGGTCGTGCGCCTCGCTGATGAGATTTCCAGAAGTTTCTCTGGTTCGTGCTGATTTTACTGAGCTATGTGATTTGCTGGAGGCCTCATGGGACACATTGGAACACTGAACCAATGAGAGAGAGAAAAAAAAGTTTTGTTACGCTCGGTTCGCTCTACATACTGTTGTGCTTAATGCAGAGGGTAAAAACTGGTCACTTCTGTTTCTTTAAGATTAATCTGCCGGGAGGTCGCAGATAACTGTGTGAAACACGTGCGGCTGAATCTAGTCGATTGTTCATTTCTAATGGCTCAGAAATATGGTGACACTGTAAAAATGCAACGTTCAGACAATTACGCAGGGGCAAGTCACAGTCAACGATGATTAAGGTCGAAATATGTGGATTATTTCAAACTGGCATTCCTACTGAGTGAGGCACTGACTGATGAGGGCGTTTTTTAAATAGTCTCGTTCATTAAATGCAGCTGCTTCCAATCTATTGACATAAGGAGGAAATAAAAGCTAAAAGCTCCATAGTTTCACTTGTATAAACCTGATGCATTAGTGCAATGACCACCTGCATATTTTCCCCAACCTCATTAGCGTGTTCCTCTCAGACCTTCGGTCTATCGGTACCTTAGTGTGTGTAGCGTGTAATTTGAGTGAGCATGGGATAATAAAATTATATGAAATTAAATTACATACATGAGCAAGAAAAAACAACACGGGCTGAACTCTGCATGACCGTTACCTCTTCCTGACTGTAGATTTACGAGTCAGTGGTTGTAGAGCGAGAGAAGGCCCCCGTTTGGACCAAGACAAAAGGTTAGCGCACAACTCCTGTTGAGACTCTCCGAGCTCGCCATCTTCAAAGCGGTTCAAATTTGGACTTTCGTAATTAGCAGACACTTCTTACAGCTCGTCAGCTGCGGCGGTTCCCTGGGGAGCTCTCGTCTAATGGAGAACAGCTCCTCCATCTGACGCCGTGTCGCTCAGAGTGCCACGCCACACCCCCACGCGCACGGGCCACTGCTGTCGTATACCACCATGCCTTGGCACGTGCTAAGCTGTTACCCTTAACCACACAGGAACGCTAACTGGCATACACAACCTTCATTTCAGCCCTCAGGCATTATGGGACCGTAATTCTCTTCAAACCCGAAGTGTGCTTTAACTTTGTCACATGCTAGCGTGATTGAAGGTTATCCGTGCTCTAGTCTCGCCCACAGACCGCCCACAATCTGTTTGCTGACCGTCTGATGCACACAAACCTGGCAAGCGCTTGCAAAAATCGTGAAATCCAATCGGAATGCCTAGATTCGAACGCAAGTCACATTGCACGTTTTTAGCAATCCACTGAGACAAAATTGAGTTTTAAAAAGAAATGTTCAATCAGTTTACTGAAGTTTATCAGATCACATTCGATGTATAAAGATAATCAGTGTTTAGTCTGAGTCACTTATTAGAAAATAAACTAGACATCGGCTTTGTTTGTTGACAGAAATTGCGAACACAAATTTACACATTTTGTACCTCATTTTTCTTCACATTATTTTATCAACTGCCATTATTTGAATGCATTTTTTATTAAAGTGATGGATTTTGCCTAATCTTCACATTAAAATGGTCATTTTACGTCAATCAGACATTTCTTTTGTCTACTGTGGACCCCACAGTAGACAAAAAAATATACAATTTTAAAAAATGAAAACTGTCAACACTGAAATTATATTGGTGTAAAAAAAAAAACAAAAAAAAACAGCTGTAAACTGATTATAAATTTTACAAAAAAAGTTACAAAGAAACACCAGCAATGTGAAATAAACCTGACATTTTTAAGTGGAAATAAATACAGTATAAATAGTATAGTACTGTAAATTGTATTTAACCTTTAGGTTTTTTCCTAAAACGTTTGATTTTGACATCTTAATTTCAAAAGGCTATATCTTAAAAGTAATAAAAGATAGAGACTTTCTGTTAATTATAAAAATATTAAGGATGACCCAATGTTTATGTAGGGATTACATTTTCCCATCTAATTTGCATATTATGACGTCATATGGTGGTGGCCATCGTGAATTATATAATTTTCATGAAAAGTCACGTGTTTAAATGAAACGTGTTTTTGAGTCAGAGATGAATTATTACATGTCTGCCATGTGGTGCAGGGGAGGTTGCATGAAATTTGACACCTTATTTGACAAAATCTGCCGTTTTATTCAGTGCCGCATCTTGTTGAGTAAACTCGACCATGGTGCCTAGAGGGTTAATAGTAATAGTGATAGTAATAGTGTTTCCTTTTAAATATGCTTCAGTAATCTTTTTTATTTCATTTGCAGATTAAAATACTGTATGATGGTTACTGGTTTACAAAGGATTTAGTCAAGCTTGTCTTCAGCTGGTTTTAGCTAGTTGGTCATCTGGTCTCCCATCCAGACCAGAAGTGGTCAAAACCCTTGTAAAACCAGCTTGCTAAATCAACTATGAACAGGCTAAAAACCAGCCAACTAGCTTAGGCTTTTCAGCAGGGCTGTGGCCGGGATAAGCTGCAAAACAAGTAATTTCAAGCAATATTTCATGCAGAAAGGGCAAAATTAATCCTACTGTACATGACATTACAAGCCCTTGCATTGCAAGCTTATTTTTTTTTTTTTATTTTTTTTATGTTGCGTTCAAAACTAATTCGTAGTGCAACATATATATACATTTCCAGAACTGATGTAAGTTTTCTCTAGGTCGGAACGAGCATGAACTCTTGGCTGAGTTTGTAGTTAGCTACCTGGATAATAACACATGTGGTTCAATACCAGAACCTTTTGAAGGGCACTCTGTCACCCCCTTGAGTTCTGGAGTTTGTAACTGCCACATCAATGCAATAGTTCAGGTCAAGTGTGTTCAGTGGGTCAACAAGTTTGCAGTACATTTGTAGAGCATTCAAATAAATGTTAGCATACTTGAGTATTTTTTCAGTTTGACTTGTTTGGCTGTAAGCAATCGTTTCAGGACAAGGATTTGTGCCTCTCTACGTTAGCAGGACATAAGACTGTACGATTCAATAGGCGCACTAGAAACACACTTTAAAGTGTCGTGGAGTAGCCAAACCTATAGTGTAGCAAACTGCTGTGACTCAATAACACAACATGATAGACAGTGATTTGTGTTTAAACTCTCTGTGATGGGTTTGTTTAATTCAGAGCCTGGCCGAGGCCTGAGAACAGGAAATATGTAGGTGTCGGGAAGATATCGCCACATTTTTTTATGGTCTCGACTATCATGGTGACAAAAAAGCATACTTCATACCCCCTCGCAGCTGACGTGTGTGACATCTGGTTTTCACTTAGGCCTGCAGGAAAAATACCTTGGGAAATATGATGTCCAATATGGGGACTGGAGCTAATCTAAGCCAGCGGTACACAAATCATCTCTCACTCTCGGGCAGAAGAGAGTACTTCTCTCCAGACCTGCAATGCATCTGTAAACAAATCATAGTATTAATGGGGATGGAAATGAATCATCCATCTCCACTGGCCTGTCGCCCTGCTCATGACAACAACATGATTTCTCTTCAGGCCTTTAAGTGGGATGTGCTCAGGCAGAGAAAGAAAAAACGTGGCACGCTTTAGATCTACATGCCATAAAATATGACTGTGCAAAACTACTGTGGGTACAGCTGCCGAGACGAACACCTAGACATACTGTGGTATTGAACAGAGGGTATCCTGTAGTTTTGAGATCTAAACAGAGAGATAAAAAAAAAGTAATTTTGAGTTTCATATTGGAATTACTAGTTAGAGCTGGGCAGTATATCTTATTTTAATGTAGATATGCATCAACTGGAACACACAAAAAAAAAAATAATAGAAAGAATAATGATAATAATAAGTATATATATATTATATATATATATTAGGGGTGTAACGGTAAGAGTATTTGTACCGGACCGTTTCGGTACAGGGCTTTCGGTACGGTGCACGTGTGACCGAGTGACCAAGTTCAATATTTTTTGCGCGGAGTATAAGTACATTTTCGTGTTTCCACACGAACACATTAACTGGCGGAAGTCTCCGGGTTCAGCGCAAATCCCGCCCTGCAGCTGATTCTAAAGTTTTCAAAAGTGATCAAACTAGTGTGAACATCACTACAACTAGGAAACAATTATCGTGATTCAAACACAGCTCCTGTCGGCATTTAAACAGACCTTTGCTCTTAATTCTGATTGGGCCAATGCAATAACGAAATCTGAGCAGATCTAAAAACTGAGAGTGTAGATGCTGCACTTTACACTTTGAAAAAAGTTATATATATATATATGTATGTATGTATGTATGTATGTATGCATGTATACATATTTTCTTTTTTTATGAGCAGGCCTACAAGCTGGGATTGGTAATGCTGCACTGTAATAATAGTTATTTGTTTATATGTTTTATTATATTTTATTATGTGATTATAGGTTTGAGACTGAGAGTATTTTATTTAGTGGAGAACTTTGCAGCAGTATTTTATTTATCATTCTTTTATTTTTATTTTATATATATCATTTATTAAAAAGTGTTAAAAAAAGTGTAAACAAATTGTAAAAAAAAAGTTTAAAGTAATAAACAACCTGCAGTTTAATGTTTGCATTTCTTTCCCTTACTGTACCGAAAATGAACCGAACCGTGACTTTATAACCGAGGTACGTACCGAACCGTGATTTTTACGTACCGTTGCACCCTTAGTATATATATATGTGTGTGTGTGTGTGTGTGTGTGTGTGTGTGTGTGTGTGTGTATCTATATATATATATATATATATATATATATATATATATATATATATATGTGTGTGTGTGTGTGTGTGTGTGTGTGTGTGTGTCTGTGTGTGTGTATTGTAAATGAAAAAGATATTGGAGTATGTTTTTTCAGTCTTTTTTCTTAAAAGTTTTGTAACTAATTCAAAGTATTAATTTATAATTTATAATTTGTTTATTTACTGTATTTATGGTTTCTTTATAATTAATTGTTAAATGTATCAATAATTTCTGAGTGAAAATGATTCCTATAGTATTTATTTTAATAATATAAATTTTGCTGTTTTGATTCTTTAGTAAAAATGTAACATAGAAAACTGAAGTTTCAAATAAAAAGACAAAATATTTAAATAACGTGTAACTATAAAAATACAAAATAACTATTGTGACATATACTATTTATATGGATAAATGGATAAATAAAAAAATTCTACCACCGACCCTTTTTTATTAAAACTAGCATGGAAAACTGTCATTATTTTGTTTATTTATTTAAATTCATTTATTCTTCTTTAGTCACTTTTATGTTCTCCATAGTAGAGGGCTGGAAATTCTGGATATAACATGGGAGAACAGGATCAAGAATTGAACTCATGTTAAACACAATACCATGTTGATATCTTTGATTTACTTTAGTGTTGCATTTAATAACCCCATGTAAAAATGTTTTGATGTTGTTCAGTCAAGTTGAAATAATAGAATTAAGGACATATAGACACATATAGTACCTCAGTACTTTTTTTGTAATGTTACCACCTTGGCTCCAGCTAACATGAAGTTTTCATTATATTACACCTGAAGATGTTAAAGCCAGTAGCCTTAACGTTATATTAATTATAGCAAGGCACATTAGAGATACTTCCAGCAAAAAGAAAGTTGTTAGAAGTAAATGACCTTCTAAACTTTACCCATTTTAAAGAAAGTGTTAAAGCTGGGTTGAAGGTATAATTCAATTAAGATGTAACAGCAGGACGTGTGCTTGATAAGCTCAGCTTTGTTGATTAGCGGCGACGATGAACTTTAGCCAATCTCCCTACATCATTAAAACTGACTGACATGATGAATGCCCGGCCGTACATCTCTCACAGCGTTGTTCCACTTTTGAAGTTAAAGTCTTCCAGTAGCAGGGAGGCCTATTGTTGTTGTTGTTTCTTCTAATTTGGATCTGTTTATCTTGGAGAGAAACAAACATGCTCAGTCGGTTTTCCCTCTCTTTTTGATGCACTGGTGTATGTTGGGGGTGGAGGGAATTCCCCGGGGGTTTTCACCTCCTCTGTCTCTGCTTATTGGATATTCAAATTTCAGTCAGACGTGCACAATAATACACATTTAACATTGTGTGACTGACACATCGGGAAGGTCTTTGTTTTCATAAAAACAAACACATATGCAATGACACAAACAGACAAGAACAAAACAGCGTCGGGAAGCGATGCTGACAGGCTAACATGACAAGTTAAACTAAGCAAGGTCATGTGATGCTCTGCAAACAAAATAAGAAAATGTTTGATATTCACGAGGAAGTGAACAGCTCTGTGATCCACTCACAATGACCCCTTTAAAGGAATAGTTCATCCAAAATTAAAGTTATGTCTTTATTAACACACTCTCATGTCTGTTAAAGGAGAATTTATGAGTCTTTTTTTTCCATGCAGTGACAGTATGAAGCAACCACAGATGTCAAGCTCCAAAATGAACAAAAAGCACAAAAAATGACTTTACACAAAGACTTCTTAAGACTTTATCCAAAGCTTCCTGAAGTCATATGATAGCTGTGCGAGAAACAGAACTTTAAGTTGTTATTAACTGAAAATCTAATTCTGAATTAACTTGAATATTCAAACTCAAATGAAAACCATCAATGACAGGAAGTGAAAATTTTAAATATTCATTTATAAAACACACACTCACACACACACACACACACACACACACACACACACACACACACACACACATATATGTATATAGATACATATAGATAGATAGATAGATAGATAGATAGATAGATAGATAGATAGATAGATAGATAGATAGATAGATAGATAGATAGATAGATAGATAGATAGATAGATAGATAGATAGATAGATAGATAGATAGATAGATAGATAGATTTGTATTATGAACTGAATGAATGAATGAACTGTATGGAAGATTCTTCCAAAAAAAAAAAATAAATAAATAAATTCTGCTCCTTGGAAACAAACAAACAAAAAAATGGCTTTTATTTTCAATGAGTTTGACCGACATGAGGGCTAGTAAATAATGCCAGAATTTCCATTTCTTTGGTGAGAGCTAACCCTTTAAGGAAAAGAATAAAAAATAAACAGCATCGAAAAACATTGTGCTTCACATCTGTGCCGATATAATGGAAAGACGCAGCTATATCATTAAAATTCAGATCAGATGCCTCAACATATTTAGGCAGGCCGAGGAGGAGGCTGCCCATAGCTGTTTCATTGATTGGTTGCAGGGGGCGAATGCTCAATTTCGTACCTTGAGTTATTTCACATAACCGTCCAGATGGTATTTATCAGGCTATGTAAATTAACACAGTCAAGCTGATTGCATGTCAAAAATAAGTAGTTAAACCTTGAAGGCATTTATTTTCCATGTGCGCTAATGGGCGCTTCTTGTGTTTCTTCAGACGAGGCTCCTTGTTGAAATTCATGTTTGATAAATTCGAAGGATTTCGGGGTAATTTGGCCATCGAGAGTGCTGTTGATCCTTTTAGTGTATATTTGAACCCCGGGGAGTTGAACATCGCATCTGCATATCCGAGCTCAAATATATACTTAGAGTGATTGGTTTAAACATTAAGTTGTTGATCTTGTCCCAGATAGATTTGTCAAAACGTCAGCCGCCCACCCCCCACTTTCAATTCCGAACGGTGCGACTAATCCTTAAATACCGCTCTGAAATACATCTTTACTAAATTCATTGATTGAGTTAGTCAAACTTACATTCCGCCCTAATTTCGCAGTCAGGGCATGGGAAAAATATTCCTCAATCCATTTATTTTCCATAAGGGAGGATAACCCGCTAGGCGAGTCCTTACATTTCAATTAGACGACGAATGAGAGAGGAGAAGTGGTGGTCAGTGGACTGGCTGTCAGGATAATCACAGCGGACAAGCCGCCGCTGGCTCTTAATCCAAGCAGATAACAACGACCACAAATTCACACTCTGCACCAAGAAACCAGAGCAGACAAATACACGTGTCATGCTAAACCAAACACATTTAGCCCAGGGATCCCACCATTACCGGCAGATCGACACGATAGCCCTGGCGCCCTTTAAAGGAGTATTTATTTGACTGAGAAGATTGACATGGACTTGGCCTGCTAGAAAACAACAACTTATCCATTTAAAGACAAATGCCTCTGTTCGAAATGGAAACCTAGTGTGCGGTGTAAGTGAAAAGTAAGCATGCATCATGCAAAAATAAGCATTTTCAACATCGTTGTGACACAGCCTCATGAGTTTGCATTCAAACGTGTTGGACATTGGGATACAGTCCATGCATTGTGCTTTGCACATTTTTGCAAATGCAGTAAATCTGCATATTCCATGCATACAAAACCTTGCATATTTGCATTTACAGAATGCCAGTATGCTGTTCTAACAGAGCTAAGTAGCATTTATAAACACTGGTGTAATGCTTCATTTCAGCAGCTTAGCTTTGACATGCTCTACGCCCTGCTTTATGCATTCGTGTTCCAGCTACATGACGTTCATCGTTTGCTAAGTAGTGGGGACAGATTTCTCCGGTGCACCATATGTAGACAATGACGCTAACAAGTTAATATGGCAAGCATAAATACGTGCTTTGTATTATTATAGCCTCTTAGCAACATGCTCAAGAGCCTAAAAATTAATTGCTAGACTAAGCAGAGACAGCACAAATGATTTATAATGTGGCTGAATCGCTGGTAGTTATTTATTTTTGCATGGTATTACACTAACCGCAATGTTTTGCTGAAATTGTTAGTCAGCATCAATGAATGCAATTAGAGTTTAATGGGCTTTAAAGAGAGCATGAAGAAAACAAGCAGAAGAGAGAGAGATGCAGGGAGGGAAAAGTTGCAACATGGATTCTCATCCAATCGGGAACTGTCTCCTAGTGGGAAGACAGACAAATCGCTGATTTTTAGGTTTAGCTATGGCTAGTTATAATGGGTCAGTTAGCCACTGCTTGTAGATGTTGTAACTACACCATCATACTCTTGAAAATCATTTTTCTCCATTGAACTGTATTCAAAGGTTACTGTGTACTGCATTTGCAAACAACATAGTTATGAAACTGCAAATATTCAGTGTTATTTTAGTATTATCTATATACAGTTGAAATGCATCCAAAAGTCACTGTGAATTGTGTCTTGCAAGCAAGAAATTAAGTGCAAGTATTTCTTATCTAAAGTTAAATATAACTAAAATGAAAGACGTGATCATTGATTTTAGAACACACACTGTTGATCACGTCACAACGACTATCAAAGGACAGGTTGTGGATCGTGTGGAGAGGTATAAATATCTTGGCACAGTTATAGATTCAAAACTTTCATTTGAGTTGAATTGTGAAATTGTCTGCAAACGTCATCAACGTTTGAGTTGCTTTAGGAAACTTGCTAAATTTAACATTGTTAGACACATGCTGACTTTGTTTTGCTTAGCTTTTATTGAATCTATTATGTAATTTTCCATTGTGGTGTGGTATGGAAGCCTGTCAGTGAAGAATAAGAACTCCTTAAACCAAATTGTTAAATGGGTAATATTTAATTATATTTTATTTATGTTTGAATCTTTTAGTAGTTTTGCTGTGTGTCATTTATCTTGTTCAAAATTTTAAATAAAATATATGTTAAAATATAAGTTTTATATTCTATATTTTATTGAAACTTTAATTATTTAGTTTTAAAAAGCTTATAATATATATAATAAATATAATATATAATAAATTTGCTAGTGAATGCAAATCTTGTTTCTGGCTCAGGAACTTCTATGCCCAGAACTGAACACGCATGTGCAGAAAACAAGATGCATAATCCTGAGGTCACATACTGCATGAATGACTGTCATTGAGATCAATGGGACTGCTTAAGGATAGCTTTCTCCATGACTGACTAGCTTTTCTATACATTTGCATTAACAATAAACGTTGCATAACTTAAAAACTGTGAAATACCTCCATCTCCTTGCCACTTCTATTTGCAAATTTTGCAGTCAGGTTCTGTTCAAATCAACCCAAAATGAATACATACCTGTAGTGCATAATGTAATATAAATAATTGCACCTTGTGTAAACATATCAATTTCCCTCCACAGCAGTGAGCCTGAAAAACCATTTGTGGGACCCAGTACAAGGTCATCTGAAGCTGGAAGCCTGGAGTCATTGAGCACACACATAAACACTGGCAGAAGTGTGTGACTCCGAACACAAGCTCCTTCTGAGCACACTGGCCCTTAGGGCAACAGCAAGCCATTGCACCGTCATTAAGACCAACACATAACAGCTATTTATACACCGCACTGCATCACATCATGCATACTATACATACTTGCGCACACATGCATGTGCAAGCACCCTGAGGCACCTACACTTATGCTGTATTCCTCGCAAACATTACACACAGAACTGCTGGAATAACGAAACCAAATTAGCATTTACAAAAACGGGAGTGTGTGAAAGACAAATAGGGTCAAAACTGGCTGTTCCTGTGTTCTTTTTAAATCGCCATGTGTTTTCCAGATGAATGCAAATCAAGTAGTCTTGGAAGAAATCAAAACTAGAGCTCGTTTCTTTCCACTATTGCAAATGACTCCGGGACACTAAAAGTTGAAAGTGTCAATTATATTCTAACAACCTTTGAAGCTGCTGCGTTGCTCTTGAGGTATTATGCTTTATATTCTAATGATTTTTGCTTTTGTGTTTCATCAAGAATGCATCTCTCCACCAACCCACATTTGCAGCTTTGAGCGATATTCATATCGTATGTTTCTTTGTGAATATCTTCACCAGGCAGTTGTTAACCTTACCGTGTCACGTTCATTATAAATTGTTTGAATCGCACCAGCGCCTCGAGCCAGCGCGAAGGCAACAGCATATTCTCAAAACAGAGATGCTAGATTACGGCGATCAGTGATTGTGCTGTGATGTACTGCCGCGCATTAGATCAAGGCGACACATTCACAGGCCCCACGAATGTAAAACGCAGGGGCCACTCTTGTAGGCGATTACTCAAGCGGCGGAGAGGATATTATTCAGAGTGAGTTGTTAATAAGGGAGTTTATTTTTTCTGACAGACTGAAAATAGCTTCCTAACTCAGGATGGATAACCCCGCTAGCATGCGGACACCACCCGGACAGTTGCGCACAATTAGGAATAAATAAATATTAACATTTTCACTTACGCATCTGACGCTAACATGCTAAATTGGATTAGCCCTCCGATGACCTAATTGCATTGTCACGGCGCACATATCTTTGCGGAAAGGTAACATCAAATTAATCTAACAATCAGTAATTGAGACAAATGACACGCCGGGGCCGGCTGTCTGGGTGAAAAACTAGATGAGCTGAGAAATGCTTTGTAGGGTTAAAAGCCAGTGTGGTAAGGCAGTGACTTAATCTAAAGACTATTAACATTAGTTAACCGTGTACTTTTCAATTAGAGCGATCATTTTGCATTTCGGACTCTCTGATAAATATCTGTTGTCACCACACACAGAGGGAGGACGGTGCAGAAGGACTTGTAGGGATTAAATGCATCGCACTTAAAACGGAAGGCCAAGTGGAGAGTACAATCCACACGAGGCGCTGTGTGGCATTTCGCAAAGGGGGTGGGCGGCAGGGGGCTCGTATATTGGAAAAATAAAATAAAACTGCAAATCAAAAGGCCCTTTGTATTAAATTACAGTGGGGGATTTGCAGGAACGAAGCCTGTGCACACAGACTCTGTGTGAATCTAATAATGAACTTGCATCCAACCTTAATTAAACAGTCTACATCCCCTCGCATAGCCATATAATGATGTCAAGCCGGGAAGCAATTAGCTGCCCTTCTCTGAAAGCAAACAGTGTTTGTAAGTCACACAAAGTACTGCGGCAGGCGTGCTTATTGAAACCCTCCTGAAAAATAAAATTAATTAGTATGTTATGATTTTGGAGATGCCTTAACATTGGACCCAAAGGACAAGGGCCTGAGATTAAAGATGAGCCCCTCTTTCTGCCAGCACTGGTAACGATAACAGCAGGAGAACCATCTCATCGTCTCATTAGCGGCAGGCCGGGCCAGACTACACGCTTTGCCCCGTGACATCATAACATCCATTAAAATAAGCTGTCATGCAGTTGTAAGAATAACAACCCACAGTAGACAGAGTCATTTGAAAGGGAAAAAAGCTAAGTTTTCCAACAAAAGGCCCCTCTCCAATGGTTCTTAGGTGTACGGCGTTTATTTGTGTTTAGAGATCACCCCTTTTGTCTGCCTCGGCTAATTAAAGTGATGCTGCGCCGCCTGGCTTTGCGAGCAGCCGGGGGAAGCACCAGCCAGCTGAGACACCCAATTACACAATTAAGCCTCCTACAAGATCTTGAAATTGTCAGGGTAAGAGAAACCGTGCGGTTTTTCTCTTTGTCTTCGCAGCCGCAGTTTTGCGAGTGTATCGTTTTCGCGTTCTGAGAGGAAGGCGCACGTTGGCGATGATGTAAGACGTAATTTCGCCGGGCGCACTTCGCCGCTGGGCCCCCTTTGTTCTCTCCGGAGCACGGCTGTATATTTGTGTCTATTTACCCGCTTCAGGTTTCTTTTGTCTCTTGAAGTTGTTGCGCAGGCGGTCATTAGCCGAGCCGGAGTGCTAACTTTGTTGAGCGAGAGCATTTGGAGACGCCGCTCTAATTGGCGATGTTTTACAAGGGAAGCACTTATCACTTTGCTTATTAAAAATGCTTATTGGATGCAATAAAACACACATTATGGAGGTGAAATTAATATAGTGCATTGCCCAGAACATAATGCCGTTCTAATGTGTGTCTTGTTCACTCTAATGAGTGCTGCCGAGTTTATTAGCTCTGATGACAGAGGGGCCTAGCTGGGGCTGTTATTGTTTGGTACAGGTTGATGGATTTCGGATGCACACACGCACACACCCACACTCTCTTTATTACAGAGTGCCTGGTGTCGTCTAGCCCGGTGGCTTGGCTTTAATGCGGAATAAACATATAAATCTGAGGCGACTCTCTCTTAGCCTGCAGTGGAGAGTCTCCGGTCGGTCCGGAGTCCATACGTTCTCACTTATTTCCACCGCTGGAGAGGAAGCCATTGATAACGCTGTGACAAGGGCGGTCCCGGGAGGGCCGGACGGGGGTGGCACAGGATAGGGTTAGTAGGTCATTACTGGCTCAGCACAGATCCTTTAATTGTCTACTGAGCTGCTTTGGATCTGTGTCAGGTGAACGCTTCGACCAGAAAGAAAAGTGCAACCTAATAGTTTGGCTTTCAGACGAGGAGATCAGTTAGACTTGGTAATGGATGTTTGTGCATGTGAAACCCCTTTGTTTATGGAGAAGGCTCTTTGTTTTCCAATCCTCCCCTTTTTTCCACAAGTTTGAGGCAATTTATTTGCGATCCAATTTCAGCGAGTCTTGCAATCAGGCAATGCAATCCAATTATCTCTTTGATTGGGCGAACTGATTAAAATGTGTAGCCAGACGTGATTATCCGTCTTTCTCACTCTCTCTGAACATATGAGGGAAAGACACACAAGGCAGCTGGAATTTTAATCGAACACTGTATGGTAAAGTGTGCGGCCTAATGCAACAGTAATGCACTGTGTAGGTTGTCAGCCGGTGGACAATTTGCTATACCTTTGTTATTCCAAAGCCAGTGGCAAGAAATACTTTACATTATTTACAAATCAACAGGTCAAGATTAGTTCAGCGGTTTACAGATGGCTACATTGCAAGTTGCCATAATATACATCGATGTACAGTCATGTTTGTGCGTGTTTATTGGCTCTTGTAAAATTGTTTTATTTGTGGCCTATCCATTTAGGGTTATATGTGGTCAGTTAATTTATTTATTATTTGAGATACAACTCAAGTGTTATACAAAATTGGAAAACAGAAGTTATTTGTTTTGAATATATACATACATACATGATATATACTATATACTAATTACATTATCATTATATTAATTCAGTAATAATCAGATCAACATGCTTTCCATGTTTTTTGTTTGTATGAATTGCATTTATTATCTTTTTTTTATTGATTGTTTTGCTTTTGCACACAAGCTCATTGTGTATACTAGCAGGCTTTCCTATCACTTAGGTTTTGACATACCATTTTCTCTCTAAACAGAAACTGCTCTTGTTCAGGTGGAGTTTTTGTGAGCTGACTCCGACGGCACTAAATATTTCCTGGGCCACTTTGGGTTGAAGGTCTTTCCAGTGTTTTGAAATACAGTAACTGGCTTGTTTGATTGTTAAAGTGATAACCATGAGAGCAGGGCTGCCCCATTTATCAAATGACCAACTTAGTGAAGGCTTGCAGAAATCTGCCAGTAATGAATGACAGGAGAGAAAGCGAGAGTGAGAGAGAGAGAGCAGGCCAGCATGTGGACAGTGGGCCTCATCTGTTATCTTTCTTTTTTTCCACTCCAAATCATGTGTCTGGGGCTTATGAAATTTAAAGTGGTGTCTGGCTTCTGCCTCCATCAGAACAGCCTTGACGTGGCTGAGCGTGTGTAAGGAGAATGTGTGATAAGGCAGGCCAGACCTCCTGCTGAAAACGTCACCGGCGACCTGGGCAAGGGTCAAAAGTCAACCAGCAAATATATCTCCTGCTCACTTTAAAATTGATAAAGACAGACGAGGAGGCAGATGGAAGGAGAGTGGTCAGGAAAGAGGAGGGAGAGGTGTCACGGTCCTCAATAAACGGCACTTTGTGACGCATCATTGGGAATGCCCTCCCATAATGCTGTGCTGTCTGACCTCACACTTCACAGGGTAGGTGAGAGCGCAGCGGTGACCTTGCTAGGGATTCAACCCTTGTTACTGTGGTCAGGTAAAGCTTCACCATAATCTGTACTGTTCCATTTATGTACCGTTTTACTGGCCTTGCTTTACAGTTGGGCAGAAATTAAAATAAATTATTTTTTTAACTTCAGACTCAATGTGATTTAGTTTTATATATTAATAGAGTATAAATGGTAACATTTTAGTATAGGGGCCAATTCTCACTATTAACCAGTTGCTTATTAGCATGCCTATTATTGGGTGTTTAGTACTTACAAAGTACATATCTAAATATCTGCTTGACCATACTCTACATCTACTTTTATAGTACTATTAGGTCACACTTTAAGTGTTATTGACTGCTTTGGATTAAAGCATCTGCCAGATAAACAAATCCAAATTTAATGGTTGTATTAATATTATACACAATAAAAAAAAAAAAAAAAAATGCAACTACAATATATTTATCTATTTAAATTGAATTAGTTATAATTAATTAGTTTTTTGTAAACTAATAGATTTTTATTATTTTATGTTGTTTCTTTAATAATATACAGTGAAACATTTTGTAAATAATTTAATCAAATAATTAAGAAAACCATAATAATTAAATAATCCATATCAATTAATACGTTCATAATATCATTTATAATATTTTTTATTTTGTCATTTTATTTTTATATATTATGTTTCTTTAATAATATAATAGATTTATATATACATTTATGTATTATATATATAGAGAGAGTACATATTTTTATGAAACATTTTATTTGTATAAACTGTTTAATAATATACGATGAAGTGTGTGTGTGTGCACATGCATATACTGTGTTTGTGTGTGTGCAATAGTATACAATGAAATATATATATATATATATATATATATATATATATATATATATATATATATATATATATATATATATATATATACATTATAAATCTGTATTATTCTTTATAATCACGTATTCTCATTGAACATCATATACGTTTATTCCATCATGCATTGCATTAGTGTTGCAGAGCTGAAACAACCCAGCTTTCTTTGCTGTGATTAGCTGCTTTTCTCTCAGGGAAACACATTACCCACTCACTACAAATGCTGATCGATTTCTCTAAGACTGCCTATCTGATTGCTTTTATACCTTATTGATTCTTCAGGATTAACGTTTATGGCTGTCAATTATTCTCATGTATGATTGTTCACATCTGTTTATTGCACGCTGCATAATTGTAGAAAACGACGACTCTGTTCGAGTTGATAATCCAATTTCAATACGAGAAACAAGCCCTCCATTTTAAAGAGATCAGCACTCTTATATCAACTAGCGTGAGTGTGGCTAATCGACTAAAGCTACAATCACAAATGCCTGACGTTTTGACAGAAGCATTCTGTGTGAAATGCGATGATCACAGGCTTCGTTACAAGAGCAGTTAACAATCGCATGCAGTTTTTCCTGAATCTGCCACCATGACATTCAGAGGATTTGGAAGGATAGTAGAACAATTATATGTGAAATTGTGGGTTTTGAGCAGTGCTGGCTAATATGGTTTAGTGCAAGTAAAGGAAATGTTTCAGGATAAAATCATTCATCGTTCTGAAAGAATCATACACTTCAACGTCTTTAGCTTCAATTGGTATTCCCCCTATTGCACGACCAGGTGAAGTAGACAGCTAGAGTTTAAACAGTTGAAAGGATGCAGATGCATTTGAACGAATGCAAGCATTTCATAAGTGTCTTTCAAAGCTGGCTGTGAAGGGCTCTGCCAAATTATGACTGGCATTGTTCACGGTAATCCACTGAAATTGTTATGAATATAAGTCAGATGTCGGCGCATACAAATAGGACTATCTTCCAGTGATGCATGCTTGAATGTACAGGCTTATTTCCATTCCATATCAGTTATTGTTGTTCAGACGAGAGGATAGCCCACTTGATCTATAGTTATTATCTCAGTGATGCCTTTGACAGATATTACTGTCTGCAAGTCGAATCTTTTTTTATATAATGTACATTTTTCCATTTGGGTCCTCAGTGTTTTGAACACAACAGCTACATTTACTGCATGCAACCTAATAATCTGTCCGTTATGTCACTTACAGCCTAATCATAATCAAAAGGGATCATGTAAACACCTCAGTGTGATAAAATGATCTGATTTGGCTTGACCTGAGCAACATTTCTAGTGTTAAAAAAAGTTTAGTTTTAAGTATTTATTTATTACAGCCAATATGTATTTTGTCAAATTTTTGTTTTAACAAGGACGCATAAAATCTTTATTAATTGAAGAAATCTGAATAAAATAAAATAAAATGAAGCAGTAAATGATTGATAATAATAAGACAAGAATGATCATGTGACTCTGAGGACAGGAGTAATGATGCTGGAAATTCAGCTTTGCGTCACATGAATTAATTACATTTTAAAATATATCCAAATAGAAACCTGTTTTTTTTTATATTTAAATTATATTTCACAACATTAATTTTTTCCCTGTAGTTTTGATCAGATAAATGCAGCAGACCCCAACCTTTTGAACAGTAATGAAACATTCATTTAATTTCCATCTGTCCCTTTAAAGGGTAAAGTTAGCTACATTCAAATACAAATTTCCTGCTATATTCTTGTTAGAAAGTGCAGCTCTTTGCATGCACAGTTTTTTTTTTTATTTGAAATGCATTCAATGCATATATAAAGCTTGACTTTTGACTGACTATTTGCAATCAACGTCTATAGTGACCAACCACCATTATGTTCATCGCATATTAAAATGTAATTCAGATGTAAATACAGCATAGAAAAGGACTGCAGGGAGATGCATGAGTTTAACATTTAGTCCAGAGTAGAAGTAATTAAGCACTTTTTTATTTGTTTTGCTTTCACAGGAACATGAGAGATGCCGCCCAACTCTTAATGAATAGGTTCCGTGGTTTGCTCTCTTTCTTTTCAAATACAGATAGCACACATATGCACACACAATGAGCGACTCGGCCCACTCCTGGCACCATCAGGCCTCATTGTTGCCAGTCCTGTGGAGGTGGTGCGGTTAGTGGGTGTGGAGCTAAATTAGCCTCTACCCCAGGCTGTAGGCCCTCCCGAGGGGGGTCCACACTGCCCTGTGAGTAAGCTTGTACCGTGTCTGCCCTTGACATGCCTTCTCCATGGACGGTGGGACGGAGTAGTGCGGTGCCAGCGAGCTGAATGGCACAAACCCGTGCCAGATGGTACCAGCTGCGGCGAAATGCTCTCTGCGGTGGACACCTGTCCACTCCGTGCATCTCCAGGAGCCATCAGCACCCGCCCTAAAGAGCCGTCAGCGGGAAATGAGGCGCTAACCCGGGAGTGAAAAGCCTGCGGGCCCTCGCCGGGTGCATGCCGGGTCCTCACCGAGCCACTCTAATGAGGACGGGAGCCTGAGCCAAGACACGTTTAGCAGCCATGCTGTTTACTTTATCATCATTACTCAACGTGACCCTGGCCTCCACGAGTCTGCAATGATGCTGCAGCCAGGACGTGTCGCCGGGTTGGACAGAAAGTCGGCACATCTGACTCCGGGCCGAGAGACAGAGGGCATGCTGGGACTGGGCACAGAGCATTTGTGTATTTGTGGAGACCATCACTCAATGAACATTGCGTGAGGTTTGTGAACACACGGAGGTTAAACCACAAGCTCTGTCATTTTTACTAAACCTGACCTGTGTTTTTTAAGAATAACATGGCACTCTTGAATATGAATAAAGGACAACTGAGGCTGTCGTGCTCTACAGTTACAAAAAAGTCAATATGGCACTTTATTCAATCTTTTAAGTCATAATGATAATCTCGACTTGGCAAATTCAAAAGTTAAGTAGCAATGCTTGATTCATAAATGCATTGCTTTTTGAGTCAAATACGTTTTATGAAACAACTGATTCGATACGTAAAACCAGTCTGAGTGAGTCAATATGGCTTATGTACTTGTGTTGAAAAGTGTTCAAAGTCATATGAATTATCTGGCTTTTTGTGAAGAGTATTTCTTAAAGATGAAGGTCTGATTTGTGAGTCAAATCCTTTCAATTAATCAGTTTACAAAACCAATAACTGATTCAGTTGCCAGGTTCAGTTAATTAACATGGGTCTGTTGTTCTACACACAGAGTTGTCATATGACTTGGCATATACTGTACTGCAGTCATATGGATCGCATTTATGATGCTTTTATGCAGATTTTGCAGAAACCTTGTCTTGTTTATTGTTGCAAAGTTACTAATACATAATCTAAAATGTTTCCATTTTTTTTCATACTAGAAAATGCAAATCATACTGTACCAGAGGGTGAGTACAAGAGTTGAATGTACGTGAGTTGCATGTTTAGGTATTCCATAACTTTAGACTCATAATTCAAATAATGCTTCTCTTTGTCTCTCTTCTTTAAAAGTAAACTTAAGTGCATCTACAATAGAGAGTATGGCTCTTAAAGGTTCAGTTACTCCAAAATTGTGTAGCAATTTTGTAAGAATGTGTGGTGAAGTGATACACAACTGTAAGACATTCAAACTAATTCCTAGCTATGCAGTTGTAGAAAACAACAACTCATTTGTCAACCAGTCACCATCAATAATTCAGTACTGTGGCATAATGTTAACATAAATAACATTTATTTTTTATTTTTTTTAAGATTACCTTCTTTCTTTCTTTAAAAATAAATAAATAAATACAAATAATATGAAATAAAATAATATAATAATAAAAAAGTCGTCTCGGAGGGCCCATATCTTGGCAGTGTGAGTCTTCTCTCTGTAGCCTACAGCTCGTTCAGGGATATTAAAGAGTCATTAGATGGAGGGCGTCCTCTGGGAATACTTCAATATGAAGCTCTGTGGTGTCACAGCCCATGTTATTTGTGTGTAAGTGACACTCACCTGCAAGACATGACATGAATTAAACACCGTTCTGTACCTTCCAGTCTTTCAGCATGCTGCCTTCTTTCATAGAATAACCTTTTACATATTCCAGCCTGATTTGTCTTTTTATTTTTTAGCGAGTAAACTGCCCTCAACTGAAGAGGGAAGCAGAAGTAATAACTGGAATTGCGAGGCTGGAATTGAGTTGTCTGGTGACAAGTGTTGTTGGCATGGATGAAAATAAATTGAAAGGTATATTGGGACGTTTGTGGACTGGACCGTGAACGAGAACCTCGCTCTTTTAGGTCCAGGTCAGCGGCGGCACGTTAAAATGTGCATATCCGGAGCTGATTAGCAATGTTGCGCTAGCATTCACCAATGGGAATGAGGTAGAAAGGGAAAGGCGTCAAGAATGATTTGTTTTCACAGCGGGACGGATTTTCATAGTGAGATAAAAGAGAAAACATGAAGCGTGGAGTCAGGTTGGGTGGCTGTCTCTGTAGCGAAGTCTCTTCAGATGTTCACCAAAAGAATCCCCACTCTTTGCACCACGGTCTCCTTCCCGCCTTCACCCACCGGGTGTAAACACAGCGAGATCAGTAGCGTGTTAAAACGGCACCCCGTCCAGTTCGCGATCCGCCTGTGTTCTCTTCTGTTTGGGGTTTTCATGTCATACCGTAGATAAAATAAGCCCCACGCAGCGAAGCCCGTTTATGTCCTCACAATAATTGATTTGCATTTAATTGTTTCTTGACGGCTTGAGGCTGCTGAAAGCTGGGCGGATTTTGAACGTGCATCTTTCCGGGTGGCTATTTGTGTTCGCAGTCAATTTTTTCCTATTAGGTTGGAGTGAGGATTTTGATAAAACATGAAGGTGTTTTCTGTAATACTTTTTCGGTTGTCGTTTTATCGATCAGCCGATCCCCGGGGAGGCCCTTACTGCGGGAGGCAATTATGAAATCAGAACAAAGACTTGGATAACACAAGATATTACACTCGCACAGTTGGCTGCTTGTTCCATTCCTTTACAAGACTGAAGAGATCTTTCTTTTTCAATACTGGATGCAGTCGGAGGGAGTGAGGGTGGGGAAAAGGAGGAGAATACATCAGTGTGTTTCGAGGAAAATTCCAGAAACCCATAGTGTGTGGCAATTTCAAAATCATAACATAAATTATGAAATTGATGTTCCTTGATGATTATTGTAGCTGTGTAGCTCATTCTAGCTGTGCTGAAATACACAATACAGTAACATCATTTATGATTTGAAACACGTGTTCACTATATCACAGCCCATAGAGCTCAACTACCCTAGTTTATGACTATATTTGACTCAAAGTAGGGTCAGAAAATGTTCTGTGAAAGAAATTAGACTATATGAATTACTGTTGAAAACTGAGCTTGATCCGATTTTCTTTATCACTGGATATATATATATATATATATATATATATATATATATATATATATATATATATATATATATATATATATATATATATATATATATATATATATATATATATATATATATATATATATATGCTCACCAAGCTTGAATTTATGTGTTCAAAATTATTTATTACTGGATATATATATATATATATATATATATATATATATATATATATATATATATATATATATATATATATATATATATATATATATATATATATATATATGCTCACCAAGCTTGAATTTATGTGATCAAAATTCAGTAAAAACAGTAATATTGTGAAATATTATTATAATTTAAAATAACTGTTTTCTATTTGAATATATTGTAAAATATAATTTATTCTTGTGATGTAAAGCTGAATTTTTAGCATCATTACTCCAGTCAATATGTTTGAAATCAATAACTGGTTTAGTTTGGATAATTACTGATTAACATATTTTTATATAAATTATATTAATTTGTTTTTACTAAAGGTTGGATAAAAGGGTTGAAATTGAAGCTTGAGAAATCTAGTCAACGCTACTAATTACACTGTATGTAAAAAATTGAGAAAGGTCAAGACCTCTTGAATGGGACAATCATTCAGTCTCAATTTCCAGAGTGAGATACAGACATTTTAGGCTCTTTTCATCTGAGATGCTTTTTTGACTAAATATTAGTTTAGCTAAGATGTGTACAATTTCTAATAACATTTGTGTCTCTAATTTTGTCCCAATGCGGTAAGACCCAAGGCAGTGCTGTATTATGAATCCACTACATCCAATCCACACAAAGTCACGAAATAGCACAGCCTTTCACGCTTTTCTCGTGCACTTTCTTTGTGTTTGCAGGTACGAGGCAGAGCGAGGGCCCGCTTCACACGCCTGATATGAATTTCACCTGCAGTATATTTATATATCACATTATTATCAGGCCCTCTCTGACATGGAGCAGATGGCGCTGATGCAGGTGGTAGCCGGTGTTTAAAAGGTGTGTGCATATGCACCCCGTCCGTCCCTTTTGTTCCAGTTAGACGTGTGTGGCCCGGGCTCTAATGGTGCTAAAATCGGCTTTTGGAAGGCGACACCTTGCCAGATCAGATCTGTGAGTGTTGAGGTAATAGCACGGGATTGATCGCCGGACAGGCGGCCGTCGCGGTGTTGTGCAACCCCTCCGGTGACGCTGTTTGCTTGTCACTTGCAGAATTGTTAATAGATTTTCCTCATTTGTGTGAGACACCGCAAACACTCGGCCGAGACCTTTCCGGAAGCCAGACAGCGACATACAGTATGACGCGAGAGCTGATATAACGTTAAAACCACGCTGAAATAGCATCAGGAACGACAGTGACTTCCACCTCTTGACAGCATCGCAGCTGTAGACTAGCGGTAGTAATCCTCCAGTGGCAGTTTTAATTATCGGCACGGCTCTACTATCAGCAAGTGTGTAATTATGTGTCAGCTCGCTGGCTGCTGGGTATGAAGGGTGAAAGTGAGAGATATGATGATTGTTGAAACTGGCGAGTCGTATTTAAACAATCCGGAGCGTGTGAGGGGTTCTGTCATTAAGCAGACAGAGGCTGACCCGTCCTGTCGCTCACCATCTCACTTGCATGCAGATGTATTTATTTTTTTCACTCTCTCTGTTTGTGTGTCTTCGCAGGACGTCACACATAGGAGGAGGATGGGACATAAAGTGACTGAAGGTGTGCTGAGAATATGACACTCTGAAGATTTCTCTTTTTAAGTCAAACACACACTCACACACTTTTACATGTGCACCGTGTGCCATTTCTCAGTCAGGGTTTTAACGCGCTTGCATGTTTAAATCAGCATGCTGTAGGCGTTTGTCTGTTTAATATTTATTTCTGTACTTTTTATTTCATCCATGCCTTTTTTTCTTTTCTTTTTTTTTGACGCAATGATACTTTGACTTTAGGAATTGGAACTTAAAAGCAAAAGCAGTGTGATGCAAAATGAAGCAAGCGTCTTGGGAATTATAGCTGGATGTCATAGCAAGTTTTAAAGGCTTCACAAACATTTATTAAAAAATAAAACATAATAAACATACTTTTCATTAGGAATCCAAATCATAAGGAATTTAATGATCCTGGTTCTTAAATAATTCCATTAATGATTGTTTAGTGCTTTTTAAGAATAAATAATTGGAAATTAGAAATTCAATTTAAAAGCTTTTTGGTTCACATTTTTGTGAATGTGTAAGAGAAAGTTGTATATGTTCATAAAAGCTTCATGCATATTATTTTTAGATGCCTTTAGTTTTCATCTCACAGAACACATTCCAAAATAACTCTCTGCATATAAATGTGTATAATTAAACTTATCCTCTTTCAATTACTAATTAATTCATGCACAAATGTCTGGAATAACTGATTCTGATCGATCAGTTGACTATTTATTATTATCCAAAATACGTTTGAATAATGACCAAAATTTTCGTTTGTTATTTATTCATTTTTGTTTTTATGGCAAGGTTTTTTTTTTTTTTTTTTTTTTTTTTTTTTACAATGCAGTGCTAGTTAGACAAAGCTATAATCTAATAGTTGCAATTCAGTAGCTTATAAGCTATGTTTTATATCCATTTTTACACTACTGGTCAAAAGTTTGAAAGAAAGAAAATAAGTCTCTTATGCTCATCAAGGCTGCATGTAATGGATATAGATTTCTACCTCATTTCTATTTTAATAAATTATAAAAAAATATATATAGTTTCCTAATTTTCAGCATCATTACTCCAGTCTTTAGTGTCACATGATCCTTCAGAAATAATACTAATATGCTGATTTGCTGCTCAAGAAACAATTCGGATTATTATACATTTTGAAAAGTTGTGCTCCATTCGAAATTGTGGCATTTTTTTTTTTTTTATTTTTTTTATTAAAGAAGCCTAAATATACTGGGTTTTTCTGGGCGTTGAGAGACGGGTCACATGACCTGTTCTCCTGCTGTGAGATTATCTTCTCCAGAATGAGTCTCCATTAGACGGCAAAACGCACCTTTGATATGATGATCTGTAATAAATTCTCCTCCTTTTCTTTCCAGCATTCACGCCAGGGGTTTGTGATTATTTATTTTTCTTGATTCTGCCTTATGCTCGGGTGGCACGTTGTCCAAAGACATTATTGGTAATGATCAAATACTGATTATTTCACAGATGCCTGCGATTAAAGTTTGGGTGCTTTCGGCTGAGTTTCTGCAGACATTAAGATGGTGTTTCCCAAGGACGAGGAGAAGCTACCCATACCATAGTGAAAGGCATTATTACCTGCAGTCCCACCTCTGCACTCCAGAATAATGAAAATCTGCAACACTGAGGTCTCGGAGGATTAATTAGTTGAACACCTCAGAGACGGCATGATTTATTTTGATTTACATAACAGAACAAGTGGACCAGGCAGCAAACCGTTCGTTAAATAAAGTCCATACGTCTTTTACTACGGCAAACGTGCCTCGGTCGTTTAACTAGGGGAGCTTTAGACGTTGAAAATAGCCATGAGTCTGGCCTCTGCGGGCTCCGTCTGTAGCCTGATGCAAAAAGGTGACAGAAGTACTGGCTTAATTTAAAGAGCACTTTTCGCCCCCTGTGGTTTCTATGATAAAGGCATCTGACAATAGTGCTCTCCTAATATATGGCCAGACCAAGTGCATTAATTGATTTTTACATTTCGCACCATCCTGTTCCCTTATTAGAGGGAAGCGTGAGGCAATTTATCTGCCTTGATATGCCGTATTCATGGCCCTGATTGTAATTTTTTGACAAAGTGCCACATTTCTCTGGAATGAACTGTACGGCGTGTTATGGATATACGTTTAATCATTTTCTAATAAGCTCTTTTAGAAGGATTCATAAAAATCCTCTCAGAATACAGAGAGAATTACTGTAATGCGCTTAACGCTGTCTGTCTTAGGAGTTCAAATACATAAATAATAATATAGAATAAAAATGTCATATAATAATCAAATAACCCGTTCTGCCGCAGCGTTATATCTGTGAATGGACCAATTCTACAGTTGTTAATTATTAATGCCGTCCTAATTGACATGGACAAGCTTTTCATTTTCTACTGTTCAGAAATGAGGCTTTCTGTGCTTTGTGTTTTTTACACGATTAGGCAAAGAATAACTATTTTTGAATAATGTAGCGTTCACACATACAGCTAAATTATTAGTTAAACCTTTTTCAACATTGTTACTATGTTAAACATGTCTACATCACATATTTAGTGGTCACTACAGTAAAATACTGTACAGCAGTAAATTGTTTGGAATATGTAATATTTCAATAAGAATCTTGTAAAGTATTTTAAAGGTTTGACTGAAAAATAAAGTAAAAACTGTCAATTCAGAAAAATATTGTCAATTATTAATACATTTACAAAATATAACTACATTATTACAACCTTTTATCAATTTTAACTTTTGTTTTAAAATTACTGTTTTCTGGTGGAATGTAGAATATATTAATATAATCAATATATTTAAAAAATATATATTTTAGAATGCCCATGGGACACTGAAGACTGGAGTAATGTTGCAGAAAATTCAGCTTTGCATCACAGAAATAAATTACATGTAAAAAAAAAAAAAAAAAAAAAAAAAAAAAATATATATATATATATATATATATATATATATAATTTCTTTTTTTTTTAATGTGTGTGTGAGCTTTGTGTTTGACCAGACCAGGTGCATTTATATATATATACATGGTTGTCATACAGTGGAAGTGGATGGTGACTTAACCTTATTATTGACCATTCTTTCCAGCTATTATGAAGATTACTAATTATTTTCCTTTCCTTAGGGCAGCAACTGTGGCTAATAACCAATTGAGAGAAAGTCCGAAAGCTCCATTAACCTTTCTGAAAAAAAAAAAAAAAAAAAAAACTTTTTATAAGCGCAGATACCTCTTATATCCATCCAGAGCTCAGCAGATGTTCCTCTGCAACACCAGGACCCGAGGAAACGGTGCAATGGTGACGTGTTATTCCATCAGACAGTGAGCCCCAAAATCTCTGATGTGGATTTATATTACCTCTGGATGCAAACCAAAGCATGTCCCAGTGTGTCTCTGCAGCTCTCGCTTACCTTACAGGCAGGAATGTCTCTGCGAATGCATAGGCGCTTTACGAGGATGTACCTCATTCCCATGCATTCTGACTGTTCCGTGAGCCACGGTTATTTTTATTTGCCATAAAATGTCAATATTGTTTCTGCATTAGCTCAACTCCGATAAAAGGAGACATTTCTCTCCTGCCGGATGACATTGCTTTATTAAAGCTCTATGCTTGTATCAACATTCGGGCAGCAGAAGAAAAGCGCTTGCGTTCCAGAGGGTCAATGCACCAGAGCGCTAATTTGTTGACCCTGAAAGTGGAGGGGTCAGAAGTTCAGAGCCCAGCTGCTGGCAAGATAACTGAGCATGTGTGAGCGTATGTGTGTGTGTGCTTCTGTAGGGGTCATTTTCTTGAGAGCCCCTTCAAATACAGAGGATATGGCCCTCTCACTAAATCGTCCTTTAAATGGCCTGTACAGTAGAAACTCTTGAGGTGAAGGGTTACAGGAGGAATGAAGGAAAACACATGTGCTTCAGGTAGAATGTTGAAGTAACATTCTGGGTAAAATAGCTTGTAAGTGAAGCCCTATTGACATCATTTGTAGTATAACGTCTGTTGGAATTTTCACTCATCCTTCAAAAATATTAGTCGAAGTAAGGAATTTACAATGGAAGCACATGGAGCCAGCATACACTCTTTAAGAACAGCCTCAAAGTGTAAAGTTAAATCCAGACTTTCGTTTTGTGACAAGTCTTCGTAGCACTGTTTACATGCAGCAGACTTTACTCAAGTTGATTAGCAACTAACCAGTAGTTCATCTAAGTATATATATTATATTATATTTTCCTATTTAAATGCTATAATATTATATTTTCCTATTAAAATGCTTAGATGCTTCTTTAAAAATACTCTCTAAAAAAAAAAAAGTAAATAGTCATTCTTTTATCGCACATTTCTGTGCGATGTCAGTTCTTTTGCTAGTTTCCAAAGTTTCGTTGGAATTCCAGAGTCACCAAAACTGAATCTAGACATCATCATCATCATCTGTTTTTATTTGGGCATCAGAATTCCACAAAATCAACATAGTAACAACTAACAATCATCAACACAACACAACAGGCGAAACCAAAAAGGATACATGCGCAGATGATCAAGTACATTAAAACAAATAAATAAAACCGTGGATCTGATGCTCAAAAGGAGTAGGCAGAAGCTTAAGCTTATTGACGCCTACCCCCTTTTTTTACATTTAAACCGTAGGTATCTACTATAATCGATAAGACAGTTGCCACATATTAGTGTTGTCCTATTCCAGTGACAGTACAATCAACAATATTAACTCACAATCATTCTGCTAATTCCAAAAAGAAGAATCTTCAATAAGTACAAAAAAAAACACACACAAAAAAAAACTCGCTAGTCACCAATCTTTTAATTTGATCTTTTGTTCCTCACTTGTTATGAGTTCAATACATTTACTGGCCACAATTGTTTATAATTATAAATAGTTTAATTATATTATCTTGATTAACTTATATTATCTTTTTAGTTTGTCAGTCAAAAAAAATACAACATAAATAGATTGCTCTGCAGCTAATTCCATTTCTACACCTAAGGACATTCTTCTGTCCTGTACTTAGACAGTATAACTTGTTTATACTTTGATTTAAATTGATAAATGAATGGGCACTGCTTGAGTTGGGCTCTCAGGTTATTCCAGAGCCTGGCACCACACACAGACACACACATACTTTTCTTCGTCGTTCTGAAAGCCGGTACTTTAAAATGACCATAACCTCTCAAATTGTAACAGCTATCTCTTTTTATGAATAGTTTTTGAATATTTGCAGGTAGTAGGATCCAATTTGCTTTATACATTAATTGTGCAGTATAAAAAACGACTAAGTCCATGAATTTAAGCATATTACTTTGTAAAAACAGTATATTTGTATGTTCTTGGTATCCTACCTTATGAATAACTCTGATTGCTCGTTTTTGGAGAGTTACAAGGGAATGCAGGGAACTCTTATAATTATTACCCCAGACCTCAATTCCATACGTTAAGTATGACAAAATCAGACTGGAATACAATATATACAGCGCCTTGTAATTTAAAACGTACTTAGCTTTGTTTATGATTGCAATATTTTTTGATATCTTCCTTTGTATGTGTCCAATGTGTGATTTCCAGCTCAATTTGTTGTCTATTGTGATTCCCAAGAATTTAATTTCTGTTACTTTTTCTATTTCAATACCATTTATACGTATCAGTAGTTCCGGAGTTTCCTTATAATTGCCAAAAATAATCATTTTTGTTTTACTTAGATTGAGTGACAATTTGTTTAAATCCAGCCATGTTTTAAATTTGGCTAATTCCTGATTAACATCCTTTATAAGTCTATTATAGTTATCGTTGGAATAAAATAAGTTGGTATCATCAGCAAATAATACAATTTTTAATAAATCTGATACTTTAAATATATCATTAATATATAAGTTGAATAGCAAGGGAGCCAGTATAGACCCTTGAGGCAGCCCACAAACAATGCTCATACATTTTGATTCAGTGTCCCCCATTTTAACAAATTGTTGTCTCTCATCTAAATAGCTTTTAATCCAGTTCCCAGCTACTCCCCGAATACCGTATTTTTCTACTTTTTGTACAAGGATAGAATGATTGATGGTATCAAATGCTTTCCTTAGGTCTATAAAGATTCCAACAGCATGTTTTTTGCTGTCTACAGCACTGGTGATTTCTTCCACAGCATCAATAATAGCCATAGTGGTTGATCTTTTGGGTCTAAATCCATATTGCCCCTCGTTAATTAACTCATGCTTCGCAATAAATGTATCCAGTCTGCTATAGAACATTTTCTCCAATATTTTTGAGAACTGTGGCAGCAGAGAGACAGGCCTATAATTTGTAAATATATGTTTACTTCCATTTTTAAATAGTGGTAACACTTTTGCTATTTTCATTTTGTCTGGGAAAGTTCCAGTTTGGAATGAGGCATTACATATATGTGTTAAGGGTTTCACAATATTATCAATTATTCTTTTTATTAATCTCATATTTATATCCAAATAGTCCATAGAGGATTTATTATTACATTTATTCACAATAGTTATGATTTCAGTCTCACTCACTTCAGAGAGGAAGATGGTTTGAGGGTTCCTTTCTATAGCTGAATCCACCATTATGTTATTACTGCTTGCTGGGATTTTTGCCGCTAATTCAGGACCAACATTTATAAAGAAATCATTAAACTTATTGACAATGTTTTTCATATTATAGTTTTCAGTGTCATTATCTATAAAATAGTCAGGGTATGTGTTGATTGAACGATTGTCTCTTAACAATTTGTTCAGTATATTCCAAATTCCTTTAATATTACTTTTATTCTCATTTAATTTATTTTCATAGTATAATTTCTTGCTATTTCGTACGATAGTTATCAGTTTATTCTTGTATACTTTATACCGTTCTTCAGATTCTTTTGTTTTTTGAATCATAAATTGTTTGTATAAATTATTTTTCTTTTTACATGCATTAAGTAGTCCTTGTGTTAACCATGGACACTTTAGTATTTGTTTCTCCCTCCTATATTGACGCACAGGGCAGTGTTTATTATATAGTGCACAAAATATTTCCAGGTAAGTATTGTAGGCCCTGTTCACATCATTCTCCTCAAGCACTTTGGTCCAATCCTGGTTAGCTAACTCACAATTTAAAGCAACAATAGTCTTTTCAGTTAGTACCCTTTTATATGTATTTTTTTGTGATTCATAGTGTTTTTCGTAGTTGTCATTGTACAATACAAATATTGGAAGGTGATCAGTTATGTCAGATATCATGAGTCCACTTACTTTGGTTTGATCTATTGCATTTGTAAAGATATTGTCAATAAGTGTTGCACTATGAGAGGTAATTCTACTGGGTCTGGAGATAGATGGGAAGAGGCTCATACTATACAAAGCATTCACAAATTCATCAGTGGCATGATGGTTGTCATGATTCATCAGATCAATATTGTAATCACCACAAATAAATAATATTTTATTCATGGTAGAGAATGTTCTCTCCATCCATTCTGTAAATAATTCAATGCTAGACCCCGGTGATCGATAAATACAACTAATTACAATATTTTTTTTCCTTTCACAAATTATTTCAATTGTTACACATTCAAGTAAGTTATCAACTGATACTGACATTTTTTCAATCATTTTAAATTTTAGTTTATTGCTTACGTATATAGCTACCCCACCACCTGCTTTGTTTTTCCTGTTCACATGATTTAAGGTATAACCTTCCAATTCAAAATTGTCAATACCTTTTCTTTCATTAAACCATGTTTCTGATATTGCTACTATATTAAAGGGATTAATAAATTGTTGCAAATACTCTCTGATACTGCTGAAATTTGTGTACATGCTTCTGCTATTAAAATGAATTAATGATAGCTTCCCTTTGGTGTTAACAGCATTGAAATCATTATCAGAATAGTAGCGGCAGTCAATGTTAGTATCTGACAAAAACATAGTGTCAGGATCTATGTTATTCTCTGGGACATAATCACTGTGTTCAGTGACCTCTTGTGGGTTGATCTGATCGGATGTTATTGTATACATGAAGAGTGTTTTGATGTTACCTCTGAGATGTCACCCCCGTTTTCAGTCATATTTGGCTAGCTCCTCCACGCTTCTGACAACCAACACCTTTGCTTCCTCCGGTGGCCCATTTAGCTTAATGAAAATCTTGCAGTTCCTCACCCAAGTGCTCTGGACTTTATCTTGCTTTCTCAGGATCCTGGCTTTGCGTGCTATTTCCCCGTTCTTCCGTGTTAAGTGATCGTTCATGAAGACATTAGTCCCCTTTAGTTTTCGTCCTTGTTTCAGTAGATCAATCTTTTTCTTCCTGTTTGCGAACCTCATAATTACCGCTGGCGGATCGCTGTCTCTCCTCCGCGGGATCTGGTGGCAGGCCTCAATGTCATCCACGTCCAGCGTTATTCCCCTGGACTTTAGGAGGGTCGCCACCTGTTGTTCCACGGAGATTATGTCCTGCTCGTCAGGCTCTACACCGGTGTTGGCCACCGCTTTGGCATAAGACCGGGGCCTAATTTTCAGGCCAGTCACGATAACATCATTCACTCTGGAAAACTGCTCCAGTTCATCCACCCTCCTTTCCAGGTCAGTGATTCTTTCTTCCTTTTTTGCGTTTTGCCTTCGCAGCTCCTTGACTTCCTCCATCAGATGTAGGAGTTGTTTTTGTTGCTCTTTAATGGCGCTGGTTTCACCTGATAAAAAATCAAGTGACTTCCTGATTTCTCCGATATCCTCAGTCATCGAGGTCTCTCTAGGTTGTTTGTGCAACTCTTTCATTGCGTTTAGCTCCTCTGTTAAGGAATCCAACGACTTTTTAATTTCGTCCATCTCTTTTTTAGGTGGCATAATGATGTGAATTTACATCAGGGATCCTCAAATTTTTAGCAACCAATCGAACTCTGGTTCGGACCGTAAAAATGATACGTCATGACATAACATCATGACAAAGAAAAAAAAAAGAGAGAAATACCCTTTCAAAGTATCCACTGTGTGGGCCTGGCCGAAAGGCGTCCATATTGCAATTTGATTGGAGACTCCTTCCTTAGATTCTAAGCTGAAGTGCATAGTCCAGTGCCCTATGGTGATTGACAGCAGCTATCAAACATCCATAGTGATGCTGCTTCCACTGTAATTAAGTGTTAATCACTTCCTTATGCTAATGGGGTTTTTTGGAGTGGAGTTTTTCCATGCCAGGCCATTGTTACTGCGCCTGAAATAATTTCTGTGTGATCACTCCCCTAGAAATCAAAATGTGAATAATTATTCCCTAATTAAGAGAGTGGGGCCTGCTCCTGGAGTTAAGGCTGCATTAATTTGAATGTTTTTACAGTTCTTTAATTGGGATAAGGGCAGTTACTGATGAGGGGCCCGTGCGCAGGCAGAGAGAAGGCCTGGCTCCTGTACGCCGCCACTCAAGGTCAGCGCACGAGTCCTGTAGCTCCCGCAGAGCCCTGCATTGTTGGCGGAGCATGCATCTATCATCTTGACAAGCATGTGCTCTCACGTCTTCAATTATTAATTGCATTAAATACATTTTTTGAATCTGGGATGGAGGTGTGTTTCCTGGAGAGTGGCCTTTAACACCGCCGCATTGTTGCCACGCGATCGCACAGTCTATTTTCCGCCTCCTCCTGTCTGGGAACTGTAAACAGCGAGAAAGTGAACAAGGCCAAGGTGGGGAGCGTGTTTCAAAAAGGAGTTTGTCTGTGGTCCCACCTTGTTCTTACGCCATGCTTGTTATGTAATGTAGGTGCCGGGGTTGAGGTCGTTGGATGAGAGGAGCAAGGCAGACGGAGAGAGAGGAACTGCCTTGAGGCGCTACAGGAAGGACAGAGAAAAATGTAACCATTACTTGCCTTTAAAGGAGCCACTTTCAGAAATAAATTAGTGCTCAAATGCATAGCAAAGTGGTTCAGATACAATTTTGGAGGAGTTATGGGAGACTCGACAAATTGAAAAATAGCCTTCTGCCCTGGTCCTAAAATATATTAGGACACTTAAGACATGCTTAAAAATGTCTGAATGACATTGCATTAGATAATACAATATAAAAGCATGTAGCATTTGCAACAAAAAAAAAAACACATTGCTGAACCTTGTTTCTTAAGGTTTTGCAGCTAACTGGTTTCATGTGATTTTTACTAGTGGATGTACGAAGAAATGATACAAAAAAAATATAAAAAATATCATGCTGATTGACACTTCTTGATAGTTAATGCATTAGCTGTTCACAAATGATACCTTACCATGAATATGAATATAATCCTTGAATCACTTGAAGTGTTTAAATACTGTTTGGAAATGCACCTCTGGTTTAGAAAATCAACAGAGTGATTGTTCAGGTGTACCACTATTTGCAACGAGAGGCAGAAATCAGTTGGGTTTGATACCAACAGGCCCCTGGTCCCTCTGCTCAATCGGTGTATGCTGGTGTCAGCGTGATGCTGTTACCACCGGGCAGAGTGGAGTGATATATTGGAGGCCTTCATCCTGTGGAGAAACACTGCCTGCCACTTACCCTGATTAAAGCTCCCACTGCTTAGGATAAAGCCACCATCACCCCGCGCTCCAGACAAATGGAGCACGAGGGGAGCAGGACATTTTTCAGACGCCATCTTTCCCCGCCAAACGCTCCTCTACAGCCTCTTCTCTGTGTAATGCTTCTGAATTAATTAGGAATTTTGGTAAATGATGTAAAGTGGTTCTAATTTTTTATGTCTGCCAGGAGAACAATTAGACCATTAGGAATAACAGATGACCCAACCGGGTCCACGCGCCTGTTGCCGATTTTCAAAGCGCGTTATTTCTGACGTGCCAAAACAAATAGCCAGATTTTACTGTCGGAAGCATCTCGCTTGCAAATGATGCGATTTTATGAGTGTTTTCCCCTCCTCATGATTGGAACAGAGGCCCGATCCCTGGTTGCTAGACCTCATTAGAGCCAGGACGCTCTTTCTGTTCACTTTCCCATTCTTCAGGTGAACCTTAATTTACATGGAGGCACTCTACGTTCTTCCAGACGTGGAGTCGCCCACTATCGAGAGATGGAGCACTCGAAGGGGCCGCTCTGCACTTGAAATGAAATTTTTGCCTCTTGAAACCTGTCAAATCTCCTGGTGAGAAGGCGAGAGGAAGAGGAGGGGGTGAGCGAGTGGAGAGGAGGGACCTGAGGTGCAAAAAATAGTATTTCCACCCTGATAAATGAGTTCTATCCTGACTGCATATGGTATATGTTTTAAAGTGCCTCCCCCCGGCCTGTGTGCGCAGGAGCCATCCTTCATAATGAGCTCGGCCCCTCTCCCTCATGTGGGGGCCCCGGCGGTTGCCAGGCAGCTGCCAGTACAGTCGCACCCCGGGTCGCCACCGACGCATCTGCGCACTGTAGCCTACAGTCATTACCTACTCTGTTGTATGAATGCTCTGACGTGCAGTCGGTGCCAAGAGTGTTTGCCCTGTCATTTATATCGCCTGTCATTTCACTTTGTTTGCACGCCACATCTTTGGAATCAAATAGGAGCTTTTGGATGTTTTGTCAGGTCATTTATAAAAATGTTTCATGTAACATCTAAAAGAAAAGTATGAGTCGCAACACAGAGAACATGCAATTAATCTACACTTGTGATGCACATCAATATGCAATCACAAAGAGACTACTGTGAAGAATTTTATGCATGCAAAAAATGTAAGTATATAAAATAAAATTTAAATTATATTTACAGTAGTAACGCTAAATGTGAATAAAGGTTATTAATGCTTATTTGTATAAATACAGTAAAACACACATCAAGGCAAGTACTTCTTATCACATGACTGTTTTGTTGTGGGTGGTAAAAACAATTGTGTTTCATCCCATTATGGTGGAAATTGTATGCGTTATTGATGCCAGAGAGCTCACCTTAGTTTGACTATGCGTGCTCGAGTGTGTATGTGCGTTTGCACACGTGTGTGTGGACTGTGTGACCCAGAAAGAAGACGAGGTGTCGGCCGTGCCGGCAGAAAGCAGCCTTTCCTGTCACCAAATGATGTTATGTGGGTCAGCATTTATTAGAGAGTTATTTGTCATTCTCGTCTTGAACAGACTGGAGTGTGAAGTCGTTACTGCCGTGCTGCTGTCTGCGCTAGACCCATTATTTCCTTCACAGGAACTCACAAACCTCTTTGTTACATCTCAAGACCTGCAGGATCCATGCAGGGCATGCCTCTCTGCTCTCTAACTTTCTCCTCACGAGAGGATTTTTTTTTCTCCCAGATGCTTTAGTGGATTGAATAAGACTGTGACTGACGTGATTTCTTACGTTGTATGTTGGTGTTTGTGCTTCTGTATGACATGGATGTCCAATTAAAACTGTTCTCACATGCCTTTTCATAGTATAATCTTAAACTTTAGGAGTAATTTCAGCCAAAATAGTTAAAAATTATATAACTGTTTCTAATAAATGATAAAGACTTTTTTTAAGCCTGCAAGAAAGCACTCAGAACACCCTAGAAATTTTTTTTGTTTAGAATGTTATCAGAATTTGTGTAATTATTGTTTCTTTATAGGTTAGCAATTTAGTCAATCTGTGCCAAAATATGGAGTTTTCTGATATTGTTAAATGTATATTTATTTGTACACTACAGTACACATTACAGGACACTACAAAATATTTTCTAATTCTGTTTGGATTATTTCTGGTTGGTAGATTCAAAGTGCCTCTGAATAAACTAAAATAAAAAGTGCCCTCTAAATAACCTCACACTCCTTCTCTTTTTCTCTCTCTCTCTCTCTCTCTCTCTCTCTCTCTCTCTCTTTCTCTCTGCCTTTTTAAAGTATGTTAGGTGAATATTAACATGCAAAACTAAAACCAAATGCATCATATTTCTTCATGTAACAAATTACATGGCATTTGTAGTGACAAACAGGAGGTCTTAAAATAGAGCTCGGGTCCAAATGAATCCAGGCCAGGCACTGGTGATGGCAGAATAATCAGCTATCCCATACTCCCCTGTGCTTAATAGAGACAGCTGCTCAGAATTTAAAGGACAACAGTGAGAGAAGTCTTAATTACTGGACAGAAGTTAGCCAATAATGAATATATTATTTTAGGCCGTCCGTTGGCTGCCGGTGAATTATGCCAGAGAAGGGACGAGGCCGTGAATCATCACGTCCAGGTAAATGCCAGGATGATGATATAATTGGTTGCTGTGGAGAGAAGCACAACCTCTGTAAAATGTTAGGGAGTGAGCTCTGTAATTCATTACACACAAATATGAGCACCTCCGATTATTCATCATTCTCTCTCTCTCTCTCTCTTTCTGTATTTGCATCTTTTTCTGTCACTAATGAGCAGGTCCAGATGGAATCTAAAGGAATATATATATATATATAATAATTTTTTATTTTTTGGTGTGCATATGCTGCAACGATCCAACTGCACGATGGTAAGAAACCTTATTGTTACGTGCAACATAAAACTAGCCCGGGTCTCTCACGTTACATCTTACATTTGGCTTCTTTCAAGGAAAGAATTGCACTGGTTTCATCACTTTACACAAAGACAATCTATGGAAGAGAAAAAGAAAAACAGGGAGAGAGAAAGAGAGAGAGAGACTTGCCGTGCTCACTAAAACAGACATCATTAAGCAGGGTGGCCTGACTATTTCATGCACTGAAAAATTTATGAATGTGGACACAGAGGTCATGGGGACACAGCTACCATTAAACCAGCCCAGCACCCCCTTTACACAGCCCCCTGCTAGCAGCTGAACTCATCTTCACCACCACATAACCCCAACATTTCATTCTTATTCCGCTCCAGTGCTCCACATTGTGTTGAGATGTGTTTTATTTGTAAACACAAATGCTAACCAACTTAAATTTGTCTTTTGTAAAGTAATCGGCAGTGGCAAAAGAATAGCGGGTATGTTTTAGGTAAGCTTTGTTGTGTAATTTGCTTTGCATAAGATTTTCATGAAATTCAGCATACCAGTTTTGTGCTGCATAACCTGAGACTACGTGTGTGTGTGTGTGTGTGTGTGTGTGTGTGTGTGTGTGTGTGTGTGTGTTTAAATTTAAAATAACTTTACATGTATATATCATTCAAAGTTTAGGGTCAATAAAATGTATTAGTACATGAAACTGATTAAAACTGTGACAACAAAACTGATCAAAGGTGACAGTAAAAAAAAAAAAAAAAAAAAAGATAACATCATAATAAAATTCTTATTTTAAATAAATACTCTAGTCCGATAATCCTGAAAAACTATATATATATATATACAGTATATATATATATATATATATATATATATATATATATATATATATATATATATATATATATATATATATATATATATATATGTATATATATATATATATATATATAATATAAAAAATGAAAAAGTATGATGCAGCACAACTGTTCAGCATTAATAATGATAATAATAATTATAAAATAAAATTTGAATTATAATCTGAACTGTTTTAGGTTTTTCCTTATTTTTATATTTTAGATATCCATAAATTATGGTGATAAAAAAACAATCATGGTATCCTAATTGGATGTGCCTTTAAAGAGAAATGCACTGATTACATAATGAATTTTTTTGCTATTTTTTTATTATTTTGTTTTAAAGTAAGGCTAGTAATCTAAAGCTTTCTATGTTTTTATTTATTATTATTATTTTTTTATAAAAATATTATATAAAAAAAAAAATGCAAGTGATCGCATGGGCATCCATGTCCAATATATATATATATATATATATTTAAAATCACTTCTCCATTACATACAAAACTAAACTATTTTAATAGCTGAAACCGTAGGTTTAAGTAGTAAGGGGGGATTTAGGGCCAATATTTGAGGTCCATTCCGGGCTCTAATCCACTTCATCCAATGCTGTTTTGTTCTCATCTGTGAGCATCCTCTTGATATATGTACTTAAAGACAGAACATGAAAAATGCAGAAACATTGGACACAACTATGGGGCACCATTGTGCAGCAGCAAGCATCAAAACAAAAAAGGAACCTCAAGGTTGATGTGTGAAAATGTATAGGGGATAATGTGTGAAAATCCCATATTTTGCCTGGGGCCCCCAATTCACTAAATATACCCAAGATGCTTACTTTTCCAAACACATCTTAAAAAATATTCTGATCCCAAGATAACTGCGTACAACTCTTTTCACCAACTTTATCTTCATATCCAATGGATTAATTTTAATTTCAGCATCATGATCAACCTAACAAATGATTTATTATTATTGCTGGGAGAACATGAAAAGTCTCCCAAATCCATTTTCTGCTTATAGATAAGATCAAAACCTCAGGGATGTAATGGTTATTGGGCAACGTCTCCGTTCAGTGTCACACGTCTGCTTCTGCATAAGAAGTTCATTCAAAATTCAGTGCAACTGTGTCGAGCTCTAATGGAAGTTGAACCTAGACAGAATTATTTGGTAATACACAGATTGAGTCAATTTGAGAATGTATTAAGTGAGCTTTAGCCCATGTTTGAGACATCTTAAACATCAGAAAAAAAGAGCATTAAAGTTAATAGGACAGTGAGCAAGCACGGCTAACACGAAGAGATCCACTCTCACGCTTCAGCAGATTCAGCCGGCGACATATTTTAGGTCAATTATTTGACGGCTCAGACTCCCCTGCATTATTTAAGCATGTCATCTTTACAGCAGTCGGATGCTTTATCCCCATCCTCTGCTGCAAATACCACTGATCTATTAACAATTACTTTACTCTGCCACTCTAGCAGCCTATAATTTATCAACCATTAAAAATGTATCAATATTAAAATTTAGCATTTCACTTTTAGACTGGAGCAAGCATCCGAGTGGAATAAAAGGCGAAGGCTCTGAAATATTTACATGATGAAACTTGATAAGGTTTAATGCTCCTCTCCATCTCTCTCCCGCGGGACGTGCCGCCCGTGGTGGCATTGAGCCGAGACTTTGGTTGGGTCTTCTGACTGCTTGTACTGTCCTTCCTGTGAGCGTATGATAACATCGTGCTTCAGGCTTTGAGCGCAAGGCGTACAGTAGGTCTGTATGACATACTTGTGACCATGAAAAATGCATATCGCTGCATCTGATTTGCTCAAAAGAACTCGCAGTGATGTCAAGGTGTTTGCACCGAGGGTCTTATCTTTAGGAAACGTCTTTATCTGCTTCAACCCCTTCAGAAAGAACAATTAAAGGTCGAACCTCACAAAACCGGTCAATAACATGCCTAGGATGCATAAAAAGATAGATTATTTGAGTTACAGATATTTGAATATTTTAGAACAGATGATTATATGGTAATGCAATAAAAAAGTTCTTGAGGTATACTTAAAATAATATCTTAACGCAAAAAAGAAATAATAATAAAAACGCTGCTGCGTTTTAATTCCTTAATGAACAACAATTTACTGTATTATTTTAATTTATAATATGTATAATATAATTCACTTTATTATAATATAATATTTGACTTTTGATTTTGTAATGAAGTAGAATTGTGGGAGGTATTTTTCATATTTAAAAAAATATTTTCATAAAATATTTTACTAAAATATAAATGTATTAAAAACAATATATATATATATATATATATATATATATATATATATATATATATATATATATATATATATTTCTTTTTAACCTGTTAAATGTCACCCCGTCCCGTATACGGGACGCCTACGTTGACTATACTATATTACAATCAAATCTAATCTAATCTTGACAAACTATATATCGTTGGAAAGGTCTAAGACTCCCTAATATATATTTTACCAATATTTTTTGTTAAAAATTATGTAGGAAAAGTAATAGATTAATGTATGACAAGAGTGCACCCTCAGAAATCTACATTACAAAAGGAGCTTTGACCTTTGTTTAAAAAAAAGACTTCCTCGTTGCATTTTAGAAATCATCAGAAGTTATATATCACTTGAAAACATATAATCTCAAAATTCATCCTTTAAAAGCCATTTTAAAATCAGACATTGCATTACCATGTAAATGGTACATCAAAATCATGTTACAAAATGTTTTCAGTCATGAATTATAAAAATTTAGGTTTGTATCATGCACATTCAAGTCTATCTTCAAAAACGTTAGTGACAGTTAACAGGTTTAAGTATTCATTCAATTCAATTCAAGTTTATTTGTATAGCGCTTTTTAAAAAACAAATCGTTACAAAGCAACAGAAAATTATGTTTCTACAATATTTAGTAGTAGCTAGTAGTTTGTGCACATTTGACAGGATTTCAGAAAAAATAAAAATAATAATAATAATAATACAAGACGTAGTCAGCTAGACGATGAACTATCAATATTATCAATTAAGTTATTATATGATTCAGTCACACATTTAGCAATAATTGTGAGTTCTGTTTGTTGATTCAGGGTTAGCATCATCCGAGGTCCTCTGAGGGTCAGCATCATCTCTTCTCAGGTGTTCTGGATCCAGACTGGAGCTTGTGTAAATCCTAGTTACCACGGGATGTGAATCCCGTGGCGAAACATAGAAACAAAATAGAGACATCATTAGCATAGCTGCTGATCCAACAAAGTAAAATTAGTTTAACCCAAGCTAATAAATAAAAAAGCACCTTTGATCAGATGCAACTACACTCACAATTAAAAAGATACATTATTCGAATGCTTGGCGAAAGAGATAATGTTCTGAACCCCGAACATTATCAGGAAGGCTATTCCAGAGTTTGGGAGCCAAATGTGAGAAAGCTCTACCTCCTTTAGAGGACTTCGCTATCCTGGTAGGCTATTTTAGGCACTTGAAAGTAAAAAGCACCTTTAAGACTATTAATCTGCTTATGTTACTTTCTTTATTCATAACATACATAACAGTGTTCCTGTGGCTCAGTGGTAAAACAATGCATTAGCAGCGCAAAAGGTTGTTAGTTTGATTTCCAAGGAACACATGTTAGGTAAAAATTGTAAGCCTGAATGTACTGTAGTTGCTTTGGATAAAAGTGTCTACTAAATGCATACATTTAATTGAATATAATAACATGAAGATTATTTCTCATAAAGCAACATCTGAAGTGTTCAACTGCATGAAAGATTGGTTTATTTTCACGGATTTTCGGGAGGAAAGACATTTGAAGTGTATGAATATACTTAGTTAATCTGATAAACAGATAAAGACGGACGGCTTTTTCTCCCTCTCAAAATCTCATTATAGGGCTCATCTTCACCTTGCCTACAACTCATTTCAGAAGAGTTTTTCGACACAACAGTGTCAGAGAGGAAAGGAAACCGCTGCCGTGTGTTCGATTTTAATCTCGATCTACTGGGACATGGAGCGAGATTTCTATGTTCTTCTGCAATTTACATGTTAAATTCTGTAAGCCCTAGGTAGTTCAGGCGTTTGTGTGGGAACAGTGGGCGGTGTAATTTTCAAACGTTCAATGAATAATTTCATCTCAATTAGAAAATCAGGGCAACACAAATCTGCCCTTTAGCCCAAAACTACTGTTTCCACTTTCTGTTGGCGTCAAATCCTGTCTGATGCCAACATGTGCAAGACAGGAAGTGCATTTGTAGTTAATTAGATGGTGGAGCTTGAACTGATTAATTGCATAAAGTCCATGTTCCATGTGGTTTTTCGTGAATAAATCAAAACTTTGTCATTATTTATTCATTCACATGTTGTTTACAACCTGTATGCTGTAGTATTTTTTAATTGCAGTTCATACAACCCCTTAAAAGCAAGTGAAAATATATATTTATGTGAGAAACAGAATAAATATTAAGCCATTTTCTAGTAATTGACTCTTTTTGGGGAATTTTACTGGCTCACCACATACCTCCATGACAGATGTTTGAAAGAAAGCGTAGGAATAAAACAAGCCATTCGCCTTATTAGAAGTCAGTGTGCTATCAGAATGAATTTGAGACTGATATTTCAAGGTAAAAACTTTCATGAATTTGCTTTAAAATGCAGGCTACTGCGTTAAAGTTTAGCGCCAGCTGAGCTGATCTGCAACACCTATTTAACCATCGTATATGTTTTTACAGTAACTAATCTGAAGATGAGAGGTTAAGAAGGCTGTTTTAATCTCTTTCTCATCGTGATTAATAATTCAACAGGTTCTCTCTCTATTGGACTCATTAAGGCCAAACACTGTGAGGATCTAAACAGAGCAGATGGCTGGAAATTCAGTGAGCATGAATCTTGACTTCACATTGGGTGCATTTATTAAAAAAGATAGGAGTTTAAACCTATGATAATGGTCGTCTAACTATAGCTGGGGTTATAAAACCCTCATACAGTCAGACTCAAGGGGGGGAATTAATTACTGATAAATTTACTTGTTAATTGTTGGTATGAAATGCTTGTTTTGTTTTGATTTTTGTATGGGCTTTTAGAGAAAGGTTTCATCTCTTATCCTGGAACATACCAGGTGGACCATGTCTGGTGCATTGTGTTATAGTGGTAACTGAAAAAGGAAACGGAAGTAAAAGATGCATGAGTTAGCCAGGATCAGGGCATAGACAATGTTTCATCTTGCGTTTGCCTTCATATTCTGTAGAAAATATCTAAAGAAGGAGGAAATTCATGTTTCATTTTCATGTTTAAACTTTCAACAGATATTGCATTTAAGCAAACACTGAAAACAGTGCATATTGAGAAAAAAAAAAAAAAAAAACTGCACGAAAGCTTGTTTTCATAATGGGATAAAAAAAAAAAAAAAAAACCCAAAAAAACCCACTAAACTCTTAAATATAAAGGTGCTCAAAAAGTTCTACAGGCGATGCCATAGAAGAACCATTTTTGGTTCCATAAAGCAACATTCAGTCAAAGGTTTTTTTAAAGAACCATCTTTCTTACCTTTTTTTAATCTGAAGAACTTTCTTCCGCCTTTTGTGAAATAGAAAGGTTCTTGAGATGTTAAAGGTTCTTTATGGAACCATTTAAACAAAAAGGTTATTTTATGGCATCGTGAAGCACTCTTATTTTTAAGAGTGTAAATCTGACTTTTTATAGTTAATATCTCACAATTTTGATTTCATATCTCATAATTCTGACTTTTATTCTCAATTCTAAAAGAAAGAGTGAGTGAGACACTTGCCAGATTTAGTCTTAGAACTGTGAGATAAAATAAAATATTGATAATAAAAATAATAATAAAGTCAGAATTGAAAGATATAAACTGTGATTGCTAAACTAAAGTCAGAAGTGTGAGATAAAAAGTTGCAATTATATATATACATAAACAAGCTAAATATGTGTGCACTCCAGTTAAGAGATCTTGTCCATGATCTGGTGAAAGTGCCATTAATAAGCAATTAAATGTTAAACATTAAATATGTGTGTCTAATTGTAAGCACTTCTAAATGTATTCAGTTCGGCAGAGCGATTGTTTTCTGTCCTAAAGAAGATGAAGTAGAAATGCAATCAATTTAATTGCATCAGAGCCTCATGTTTTTATTGATTGTAGGAAAATGGCTTGCAAGTGAGGAGTGACTACAGCTTGATAAGTGGCAAACCATTATTTTCCAGGGCCGCCTGAATCCCCTTCGAGGCAAAGATACTTCATCGTATCATGGGCCTGGTGCAGAGCCACAAAATGTGACACAACGCTCATTGTGAGGTCAGTGCTAATGTTTTCTTCATTGGATGATCATTTGCAGTATGATGTTTATGTAATTATTACTGTTTATTCATTAATCTAGTTGTTTTTTAATGGAATTTGACATTTCACCTAAAAATCCCCCTAAAAAAAATCAAATTCGTTAGGAAAAGAAACTTGTTTTAGAACGTTATGTTTCATGCATTTTTATGGCAGCTGTATTTACCCTCTAATTTTCTCATTATTGCAGTTTGTTTTTATATACATATACTGATATTTTTTCCTCATTTAATTGTCATCATTTTAATTAAGGTATGTATGTATTTATTTATTGAAACGGGGATATATAAATACTTTACATTCAAAAAGAAATTTAATATGATTATGAGTATGGCAGCATTTTATTTACATTTAAATAATTTTAATACAGATTTTACTATAGTTTTAAATATTTTAGTAAAATAGTTTTAATTAAAAATGTTTTTGTTTTAATATAATTATATCTATGCTAAATTGAAAACTAAAATGCTATATTATGTATTAATAAACACATTATTTGTTGTGAAAATGTAATGGTCCTACACTTATAGCGTAAAATCCTTTTACTTAAAGTACAATTGTGTCTATACATAAATACATACAATTAATTATATATTTTTTATATATATTTAAATGCATAATGCAAAATGCAAAACAACTAAGAAATTATATTTTTCTTAACATATTAATACTGTATATGGGAAATATGACTTGGGCATGTTGTTGACAGGTTTCATGAAATTCTTTCAGGAGCGCGGTCGTCCTCTTTGCCATACGAATGTTCCCTCATTGGCAAACATCAGCCATGAAAAACTGTTAACAACGGCGCAGACACATGAGCATGCCTAAATATTCCTCCCAACACGGCGAGTCCATCCAAACAAAGCAGAAGATCAGGCTAATCTATGTGCTGGGATATTTTTGCCTCCTTTTCCAGAAAATGTGCAATTTGGTCAGGCACGAAAAAGAGAGGCAGAGAGAGAGGGGGAAAAAATTGAGCAGACCCTTCCAAGCAATAAATCATTGGATTGCTCGTGACACTCATACAATACGGATATAGTGTTAACTGCAAGAGTGAGACAGGGCTCCTTGGCCCTCTGGGGTGACCTTGCCTGGCTCCCGTAATCTATCATTCTGACACCGGACACACTGGTTTTGTTTAATATTACACTATTGGCATATACAGTAAACACAATGCAAAGAAAATTTAGACACAGACATGAGGTGAGACAAGAGGAGGTACATGTGTACACACAACGAGAGAACCATTGTGTTGTCAAGCCAGTGCTAACTTTATTTCACACGGTTTCGAGGTGCACTTTTATGTATTTTATTCGGTTTTATTGGCTTACATTGTATTTGGCGGTGCAGTATGAGGGCCTGTAATGTAAATCAAATGCGTAATGCATGTCTTTGAGAATGTTTGGCGGGGAAACGCATCACATTTGCAGTGTCCTAAATGAAATCTCGCCAATTTAAGGGGAAGAAACGGGGCGGTTCAAGTTCACCAGTCTGGTCTGACACTCGGGGTCCATAAATAATGCATTTTGGGGTGACCATTCATTCTTCTTTATGTCACATACGCACACAAATAAATTATTGTTATTCCCAATTTGACAGTCACACACAGTCTGTCCAATAGCTGCATGAGGCAAGTTGGAACAACTTGTGTGTGGGTGTGAATAAACTAAATCAGAGAGATTTATGATAACAAATTAAATAAATATAACAAAAAAACACTGCAGCTGTGGGTGTCAAAAGTTTACTGTAAAATATACTGTAGAATCGATTTAAATTTTGAATATAGAAATTAAATTTACAGTAAAAAACATACATTGTTATCTGAATTCATGTTAATATACCAAATTACTATGTTGCCTAAAATTATTTTCTATATATAAGCCAACTTCCTTTTGATGCATATTTTAGAAAGCATGGCTTAATGTCTTAAATCAAGACAAAAATACTAGGAAAGAAAATCATTTTTGCAGTGTAAAATCAGTTTTACCTTTACTGAAAAATCTCCTTAGAAGAGAAAAATGCATATATATATATATATATATATATATATATATATATATATATATATATATATATATATATATATATATATATATATATATATATATATATAGTCTTTAGAATATACACTCAAATACAAAACACAGAAGACACTAAAATAAATTATGCAGTCAAAAACTCTAATCTGAAGCAGCAAAAATTATTATAAGATGACTTCATTTTCACCTCCAAAAACTGGAATTTAGTGTAAAATTAGCAAGGGACCTTACTGTTAACAACTTTGATAAAACTCATATTTTTCTGGAAAGTACATAAAATTTATAGTCATTACGATGAAATAATATCAGTCGGTGATCTTTAATTTAACTTAATTTGACTTGGTTTTGCATCTTTTTCCAGTTTTCGTTTTCTTGTTTACTTGTTTTCATGTTTAAAGGGAACTTACTGTAGCTCGAAGTACCTTTCTATTCTGTTTACCTACTTTGAACAAGCTCATAACACAAGCACATGCATCTGTATATGTGTGTGTGTGTGTGTGTGTGTGTGTGTGTGCAGGCGTGTGTACGAGATGATAAAGCGAGCACGCTCTCCTCTCGGCGAGGGGCTCAGGTACGGTCCTCAGAGAACACGGCGGATAAAGACAACGTTCACGCTAGCGAGCCGTTCCGCCACCGTGACACAAACTCATCCGAGCAACATTTCGAGGTGTGACTCAACACCCAAAACAGCCTCTTTTATCCAAAGAGAGCGAGCGGCTCCGGCATCAGCCGCACAGAGGCTGAGGTGTGATTTTCCCATGTAAATGGAGGTCAGCATCATCTTTAGAATCCGCGGCCGGTGTGTCTTGGCTGTTTTTGTTTTGTGTGATTATGTACTACCCGCTGGAAAGTTGCTTATTTCTGTGTGTAAATTGGATGTAGTATTTTGCAGAATGGCGCCCCAGGCATAGTGTGAGGTATTGATTGAGTTGGATGCAAGAAGAGACACAAGAGGATTCTGGGAAGTGAAAAGTCTGAAAAAACTGAAAACAGAGCAACTATAGGCGCGTTTTACGTGTTAGGAAGAAAAAAAATCCTCCTGGATTTGTGAAGAAAGCAACTAAACAAACAGAATGAGTGCATGGTGACAGGTGATGTGCCATGTCAGAAAGATGCAGAGCAGGGAAACAGGAATCCTTATGATTTCTTTTCAAGATGATAGGTCTTTTAGAGATACTTATATGTGCACACCAGAGAACTGGTTCTCTTTTTGCAAAAAAAAAAAAAAAAAAAAATTGAAAAATTGAAAAATATTAAATAAAAATGCATTCTTCTTATACTATTGTACACAAATCACTTTCTCGATCTAGTAAGCTCTAATCTGATTGGCTGACTTTATGCAACTTTCAGAAATAAGAACAGGAAGGTGGTTGCTTCATATGATGCCATATAAAAACATCCTATAGATATTAAATGTGTGTGTGTGTGTGTGTGTGTGTGTGTGTGTGTGTGTGTGTGTGTGTGTGTGTGTGAAAAAAATAATACTTTTCGAGTGATAGGTCCTTCTTAAAAGTAGTGTTTATGTAGTTGTAAAATAAATTAGGACTATAATCGATACGTCCCATCCCTGCTGCGCATACAATGCTAAAAGAACAGATTAATTTATATTTGATAGGTTCTTAACCTATTTAAGAGAAAACTGTTATTAGTCTGTGTTGTGCTGACCAAACATGCTAAAAAAGTCCCATGATGAGTTGCTCCATATTACGTCTGGTTCTTGAGAGGGCATCACTTTGCATTGGCCTAAGTGCTGTTGACAACCCAACTGAATAAAAATCTTGCATGCATGTGCACATTTTCAAACATAAATGTTTATTTTGTCTCAATTGTTCCTGCTCGCTCTCTCTTACTCTCTGTTGTGCAAAGATGTATTGATTCGCCCGTGAATCTATATCACCAATGAACTTGATGGAGTTCCTGACAAGCACAAGTGCAACTCGGCACAGAGACGCGTTTGTGGCTGTGTTATTTCTCTCGTGAGGAAACGAGCAAGTCACAAAATCCAATATATACACACAGAAGAACCTCACTGTGTTCGCCGTAACTCTGTAAGTCTTCAGTCCGGTAGTTTTAACTCTGCAGAGCTGTCGAGGAACATGATGAAATATGCATGAAACTGATGTTGTAGAAGTGACACCTAAATGACTTTGAGAAAAAAATAACTTTACCAAGTTTACCCTTTACTCCTCTTTAACTTTTTTGGGGGGGTTGGTGGGAAGCAGACTTTGTTATGTGTCAAGGTATTCGAAAGAAAGGGATGATTTTGAAAAAGAAGACCTCCTCTGGAGAGAAGACATTACTCTACCCCACCTTCACAGTGTCCTTAATACGGCAGGTTTGCCTCTCAAAGACGACACTACAAACGGACGCTGCTCACTTCACAGGCCACTCATAATTGTGGGAATTCAAACAAATCTGTGTGTCAGGCAAGCAGATGGATCTTCAATGGAAGAGCTCAATCGCATTTCTGTTACCTCGAGTTGAGTGCCTTTTTTACTCCGAAAAATATGGAAAAGACTATTGATCCGGGCTGCTCACCCAGCCACCTGGGGAATAAACCTGTGTGTGCTTGTGTGAGACGGTTCAGGATAATCTGCATCACGGGTGTCTGGATTTCCACCCATGCTGTACAGTTCAACGACAGAGGTTAATGATGGTTTGGTCAGACATTTCTTCTCCTTTTTTTTTATTACTTTTTATTTTTTTGTCTAAGATTGTCAGACCTAGTGTTTTTGTCTTGTTCTGGTGTATGTTAATCAAGATGCATTTACTATTTAAGTTTTGCATTACTATATTAAATCTTGTTTTCTGAAAATGTATTAAATTTTTTGTAAATTGTTAAAGCAAGAAAACATATCTGCCAGTGGGGTAAGAAAATAAATTCTACTTCAAAGGAAAATCTATATTATTTTATTATTTTGCGTGCCAAATGTCTTTGCATATATATATATATATATATATATATATATATATATATATATATATATATATATATATATATATATATATATATATATATATATATTACATTTTCTTATTTGTAACATTTAAGTGTCAAAAAGTTCACATGAGGCTACAGGCTAATTTAAGCAGAATTCATAGTGCATGTCTAGTAAAGTTATCTTGATTTAAGATAGTTTGGATATTTGTAATGGAAAACAAGACAAAAATAGGAACAAAGAAAATAATGTTTTGCAGTGTACAGTAAATTCACTCACCCTTGGGCCATTCAGTAACTTTTTACCCCATCATTATAACAGTAAATATGATTTTTAGATAAAACCATGGATTTAGTGCTTCCTAAAATGCTGACTTATTTGCACTTTAAGAGTAAAAAAAAAACATAGCAGGCAACAAAAATTTAATATCCATATTCTTATGAAGCAAAACAATCAGTGTGTGCAAGAAACTACTCTTAATCAACTCACCATTTAACATAAACCACCAAGAAAATATCATTTTGCCTCTTCGTTCCATTTTATTGGCCCACCAGGCGAATCTAATCATTAATGGCTTGCTTTTCCTTTATCGTTCATATCTGTAGCACAAAAGTGCCATTTTTAGCCATGCCACCATCCACAATGTGACATTCTGTGAAAAAAAACAAAACAAAAAAACAAAAACATATGAAGTGATAATTAGTTTGATCTCTGTGTTTATATGTTAATGAGTTTATTAGCAGTTCGCTGGTCTACACCGAGCTTTCCCTCACCTTTCGACATTTACACACGTACAGTATCTCCATCCTCAGGAAAAGCTTTCTGTGGTATTCCTAGGTCAGCACATCAGAACTCCAGACACTCTTTCAATTACTACTAAGCTGACATTTGCCTACCCTTTATCAGGAGATCTTTAATCAATGCTGACTTGAGAGGAACAGGGAAAGTCTGCTTTGATTTAATATCTCCACCAAGGTAAAGGTGAATGTGAAACATTTATGATAATTTGTAATAGAGGAAGAGAAGGCTTGATGAGACTTTCTTTCGGTGTCAGACAAACATCTTGTGGCCTTTGCGTTCCATGTTTCACACGTGTTCCATGATATGAATAGATAAACTCAGCAAAGATGACATAACTCGTCATCAGTAAGGGTAAAGATGAATAATTTCATTGCTATTTCGTGCTTTAATTCTCTTATACAGTATGCAACATTTAAGCTTTCCAAAAAGGAGATATTTTTACAGACTAATTTAAGTAGAATTCATAGTGCAGAGGAAAAATTCACCTGAAAATTAATTATGATTATTATTTTTTCTTTGTCAGTTGATCACACTCATGTTGCTTGATTCATACTACAAATAATATAAAAATATTCAAATATATAAAATAATTTGAATTTATAATTAAATAACTCAAAAAAAAAAAAATAAATGTCTAAAGCAAATTGCATAAAAATAATAAAATTAGTAATGGTTAATATATGTATATGTATATGATTATAATATAACATTTGCATATGTATATCTATTAAAAATGATTACAACTGTTACATTTTTGTGTGTGTGTGTCTCATTACATAATTTTTTGTCTCATTTGCTTGCTCCATAAATGTGATTATATTTGTAGTATTATTTCAGTGTTAATCATTATTAATTGTATTATTTTTATGCAATATGCTTTAAACATTTGATATTTTTTTGTATTATTTATTTAATTATAAATTACAATTATTTTATATATTTGCATATTGTTTATATTATTTGTAGTTATTAAAATATATAATAATATAATAATTTATACATATTTATTTATTTATTGACTGGCATACTTAATAATTTTGCGTTCTGATATTATGTTTTCTTTACCTTTGTGTTCAGATTGTAAAGAGTTGTTGAGATTGACAGTCTCTATTTACCTCTGATGATCTGGTAAAAAAAAAGTCAGGCAAGTTTTGGATCAAAATAAGGTGAGTAAATGGTTCATTTAAGATTTTTATTATTTATCGTATCTGCACAATTTAAGTTTTAATACAAATAAAATGTTTAAACAGATTTAAGGTGCAGTGTTTACAGCATGTGTCCTTTCTCTCCCATACAGGTCTCCCTTTGGTTTGCCCATTAGCGGTTGATAACAGTGTGATCTCCCCTCAAAGGTTATCTACGACTCTCTCTCAGTCTCTCTCTAAAGCCGATTACACAAACACAAATGCCGACTCGTAGGTAATAGGCCACAAACAGAGATTCATGTGTCATGGCACTCTATTGCATTTGATCTGTGTAGTTTTATTAGCCAGCAGCAGAGGTTTTATACACAGTGAGACTGAGGAGTGGCTCATCCTCTGGTCACTTATTATTTTTCACACTTGACTGGATTTACAAGAAGTAAAGGGGTTACGTTACCAGGAGTGTTACAGCTTAACTCTGTGTATCACTCCGCAGGCCTGACACGAGGTAGACATGTTTATTGTTGGCCTGGCATGGCTGCATTTGTGCGACATGATAAATAACCGCATGTATTTCATGACTTGGTTTCAACATTATGGAGCTTGACGCTTGTATTTTGATTCATCGTGGAGGAGACTAAAGCTAGGCCTTCAACACCGGTCAGTTTTATTTTCTTAAAGTCTTTTTTATTTTGGAGTAATAGTTCATTTAAAATGAAATGTTCTGTTATGTGCTCACCGTCAAAGTAAATTTGAAATGGTCTGAAAACGCGATGACTGCATCAGTTTTTTTAGTGATGAAAGATATATCTTTGTGTCTGTGGCAGTGTTTACACAGTTTTTATGACAATGATCCTAAATAAGTTGGCTATTATAAAAAAACAGATGAGTTCACAAATAAAAAATATTGGTAACATATTACATTAAGGTGTCATTTAATGTGTTAACTAACAAGAAAAAACAATGAACATTTCTTACAGTATTTATTAATCTTTTTTTTTACATTAGTTTATACAAATGCTGTTGTTCATTGTTAGTTCATGTTAGTTCATAGTGTAACTAATGTTAACACACAACTTTTGATTTGAATAGTACATTAGCAAATGTTGAAATTAATATTAACTATTAATAAATGCTGCACAAGTAGGCTTTTGTTTATTCTTAATTCATGTTAACTAAATATGTTAACTAATGTTACCTAATGAAACATTATTGTAAATTGTATCCAAAAATATAGTTAAAATTTTTACTGCCATTGTTATTTTGGAATAAATATAAAAATGCATAAAACACCATGAAATGTATAATTAGCATTAAAAATTATAAAATAAAATAAAATACATTTTTTATGTAATATTTAACCAGGAAAACACCATAAAGTGTAACATAACAAGTGACTATTCCAACCACCTGCTATATTTTTATTTATTTATTAATTTTTTTGGCTCTTTACTTTCTGTTTCATTACAAAATACAACTCATAACAGAAGTAAAATAAGTAATAAGCAATAAATAATTTTTGATGGTGACATAAATGTGATGACAGACTTCAAAGCAAAATAACCTTTTTTATATAATTGTATAGTCTCTGCACATCATGCTCTGATAGGAGAAACAATTTTAAAACACACACTTCACCTTAAGGTTAAATGAACATCTTAAATTAATTTTTCATCAATTTTACTCAAATTAGCGTTGGTCTCAAAGGGTTTCCGGATACACCTGTTCAAATCATTCTCCGCGTTTGTAATGAAATATGTTTTAGATACAGCTGAACTTTTGAAATATATTAGTCAACGGACACACACCGAATTCCTCTCAGGTGGCTCTAATCCATCTTTGTAATTCATAAAATATCTTGAGAGTTTTTTCTTTCCTCTGAGCTGCTGGGCTGAAGTATGGCCCCCCTATGTTGTTTTTGGACCTTGTTGTGGAAAGGATTGCACAAGACAGGTTACTCCTCCTTAAATAAGGTATAAAAATGTCACTTTATGAGAAATTTACACTGCTGGAGTTAGCCACGGCTCATTAAAGACTATTAATGCTATGTAGAGCTATAGTCTTACATCATAACTGTAAAGGCAAAAAATATATATATTTGAAGAGGAAGTTTTATATTTGCTGCCAAATTATAATGTGCTTCAGGCACTGGGCAAGAGATTCCTGTGTGGCCCTTTACAGACACTTTCATACAGTTGTTTATATTTCGTCAGCGATGCGTTAATGATTTTGATTTAATTTGACCTTAAATATGGGTCTATTACACATTTTTCTCCTTTTCCTGTCACAAGCATGAGCTAAATCAGAAGTGCAAAATCAGCGTCAATCAGCTGTGAAAGTTTCATTGTTAGTCAATGTGTTTAATTGTTATAAAAGTACCTTTTAAGAAGTGACTGAACAAATGTGCCAACCCCGAAATCCCAAGACTGTTTGTTTACACAAAGTTGCATGATTAAGCAATCAAGTGTATTATCAAAGTGTGACAAAACAGGGGGGTTGCACATTTTTTCTGTGAAATTGCCTCATTAATATGTTTTGCCAATATCGTTGAATGTTCATTAAATATAGCAGAAATGATCAGCAGTCGGGCCCGGTCTCTCCTCGGGGCTCTGCTGACATCCTAATGATGTTGTTTTAATGACTGATCCCATTCTCTCAGGAGTTTACCCTAATTTAAGAACCATCTTTGGGATGATTAATATTTTATAACTTTCAGGGAATCCAGGTAAAGAGATTCAGAGTTTTTAACAAGTTTGTTCTTTGCTGAAGAAACACGTTAACTCGTGTAAACCGCTGTATTGCATATTCTTGTAAAACAAATTATTATTATTATTATTTTTGTTAAAGAAATTGAAATAATGTTTCTAATAATAACATAAAAAAAAAAAAAAAAAAAAACCTGGACTGACCTCGTTTGCAAATGTCTGAAATCTCATTTACATACAGTGATATTTAATTAAATTCAGTTAATTTCATTAATACCTTGACTTGGCAGAGGATAAACACACATGCCAGCCGTATTATGAATCCTCATGTTTATTCATTCATGATTTATGCATGTGAGAGTCAGCAGGTCAAGTGTTAAACAAGTGACAGGATCTTATAATAAAAGACCTGTCCTGTATGTTTGCTCATCTCGGAACACTTTTACACTACATTAGTGCCACAAATATTGTAATTGCAACAGCAGTAATAATAAAAATACTATCTAATTATAAGTTGTTCCACAAACATTTTTTTTGTTTCCGTCTCCCATGGCAAATAAGACACATTTGCAAAATTCTGTAGGCCTGTATATACTGTGTGGACAGAAATCAGTGTGTTCAGTGTTGAACCAGTGCACAAACATCCCCGTCAGCTTGCTGATGAACCAATCTAATTAAAAATAAGAGACAATGTCTGCGTCCGAAGGGGCTGCTGGAGATAAAGGCGCCAATGTATGCCAGCAGCCGTTTGGAACCGCGCGGTTAATGAGCTCAGAGTTACAGGAGCAGTGAGGTGAAGAGGAGCAGAGCGCGACAGAGACCGCCAAGATGCTCTTCTGGGGGGAACAGAGCTGGGTAAGAGGGAAGGGGGCATTTTGGAGAGACAGGGGTCAGTTGTGGTAATAGAATCCTGCCCCTTGCAGCCCCCCTTGAGCAAAGATGAGCGCGCTGAGGTGAACAACAATCTTCAGAGGCGCTCCTCATACCAGTCAAGGCCGCAAACCAGGAGGTTATGCATTTATTATTGCCATTAATGCACGCTAATGCGCTGCTGTTTATATTCATGAATACTCAGTATTAATCCAGACAGGGTCAGCGCAAAATAAAACACACTCCACCCTTTTCAATTTGAGTCTGGATCTGAAAGTGAGTGTGTGTCTGTAGGAGGAAATTAAATTAAAGGAAGTTCATGGAGTCAAGATTTTGGGTTGCTGGCAGAGTCTGATTCCTTGATTTGTGTGCTGCCTTGTTTTTCATCTGTTCAAAAGCACTGTTCCGATGGGATTAGTCTACTAAATGACATTTGATTCATAATTATTAAAACAGGACGTCTGTCATTTTATCCACTGGTTCGAATGGAATTGTGATAGCTTGCCAATTGTTGGTTGTGGCAGTTACAAAGAGTCATGTGCCTTTATTTTTATTTTTATTGTTTTCTACTACTTACTAATATATATATATATATATATATATATATATATATATATATATATATATATATATATATATATATATATAGTAAGTGTGTATCAATTTTTTTTCCTGCCCCTTTTATTTATTTCATTTAATTATTTCAGGTGGTTTATTTGATCTTTTTTTAATTATTATTTTATAAATTTTTTGACACTTGGCAAAAGTTAAACATACAGTATATATGATACATTCATAAAAATAATAAATAAATACACTTTAGCTTATTTTATGCTTATTATTTCTGAAAATTACTTTTTTTAATGTGGAGGCATCCGACCACAAAACTAAAAGAAATTAACTTGAAAGTAGTAAACATTCATAAACATTACAGATGTAATTGATAGTAGGAGGCAAAACTCTCCCATATACAAATACATAACCTTGAAAATGATTTTTTTTTTTTTTTGGGGGGGGGGGGGGGTCCTAATTAGCAACATTGTGAAGGATCCCTCAGAGACTGCCGAATTTGAAAGTATTATTATTAATAATAATAATAATAATAGTTAATGTAATATTTAATTTAATGACCAGTCTGTTTTGAAATCAGACACAGAAATATATTTATATATGTTTAACTTTGATGCATTTCAGTATTTCGAGTTGAGGACAATTTACACATTTTATTGAAATATATATATATATATATTTTTTTTTTTTTTTTTTTTTTACGTAAGCGTCTGTTTATGGGCAAAATCTGTTATTTATCTATTTATTTATTTTTATTGTATTTTTTACTGTCCAGTAAAATTTAGAAAATATATAATTTATTATTACAGACATTGAAATGACCTCTCATGTGAGCTGCCCACACACACAAATAAAAACGTTTTAGGTTCTTTAGGTCACATTGAATATGATGGCGAATACTTTATACAGTGGATGATTATGCTCCAAATTGACTTTTTGTTCATGATAAATTGCGCTGCCTCTTCTAGATGCGAATCGGAGAGAGAAATTGCATCCATATGTGAGTTTATGCAGGTATATGTGAGGCTACAGTGAGATGCAGGGATCTGTAATCGTCTCTCTCCTCCTCATTACATTCTGCATATGTTCCTGGACGTCAGGCTGAAATTGATCGGTTTCCTCCTTTGAAAACGTGTTCGCCAACATCCCGGCCGATGAGACATAAACTACAATCTCACCAAACAATAATGATACTTATCACTCACCGTCGCCCTGTCGAGCTTATGAGGAAATAAATATATATCTCTGTCCTGAGCCATTATTGGAACTCAGAAAACATAGATCTTTTTTGTGGCTCTGATAATTCACTCCTGGCCCAGAGATGGATGATATGAAGAAGTCCATAAAAGATGTTACCTCTGGATTTCAGACCCTGTGATTTATTTCATCGCCTCATCTATAATATATATATATATATATATATATATATATATATATATATATATATATATATATATATATATATATATATAAACAAAGCAAATCAGTGTGGATGGCACACTTTCTCTCTCTCTCCGCCACAGTCTGTAAGTTTCCAGGGCTTCTGTATGTTAACAATCCCCTTTATCTCTGTTTGGTCTAAAGGACTTAATGAGTCTCAGTTAGCACTGGGAGAGGGGAAAAATCTGTCTTACACTAACTGACCTATGTGACCATACATGTCAGTTATTCGCTTTAGCGGGATAATTACCCCAGCCATCAGATCAGCTCTCTCCATGAAAATGACCAGGCCTTTTTCACTAATTTCCCATCCAATTTAAATAAGACTGCTCCGGCAGTATAGGCCGTCTTTGAATGCACATATTTTCCTTTTACTGCACAGACGGTTATTTAATTTATCTGGGTGTTTGTGAAGTGTGACAAAGAAATGCTCATTCCAGGATCAAAATTAAGGGCCAGGGCTTTGTGTTTTATTTGCGAGATCTGCAATTATCCTGGCACAAAAAAGAAAAAAAAAAGTTTTATTCGTAATTGTAACCTCACTGCAGTTTATTAAAGGGGTCATATCATAAATCTATATTTTGTTTTATTTTTTACCCCTTGGGACCCACTTATAATGTTAGTGTTTTTTGCACCATAGCAGTCATAATTAATTTTTTAATAACTGTTTTCCACTCTATGTCTGACACTTAAACTATGCATTTTTTGTACTGCTTAAAGTCAGTATGAAACTGTATTTGCTACACAGTTATATTGCTGTTATGTGATATTTCTTACTGCCTGTATCATTCTTACAGACATGTTCAATAAGGGGCAGGACATCATTTCATCAGGAATTGCTTGGATTGTGAAAAGTCAACAGGTAACACTGGTTATTGGTTAACATCTTCACTGCATGCCTTTCATTTAACCGTTCACTCACACACTCACCTCTTAAAAATAAACAGTCAACTTTAATTGCATGATGACTTTGCATGTGTAATTAGTAAGAATGCTTTGTTGGCACATATTTTATTTTTTATTTTTCACTACTTAAAAAAAAAAGAAAAACTGTTTTTACCTTTCAAAAACAGCTCTTTTGCAAGATTGCAATTTACTGTGACAATTTTGCAAAACTATCTGCTTGGTAATATAGTTTACTCCGCTCACAATTATAACCATTCAGATTAGAGTTGAAGAGTTGCAATGCTTTGTGATGTTATAAATGTATTTTCACGCTGCATTTAACACTTTTTGAACCATTTAAAAGTTAAATGTTGAACTCTTTTTTTTTATTCCATGTTTTCATATTGCAGTGAACTATTTTATCCCAAAAGATTAATGAAAAAGTAAATTTGACCCCTTTAAAAGTTAAATGTTTTGCAATTAAATGCACACTTAATTTCAAGACCATAGACTACACATGATAGAGAAGTAAAGTGCTCCTTTGCAAAGTTGCATTATACTGTCACATAACAATCCATTTTCCACAGTTCATGAGCTGAATTGGAGGCTGTTTATGTTGTCAAGAAATGTTGCAACCAACCAGAATTTAGAGTTGGACAATCCTTTTTATATCTCTGTGTATATTTTCATATCTCAATGAACTCTTGTTGCAAAGGAATTTAGGTGAAAACAGTTGAGATTTGATCATTTTAAAAGTGAAGTGTTCTGCAGCCAAATTAATATTTAAGTTTAAGAGCACAAATACTATAGGCAAGTAGGGTCCGCTGCACAAAAACATTGCCTTTGCATAGTTGCATTAAACTGTGACAGATACACAAATCAACCAGCTTAATAGTTCATGAGCAGAATTATAGGTTGATTAACATACAATGCTGCAACCAGCGGGAACAATTATTTTTTATGATGCTTTATGCTATCTTAAGTTGAATGTTTCAGTATATTTCATACAGCAGTGATCTCTTTTATCACAAAACAAAATAGTTTGTCTGTGATTTGACCCATTTAAAAGTGAAATGTTTCACAAAGTGGATTCTTGAGGTCAAAATATGACCGAGAAGTAGGACTCGTTGCACGCACACACACACACACACACACACACTTTTTTTTTTTTTTTTTTACATTTGCATCATACGGTGACAGATGCAAAACAATCTGCTTCGTAATCCAGTTCATAAGACAAATATATACTGTTTATGATTTCTAGAAAGTGTTGCAACTAATCAGAATTTATAATACTTTAGAATGTGAAAGTAAAAAATTAAAGTTTATGTATGTTTTTATTATGCAATGAATTCAGTAATCCTTTATGGTGTTTTAAGGGGCAAGCTTTTGTTTATTTTATATAGTAATAAAGTCTTGTATCACAAAACATTTGAGCTCTTTGGTTGAAACGATCTGTAATTACACACATACTAATGTTCAAATCGCATACGACAAAGAGGGGAAGAAACGGCATCATTGTGACAGATTTACAAAACAATACACTTATATTATAGTTCATGTGCCGAATTGTAAGTTGTTTGCCACTGTGTCGCAACCAATCAAAATTTAAACTTGAAAATGCTTTCTTAAATAGATTAAAATTGATGTATATTTTCATAAAAAGATTTATGTTTGTTTGTTTTTTAAGTAGTTTTCTTGTTATTTGATCACTTGCAACAATAATTTAAGCACATATACTGAATATGAAACAGAAGCACAAAAACCCTTAATCTGAAAAAAAAAAAAAAAAAAAAAAAAAACAGTTGTCTTAACTTAGCTTTTTGCAGCCGGCTGCAGGCCAGCTGATTTGACTGTACAAGTGTGCTTAATCACATAATGTATCATCAGGCCCAGAGAAAGACGAAGATACAGCAGGTCTCGACAGCTGACCTCTCGGGTCTGACCCCATCCTCTCTGTTTTCACAGGCCATTCCACAACTCTCCTGCCAACTTTTAAACACTTCCTGTAAGACAGGCGGGCGGCAGGAAGTTGCACCGTTGACCGGAGACGCTTCAGTGGTAAGCATGAAAGAACCGCAAGCGTGCCGATCGTAAGTAATAAACACCGGCTTTCATCACGCCATGTTTTCCTTTCTGCTCATCTCTCTGTGTGATGCTTTGTGTGGATGTGCTGAACTTCTAGTGAGCGGCGAGTTGTACGTGTGTGTGTGTGTGTGTGTGTGTGTGTGTGTGTTATTGGAATGTGTGTGTGCTGGTGCGGATGGGGTGGCTGATGAATGAGGCAGTATGGCAGATTCACAGCGCGGATCTTACTGCAGCTGTAGGGGAAACTAATGGCTAGCAGGGACCACCGAGGTCTCTGAGCTAATACCTGCTTCCTCCATCACAAAAACTCAAGCCCTGACACACACACACACACACAAACACACACACACACACACACACAAACAGACATCTTTACAGCCTGCCAAATGAAAGCTTCTCCTCACCGCCAATACACTCAATACAAGCAATAAACATCATACATCGAGTACATCCAACACTCTCAGAAAGAAATGTGCAAAACTTGTACCCTTAATAGCACCCTCACTTTTGTACCTTAGCTACCCCAAAGGGCGCATATTAGTGCATATTGCACTGTAAAAAAAAATATTGTTGAAGCTGTATATTAAACAAAGATTAATATGCAAGAAAATACAAGATTAATATGTAAGAGAATACTTTAAAAAAATACTACAATTTATAATAATTTACTAGGAATTGTTTCTTCACCCTTTTTGCTGCTAAGTGTGCGATTATTCTGGTTTAAATACAAGTTAAACTCAATCCCAGTGAATAGTTGAATAATTGTTGCAGGATTTAAAACAGAATGTGAAGTTTATATCTTATAAAAGCACATTTTAGGTTGTAGGGTTTCTGGGTTTACAACAACAATCAAATACAAGAAGTTTGATCTCAAATAATATATATATAGTTTTGAAAGTTAAACACAAGACACATCAAATGTTTGAAGTTTAAAGGTTCATTGGTCTCTTTAAGATGAAAACTGTTTCTACTTGTTCTCCTTTCTTAACATGTAATTTCACATTTTTACCATTTTTCTTCTTGGGAATCATGACAGTTGATTAGGCTCAAACTAATTTATTTTCTTCTCGTGTTCTCACTTGCTCCTCTGGAAGGTTGCACGCTCTTAGGAAAGTCCAAAAATAATATGCATGTGATAAGTCATTAGTCATTTCTTAGTCTGCATATGTTAACTTGACCTGCCTTATGTTAATGCATTCAACAATGGCCCCACATATGGCTGCATGTGCAATCCCAACTGCAAGAGCTCCTGCGTGGGGCCTCATTACCGAAAACTTCCCAGCCGCGTCATTAGCGCAGAGGTGGAGTTCATGAGGTGCGCTTCAGCTCCAGTCACACCATCAGCGGGGAGATGAAACACATACTATCATGTCACACAGACTTATCACACCTGAGACAGGTGCTGGGAGAGACAGCTGAACCGTATGAAACAATAACTGTTTTTTTAAACAAGGACTTTTTCAGCACAGCTCATGGCTCTCTATATTGTGCTATATTTCAATCCATTACAAAAAATTCCTAGATTTTCTTATTGCAGAGAATGTAAAACATAGTGCACAGATAGATTAAAAAGTGCCGAAATTCAGACAAAAACTGTACTCAGATGTTTTATAAGTGCATGTTCATCCTAGCTGCAGTCCGTCCAGAGATCCCGCTGGACACTGCTTGGTGATGGGCATCATCCTTTCAGATTCTGGGAGCTGGACCAGCAGCGGATGCCAGGGCAGTTTACCCCCAACTGGACTTTAACACAGTACAGAGTAACTGTTTCTACACTAGCACATAGATTCATCCTGATTTTTTTGTCTGTTAAAATAAAATAAAAAGTTAAAATAAAATATATAAATATACACAAATTTACAAATTTAAAGAATGCCAATGTTTGTTAGTATTATGACATACATACATACACACACACACACACACACACACACACACACACACACACACACACACACACACACATTAAACTGGTTATATTGGGTGTCTTTGTTTTTATTTTTTATATATTTTCTTTTCTAAAAACATGTCTATATATTTTTTTTTTTTCTCTTTATAAATGACAATTTGAAATGTTGCCTTGGCAACAATCTTAAATTATTAAAATGGAATATAAATGCATTGTTAAAAAAATGGAGTTATTATTATTTCTATCATTCATAATAATAATAATAATAATAGTAATAATAATAATAATAATAATAATAATAATAATAATAATAATAATAATAATAATAATAATAAATATAGGTGTGCAAATAAAATATATTTAAATTGTGATGTACTATTGTATTGGTGATAATAAATTATTATAATACAATTATTTTTAAATAATAATAATAATAATAATAATAATAATAATAATAATAATAATAATAATAATAATAATAATAATAATAATAATAATAACCCTAAAAATGCAAATTCCAAAAAAACCTACCATGGTATTTCATACCATAGCATATATAATATAATATATTTTACAGTAATCAATCAGCATCATGTATAAGTACCAATGCCTTATATCATATGCCATCACCGCAGTACTTTTTTTTATTTTTTTTTTTTTATTATTGTCTTATTCATGTCCCTAGTTGATCTGAAGAACTTGGACGTCATTAAGATAATAAGAGTTCAGGAAAGCTGGACACGTGTATGTGTGTTTCTGTGTGTGTGTGTGTGTGTGTGTGTGTGTGTGTGTGTTGTCCCAGGGCTGTGATGTTTCTCATCTCAAGTTCTCTGCTTTACCCAGCATCTCTAATTGTTATTAATCTACATCAATTAAAGTGAGCGTCTTTGCTGTCACATGTCTCCCCTCCTCTCATTGACGAGCGTGTACACGGCTGACACACAGGAGAGTCGAACAGGAAGCATCACGGCGCTGCGTTTCCTGCCGCTGCAGACGCGTTTAGCAAACCCAGCAGCAGCCAGATAAAGCTCATATTTGAATAGACCCTGTTATCAAATACATTCATTAGGTTACACGCTCCACTTGATTAATTATATTTAAAGAAATTGTGGGTACTTTGGATCTTTCGTCGCCCGGCGCTACGGCATGCCATAGATCCCTAATTTCGAGAAGAAAAAGGGGCTGAGGGCAGTTTTCTTTTTTTCTTTTTTTTCTGTTCTCTCTCTGCCTATTCTGGACAGCCTGCGCGGGTCCCTGAGGGCCAGAACGTATTCAAATGTATCTCCATCAATGAGCACAGTAATTATGAATTCCGCACTAATTAGTGTATACACTACTTCCCTTGCATATTTGATTTCCACTGTGAGATGGTAATAAGGGAAATGCCCATTTTTGTCCTGTCTCATGAAAATTCCAGAATGTTAGAGGGGGGAGGGCAGATGGCGAGAGAGAAACGGGGGATGCATTAAATATGAAAAGAGAGGGGGGGGGGAAACTTATAATAACCCTTAAAAATATACCATGGGAAACCAGGGTATTGCCATCCGTCCAGCCTGATGATAGTACCACGGTATCACCTTACAGTACGTACTTTACTCATGCATTATGTACAGTCAAGGTAAATAATAACAATATTTTTATGAAATAAAACTACCATTGTAGTATACCATGGTATTTTTTGTGTTTATTTATTTATTTATTTTTTATTATGTTTGTGTATATGTATGTATGTGTGTGTATGTATGTATGTATGTATGTGTGTAATGCATTTATTATTATATTCTTATACCATCACTGGACAATTGCTCCTCAGCAGTCCTGTTAGTGAAACATAGAAATAAAGGATATTACTCTTGCTGACTAAATATGCTTTTTAGAGACTGAGTGCTAAAGTTAAAAGCTTTCAGGTATGATCAGTAAGTTTTATAGTCCTCTTTAACAAATCTGATTTTCTTTTCATGTATATCACAGAAATATCATGCAGCCCTAAAGGCACTTTTTCCTGTATACTTGTAAAAAAAAAAAAAAAAAAAGAAAATACATATCTGCTTGTGTCTGGCGCATAAACGATGGCCTCAAGCTCATTGTGAACAGATATATTTCCTCCCTCGATACTTTGAGACTAAGCCAAGGTGATATTTGACTCAAAACAATACAACATTATTTCATTTTTTAGTTCATGTCAGTCTTTGCTAGTGGATCATAAATTAGCCACATATGAGGCACTAATAAAACTCTCTTAAAATGCTTTGAGTGACAGACACGTGATTGTGTGGAGTGAAATAGGTCTGTATTATGAGAGCAGATCTCACAGAAGAGTAAACCACAGTCTAGTGACTGGAAATACAGTCCTGCGGCTCTTAGTGCTTATAACCGCACAAATCATCACCTGTCCTCCGAACCATGCCTGATGGGGTGTTTGTGCCTGTTCACAGCTTTCTTGCTTTCCTTTGTCTTCTGGATAGACACTCACATTAAAATTATAGATGTACAGTATGGATGCCTTGTACAATGTAAGCCAATTTACATATTTACTGTAAATATATGATCTGGAATATTAACCTTTGCTAATGTTCAAGCCTTGGTTCAATGTTTTGTTAATGTTCTATCCATCTGTTTAACTAAATAACGAAATAATTAGCTTCACAGGAAATTTGCAAAAAAAAATTCAGTGCTTGATTAAGCTGAAGCACACGTCAAAAAAAATCCCAGTGGGATAACATTTGGCAGGATCTCCCCACTAATATTGTCCAGTTCACCTGTATATATCTGAAAATATTGCTCCAACAAATATTACTTTTTTTTATAAACATTTTATTCTTTATAATTATTTTTTATTATTATTCAAGTAGCTAATAATAACAACAACAACATCAACACCAATAATAATAATAATAATAATAATAATAATAATAATAATAATAATAATAATTATTATTATTATTATTATTATTATTATTATTATTATTACTATTATGTATTGTTGTTGTTAAAGTATAAAATATTTTTTATACATTAAAATAGTTGGTTATTTGGCAAAGAGAAAAAAAGAAAAATTATAAAAAAATATTTTCAATAAAATAAAACAATATATTAATATTAATAATTGACTTAATATTTCTCTTCATTCCTTCATTTTTGCAGCTCAACTCTCTTCCCTCTTGTTCTCACTGACTATAATTGCCAGCAGCATATTTCCTTCCTGTTTTCTGGACGCCTTCATGATGTCATTTCCTTTTGAAGGTCCAAGATAAACATTCATTTCTGCATCACCTGGGGTAGTGCTCTGATAGACAGCTCAAGGATCCGAGTATTCCCTTACATAATTAGCAAAACCAGGCATGGGCATAATCTCATTCTCCAGCCCCAGAAATGATGTGCCCTAGAAAGACAAGTTATTTTTATTGATTTATTGATTGATTTTTGCTTTATTCTCGTCCCACTACTGTTGACACCTGAAGTTCATGCATTCAGATAACTGCTCCGCTCGGCTCTGTTTGGAAATGTAGGAAAGAAACATAAGAGGTTTTTGAGAACATACTGCTCTGTGATGCAGTGGAACGGTTTTTGGTGTGCGTATGTTGCATTTGATTGACAGCGAGCCAGAGATATACCTCCGTCTCCAAGCGGGAGGGAGATATTTAATCATTCGTAATTAATGTTTCTGCAGAAGCTGGAAGACAGCAGGCACGTGTGATTATCTGTGCGCGAGACAAAAGTGATGATTAAGAAAGTTAGTACTAATCTAGACAACACATGTCTATGTTTGACCATCCAACCCAGGCAAAAGAAGACCGCATGGGTTTGGATCTCCTTCGCATTTCAGCACTCATGCATGTTCAAGCATGCTTTGAAATGTTGATATTGAGGCGATTAAAGATGTATGTAAACAACTCATGGTGAATTCTCAGAGCTGGTTAGATAAGTGTGCAAATATTCAGCGTTTGCAGCTCTGACATTTACAGGCGTTTTGTCTCTCGCTTTGTGTTCGGGTCGTGACTCTGTGGTCCGTTCTGCATGTTTGGACACTTTCTTTTCCTTTCATTTGACTTTTTTTCTCTTTGATAATTCCTGTTCCACACACGCTGACCTCCAAATGTATTCTACCCGGAGCTCGCAAGGCCGGTTCTCTGAAGAACATGGTTTTCCCCTTGCGACGCCCAAATGCAGATGTTCAGCCGCTCTGCCAAGAACTAGCGAGCCTTTCTCTCTCTCACCAGTCCCAGGACAGCTTCACACAGCCGTCCATACTGGCACAAACAGTGTGTGTGTGTGTGTGTGTGTGTGTGTGTGTGTGTCCTCCTGCTCACAACATCACAGCAACCAGCTGAAGAACAATTTCTGATGTCTTCCACCTTTATTTTCTTCACGTTCCTTCTCTTCCTTTCTGTCTTTCATCCTCTGTTTTCCCCCTTTATCAGGAATGATCGTTGGGCTCTTACCATCATGGATAATTACTCAAATGACAAATTGAATTTGGTTAATGGTGAGGATCTGACTTTGGGATTTTCAGAATTTCACTCCTGCGGCCGTGCTAACCAGAAACACGCTTTCTCCATCAAACAGCGGTCTGCAGCTGGCTGTGGGAGTGCTCAGCGTTGGTATTCATGCGTGGATTTGTGTGTGTGGGATATTTCCTATAGCTTAAATGAACACCAGGTGGCCTATACGATCAGACCATTACTTCATGACTGTGAGCACCAGGTCAGACATTAGCCAAACTGTGAAGACGTGCTGACACCAGAAACTCCTTACAATCACATGTTGAGGTTATGTACGCATACATATAGCATTATCTGAATTTTGGAAGTTCTGTGTGAAAATTCCCATTGAAGCCATTGCTTTTGCCATATACCATTTTATATACTACAAATGTGGTAACCTGATATTAGTTGCAATGTTATTGTAAAGAGTAACAGATTTTAAGACTGAAAATTACTTAAACTGTAAGTAAAGGATTAACAGTAACATCTAGGGAAGTCGTGGCCTAGTGGTTAGAGAGCTTGACTCCTAACCCTAGGGTTGTGGGTTTGAGTCGCGGGCCGGCAATACCACGACTGAGGTGCCCTTGAGCAAGGCACTGAACCCCAAACTGTTCCCCGGGCCCCGCAGCATAAATGGCTGGCCACTGCTCCAGGTGTGTGTTCACTTTGGATGGGTTAAATGCAGAGCACGGATTCGCAGTATGGGTCACCATACTAGGCTGTATGTCACTTATCTTTAGTAACTATACTTCAAAATTTTGATTAGCATATAAAAAAATAAGAAATGAAAAAAATATATACATATTTCAATGCTTTTATATTCCTACGTAAAATGTTTGTTTTCTTACAAAAAGTATTGCGTTTCCCCAGGAAATGTTGCATTCTCTGAAAAAATTTATTGCATTTCCTTGAGAATCTTTGCAGTTGCTCGTGAAAATAATAAAAAGTTATCTTGCAAAATTACTGGGTTTCCCTTGGAAAAGTTGCATGCTCTTGCAAACTATTTGCATTCACATGTGTAAGTATTGCATTCCCTCAAAAAAAAATTGTGTTCTCTTGCAAAATTATTGCATTCCCTTGAGAAACTTTGAAATCTTTTGCAAAACATTAGCATTTTCTCACAAAAGTTTTGCGTTCCCTTAAGAAATGTTGCATTCTCTTGCAAAAGTATTGCATTCCCTCGAGAAAGGTTCTCTTGCAAACATTTGCATTCTCTCACAAATGCATTGCATTCCCTTGAGAAACTGTGCTTTTGCTAACCAAAATTCAAAGCAAAATTAATTGTTGTTCATCTCCACTTAGCATTTACCAAATTCGAACATGTCATGTGCTACCACCACCAAGCCACAACCTCAACCATTTAATCTTTTAATATCACTTCTGCAGTGGTACAACTTCAAGAAGTGAAGTTCACAATGTGACTTTCCCTCATACTTGACTCTTTTTCCCCCACTACTCATTTTTAAACTCTCACTGATGTTCACTCATCTTCTTTATCAAGTCATCTCTGCAAATCACACCCCATTGGTCATCCATCAGTCTGCGGCGATCACCAGAGACTTACGCTCTCCCAGTAGCATTTTTCTCTCTCTGAACTATCAATCGCTCCATCTGCAAACCAGCTCTCATTTCCCCAAAATGACCCTCCCTCCCCTCTCCGTCCGGTCAGATTGATACGTTTCACGCCATCACAAGAGGAGGTAAAATATTTCCTGTCATTTAAAGTCCAAGAGGCACGGCTGCTAAATCGTCGAGCCAAACCCAGAAATCCATCAAACCAATGCTCCACTTTGCAGCTGAACATTTCATATGCAGCGTTACTACATTGCTCCGCATCTGCTTTGCCAGATCCTCCTCGGGCCAGAGGTCAATAATGAAACAAAGTTTGAAGGAGCTGCTGGAATATTCACAGTATATGGTTAAAGGGCTCGAGAAACACATCATTAAGTCCCCTGTAAGAAAGTCTGCCTCATTCTAGCGACTCTTGTATTCATAGCATTCCCTTTTCGAGCATCTTAACGATCACGCGCTGATGTATGGATCACGCCGTTCTCTTCTCTCCTGGCGCGTAATGGCAGAGCGAGAGAGTTGCCCTATGGCTAATTTGTATCATTCAGTAGCGTGACTGTTTGTCAGAGCCGAACTGACTCTCTTGACCTTCTATTTCTTATGGCGGCCGACAAGTGGCTCTGCCTCTGGTAATTAGTTTTCAGCCGCTCTCGGTGCGTGCGAGTCTGAGCGCCTGCATGTGTGTGTGTGTGTGTTTAAAGTTGAGCTTACGAGGGCCAGCCGATGCAGAGTGCTGGTTAAATATTTACTGTTCAAGGCAGATTCACACAACTTTTTAAAATTAATGAGTGGAGCGGGCTGTTTGGACAGTGGCAGCGGTATTGAACTGTTTGTAGAGCTTTTCCACCTCGCACTGGTGACATGCGAGTCACTTCGTATTTCCCTGCTCTCTCTTCTCTCTCTCTTTTTCTCTTCCTTTCCGGAATTAATGGAGAAATGGCCGTGTGGTTTCAACCCATGCGACACACGAGCCGTTGGATGTGCTCTCTATATATTAAACTGTATTTGCAATGGATCACTGCCATTGTGAAGTAGTTTACGGAGAGCTTCGGTGCTTCACCCTTCAAGCATTCAGCTACACTGCTTTTCCCTTCTTTCCAATTGTCCAACTCTTTCACTTCCCAGAGGAAGAGGAATTCCTCTTTTATAGCTCGGGAGATTTAATGAGGTCTCACCTTTGTTTATTTTAATAACACTGTTGTTTTACTGTACATATACAACTAAATAAAACTAAATAATATAACTAAATAAAAATACTGGAAATAAATTATTTTCACAACATTCAGAATCAGAAAAATAGCGTTGATGAGAAATATTTGAGACACGTGAGATCTTGTGAAGACGGGGGTCTCTCAGATGAAAAAGATGGGAATCTTTTATGGAATATTGCAAAAATAAAGCATGTGAATGGCATTACTGGTTTAAGGATTTCTTTTGTTTGTTTGTTTTTTATGAGAAACATTTGAGTTCATTGTTTGAGACATTGCTGAGATCTCTTCTGGAACTCACTATTGTCTCAGATGTTTCTCCTAAAACATCTTAAAGTTCTCAAACAAGAAATAAAAACAGAGAATATGTGTATAGCATAAGCAGGTGTAGGGGTTTTTAATGAGACATTTCTGAGTTCACGTTGACAATCTTACTTATCCTGGGAATATTAGCAATTCTGATCAGTTCGACAAAAGTCCTTTTCTTGGGGCTCCGGAAGAGACATGGGTGAGATTAATATGTCTTTTTCCTAGGAGAAAGCAAAAGTCTTTCCATTAGCTCTCATCTCTGTCATGTCGAACAACTAACATGATAAAGAGATTCTCATTTTGACTTTCCTATTAGTTTCATCAGTCGCTTTTAAACCCTTCTCTTCGTTTTTAACTCTCTCCTTCCAGATCAGAATCCGGAAAATGAATTGCATGTATAGAAAAAACAAAACCAGAAGAGGAAGAAGGGCTGTGTTGTCGAAGAAGGGGGTGTTGAGGGCAGGCTAAAGGGATTTGCTACAGTTAATCTTCTCCATAGAGTAGATATGTGGGTTCCTCCGTTCAGTGCTTTGTTGACAGAAGTGGGCTTCATTGTAGGGGCTCCAGAGGAGGGGGTCTTTTGAAGGGCCTGCTATCGTCCCGCCGCATGCACACCACACTCGTCCTGCAGCCAGCTGATAGGCCGGCCTCGGCACGCTGGGAAGATTGAATTGAAGTGTCACACTTGAGGCGTACGGTGCGATCGGCCCTGCGTGAGTGTGAGGTGAAGAGGGGAGATCACGCCGCATCCTCTACAACGAAAGAACGCATGCACGCACGCCCTCCCTCTCAGTGCTTATATTTGACTTTGTGTGCTTGGCTGGTTTTATTATGACAGGCTGAATGGTGAAGGGGGGGATTAAACTGTTAAGCAGACATCAGAGGCTGTCTAATGTTTAATGCAAGAGTGTGTGCATGTAAGAACTGATAATGAATACAAACAGGACGACATCTTATTTGCTGTGTTTTTATTAGGATGACTGGAGAACTTGACATTCTCTGCTATCCTCTCTTAAAAAAACCCGACCAACATCAAAAAAAACTTGCTAATTTCTTGAGAGCCCTGTGTAGTTTGGGATTCTGGGGTTATACAGAACGGATTGGTATTGGGTAGCTTAGAAATTACAACAATGAACAGTTGCATTCTTCATTTTGTGATTGGTTTCAGTGGTGTTGTTGATTGGTAACTTGCATCTGATACTGTACGTTGTTTTTATAGGATTTTTCTTTTTTTTTCTTTTTTTTTTGTGGAAATGCATTCTTTTTTTATAGGAAATACATTCTTGCTGGGTTGTTATGAAATGTATTTATTTATTATTTATACCAATATTGATGTTCTTCTTTTCTCCTTTTTTTCTATGAAACTTTATTTATTTGTTTGTTGGTAGTTTAGATTAGATTAGTTTATGGCCAATGTAATGAACAAACTGTAATTGCAGGCACATGCTATTCACATTGACTTTCACTGTATGGCCAAAAAAGAATAAATAAAATAAAAAATATATTCAAAATATCTGCATTTATGTAAAAAAAAAAAAAAAAAAATGGTACGATATGAAGGTGAGTAAATTGACAGATTTTTATTTTAATTTTTTAATATTATCTTAAAAAGAGTCAATGGCCAAAAGCATCTGTCTTGTGCATATATAATGACATTAATTTTAAAAAAATCTTGTAACTTATGCGCTCAAATTGAACATACATCTGTATCGCCCAGTAAATGCTCGCTGCTGTAGGTGGCGTTCTTCTGAGCGGGATGTATGGTGTATGCTGAACTCACAGAACAAGTAGGAGATCATCACCTATGATAATGAAGAGCAGATAGGAGCCGGTGATGGCGGCTTTAAAGGTCACACATTGATGAATAATTGCTTTTTACATCCTCCACTACGTTTAACAGGCCCAAGGCTTGACCCCGCTGGCAGGGGCAGTAAATATGCCATCTTCACAACGCTCGCAGATGTACCGACACCGCCGGCTTGTGTTCAGACCACGTTTACTAATGTAAGGTCAAAGCGCAGCATCCAAGGGCCCCTGTTAATCAAGAAATAATGCAACAACCCCGGACACATCTCAACAGAACTGGACCGACCCAAAGAGCGAGGTCAATTGATTTAAAAAGAATCTGAAAATTGTAAATAATACTTTTCTGATGGAAAATTAACTAACTCATTCTTAAACTCCCTACTACAAGTTCCTGCAGGATAGAGGAAACCTTAAATCAGATTTATATAATATCTCAGTTGTTTCTCCTAGACGCCAATGTAATTAAACAGAGAGAGAGAGTGGAAAGTTTTACTTAAGACTTTTGCTTCTCAATTAGAGTTTCGGGAAAAGATACTGAAGTTAGAGATCTCAATTTTTTTTTTTCAAGTCATTTAAGCTTATTTTATAACCTAAAATGCTGCAAAAACATTTATTTCTCCTAGATATCAATGTAATTAAAATGAGAAAACTTTACTTAAATCTTTTGCTTTTTAGTTTTTGTTTCTCTGGAGAAGTCTGAAATATGAAATCAAATCAAATCAGTAAAATCAAATAATTTTATACGCTGAATAAATGTGGTTTAGAATCAATTTCCACTCAGAAATGACGGAAATTCACAATTAATTACCAAGAAATGGCAAGTTACAGTACATTGAAGAATATTTTTTTTATTTTATTTTTTTACATTTTTTTTGCTCTATACTTTCATTGCACAGTTTGTCAACAATTTTCTCATTTGTCAAAAATGTCTAAATGTAATTTAGGAGGAACTTCTGAGATCAAGTTGAGATATCTGATATCTGAAAAGTCTCCTGAGCGACCTCTGAGCAATAAAACTTTCTCCTGGGTTATTTAATGCTCCACATTGGGCTAAATAAACAACACAACAGCGAGCGTTTCTCCTCGCCATATTTCAGCAGGCTTCGTTTAAACCACATGTGCCACCCAAACCCCACAATAACAGAACACGAGCGCCAATAGGAACCTCCTTGCAGTTCGGATCAGGCGTTGAGAGCTTGAAATAGTGACTTTGACATGTCTCCGAGGAGAACGGAAACTCTTTGGGAATGGCATCTTACTGATCGAGTTCTCTCATCGGGGGACTGGAGTTTGTGAAACATGTGGTCTGACTGCTTTATGCATCTCAAAACACGCTCGCATACTTTCAGGGGTTAAAACAACAGGAAGGGATCGAGAGGGTTTATTATGATGACATGTTTAAAGCGAAGAAAAATAAATCCACTGGAAATGAATGAAACGTTTCATTGAAGCAGGATGTTAACTTTTCATTCAAAAATATTTGACTTGTTGATCTTGTGATCTAAAGTATTTTCAAACAAATTGTTTTCATATCCACTTATGGATTTTATTTATTATTGAAATTTCCTCTAAAATGCAAAGTAACCCTTTGCAATGGATTATTATTTTTCGTTAGTATCTGTGGTCCACGCTAACAGGAAAGACTTAGGAGTTTTTAGTCTTCAGAAAGCATTTCAAAAGCACTCTGACTTCTCCTAGAGAGAGGCACAGGGCCAAGACTTACTCCATTCAGCTCTCAGAGAGCGAGACTTAATTCAGTGTGTTTGATGGAGGCAGAACCACAGCTCCTCCCTGTGGTATACACACTGGATTACTCCAACCGCAGTTGCATGTGCTCTGTCTTTCTGACTCTCTCTTTCTTGGTCAGTTGAACAGTTTTGCACCAAATGCAACTATTGCTGCCTTCAGACCCTCCTGGAAAGTTCCTTTTCGCAAGCTCGGAAGTCATAATTATCATGTGAATTCATCGAACAGATTTAGATTTTAGTCTTTTTCACTTACTGATAAAGAGTTTTTTGTTCTTTAGCAACAAAGTGACGAGCAAAGCATGTGCATTAGGTGTTTAATCAATACTTTACCTAAGCAGTCTTCTTGTTCTACCACAGGGAAATGACATGCAACTAGAAGTATTTTTTTTCACCAAAAAGTGTACAATATGCCTGCAAAATAATTTGTACAGTTAATATTTGTAATTATGATCCATCCTAAATGCTGTCAGATGCTTTAGACATGCTCCCAAAATGGATATTTAGGGTTTAAAGGAAAAAAAAGAAGTTTCCCATTGATGTTCTTTTTCTGAGTTTTTCTCATTTTATAAATAAAAGTGTAAAAATTTATATATAAATTATAAATTTAAACATTTAATTGTTTAACTTGTTTTTAAATGCTTGTTATACTGTCAGGTTGCCCCTAACTTTGTTTTTCTGCATTACAAAGTGAGCTTAAAAATAAATGTTTTTTTTTTTTTGTTTGTTTGTTTTTTTACATGTTCCTGTTAAAGCTTAAACCAGATATTTAATTGTCTTTCTGAATTATAATTAAGCCTACATTTGCATTGTTTTACATTTTGAATACTGTTATTTTGCGTTGTTTCTTTGTTTTTATTTGTTTGTTTGTGATTGAGCATCTCAATCATTGACTTTCAAGTCACGGCTATTTATTTCTGACAACTGTTCTTAAAACCTGTCTGAAAACAGTAATTATTTTTGCGATTTGTTTAGTGTTGCTAGTTTTAGCAGAAATCACATACTTCCTACATGCATTTAATTAGTTTGACTAATTTAATAATAGTTTTCAGAGAAAGTGAAGTACTCTCAGCTGCATTTCTCAATTGGGTTTCCTCAATGCAAATTAGTAGATTCTGTCCTGGCTTGAAAATGAACATGCATTTCTTATGTTATCGATGTGACGCAGATGCTTTTGTCACTACTACTGTTATATTGCATGCAAGTGTGAGTGTGTGGGACCTTGTGGGACATTTTTACAGCCCAACCCGTGCTGTCTCCAGAGGGTGATTCCACTCAGGTCCTGGCCGTTTCCATCCAGACATCGGCGTTCGTCTCCACCTGTGTGTCGTGCGCTGGTATATTGCTGTATGCCTTCTCTCATTCTTTTTCCTCTTGAAAGAAGAAAAAACTCTGACATTTGGAAGAGATTGGTGGGAAAAGCAATCTCAGATCACTCGGTCCCAGCAGATCACACGCAGCTTACCGCGGGGAGCGAGACTCTGGCATTATTTGAACCGCTAACTTCTTTACAGCTAAAATGGCGCAGCCTTGGATATTTCTCTCCTCTTGTCCTCTCCTCCGCTTTAATGGGTGAGTGGAGAGCTCGCGCACCGCCTGCTCGTGACATTCGCCGTTTGTGGAGACGTCTTCGTGTGATGGGCCTCAGCTAAGAGCTTTAGAAGTCCCACACCATATGTTTCCTCCCAGGATCACCTTGTCCTGCAGAATTACAGGAACCCAAGCTTAAAAAACACAATTAGTTAAAGGTGAAACGTTTAAGTTCCTATCGCACTCGCAGGGTGGCCACCGACACCATCCACCTCTGGCTAAATGTGGCTTAGATGCGTTTATTGTCGTGGCCTTTCTTTACTCAACAGTTTGCTCTGCTGCACATCGCTCTATTCAGCACAACATCACCTTAGTCTTTTTATTTTGAGATTTAATGGAATTTGTTAAGCTAGTTATGCTTCAGTTTATTTTATTACATTTTTCTGTTGGTAACTATTTAGAGTCAAAACCAATATTTTTGAGTAGCAACTGGCAACTTTTTAAATACTTGACTTGTTTTCTGTGATGTGGAAATCTAAAAAAGAAAAAAATATATATTATTATTGTTAGACTATCAGATTATAGCTTAGCAACATGATCATTTCAAACTTAGATTTCCAAAATTGGAATGAATCGTGACTTGTGTAAAAAGTGCTAATTGTGTTGTGCCGAGATGCTGTCTTTGTAGAGCATTCCAAATCAGTCACTAATAAGGTTCCATTTCCATTTCACTTGCTATGTAGGCAGCAAGGAGCCTCAGAAGGGTTGGGATCTAAACAAAAAAAAATATATTTTTGCATAGAACCACCATCATTTTAGAATAATTTGTCGCTCTTATCCTCTGATTGCGCCCCCTAGCTTTTGATAATCAGACTGAGATTTTAATCAGGCATCAGCGATGGCTCAGAAACAGACCACCCTGCCACTCATGCTGGTTACCCCTCTGAGACCCCGAGACTCAACCTGCCGAGTCTGGGCTGGAATAAACGCCAGTCATCATTTAATGCAACGATTCCACCCTCAGTTCCACCAATCACCTTCAGAGAGCAGCTCTTCACATAATGGACTTCATCTCCATCACAGACTTCCTTTCCCCCTCTTTTAGGAAAAGATTAGCTGATGTTTACAGCCCTGGAGGTGGACTCTTATTTCCTAGTCGATACTTTCAGGAGAAAGAGGCTCTTTGTTACATCTGTAACGTGTACCGTTGCTTGAATAATGATCCGTTCTGAATGCATCATGTCTATGTAATATAGAGATGGGCTGTAATACCAAACTTTTACATCACAGAATAACAAAAATAATTTAACTTCATGTCAGTTCAGATATTTTTACATAAACTTAAATGTCAAAGATGGTATTAATTCCAAACTGTCATGTTGCATGATGATTAGAGCTTAAAGTCTACATGAAACCTGTTTGCAACCACATTTACTTCCAATTATTATTATTATTATTTTTTTTTTCCTGCACCAAAAACGTGCATTTATTTAATAAAAAAAAAAAAAAAAAAAAAAAAAAAAACACGTTGACTTTGAAACACCCCATCCTTGTTTAGGACACTTCCCGCTCTGTTTTTACCATGACATTGTGTTTCTTCTTCACTCTAGCATGTAAAGCAGCAATGCGAATTTACAGTCATATAAATATTTCTCCCGCCCAGACTTATATCTATGTGTATTTTTATTGCTTTGTGAGACCCTGTAACCCGCCTGAAGGTTCCTCTCCTGTTGCTTCTCCTTGGCACTTGCGCTCTCCTCTGCTCTTTGCATCTCTATTTCCTATTTGCTTGTGTTTGGTTTGAGTGGTGGAGGGCCATAAGAGGTCTTTTAAGTAAAAGGAGTCTTCATATGTCCCCAATTGGAGGAGTTTGGTTAGGGGCTCGCCCCAAGCTAGCTGAACTTTGCCTCTTTCTGCTCCTCGCTCTAATACTTCCTCCAGTGCGGGGGCCGGGGGGCCGGGAGAGGGCCACTGGAAAACAGCCCGCGGCTCTACAGCTGATAATTTCACCAAATTTGCATCTTTTACAGGCAGTTATAAGGACTCTGCCTCTGAGGCCCACGGCGAATATTACACAGTCATATTCAGTCTCTTCCACTGTCATCCCCGTCTCCCTCCCACCCTCCCTCTCTCTCAGACTCGCCCCGCGGGAGGTTCTCATCCTCACCCACCTACCCACTCTCACCGGCAGCGTGTGTGTTTGTGAATGCCTGTGGCATCTTGGTACTTCGCCTGGCATCTGCCATGTTTTAAAGGGGGATGAAGAGAAGATGAATACCTTAGTCACTTACAAACTACAGCAACACACCAACTTGCACGTGAATGTAATGTTTGGAGAGATCCTTCTCTGCTGATGTTTAAAGGTTCTCAATCATTTGATTGACAGCTTCCTGTTCTTCTTCTTCTATATATATACAGATATATCACAGATCTGAGATATAATTTATTTTATTTTATTTACTTCTATTATGGCAAACATTAGATATTAAAGGAATATTCTACACTCTGCCCTCGATTATCAAATAATTTAGATTTTGCCCCATAAAGCATGCAATTTTTGAATTACATTATTAATTTGAAGCATGGATCTAATTTTAATGTTTATTTAGGCTCCATAGACTTGCATTGTAAGTGCATGAGTATAAACACCTGCAGAAACCTGTTTGAAAACAATAATTTTAGTTGAAATAAAATGCACAAATGACGTCACCCTAAAATCAAACTGTTCATTTTCAAACACATGCATATGAATCCTGCTAAATGATTCTGCTCTAGTTTTAAAATCTTAGTAAGTGTTTAATTGACTTTTGTGATCAAAGTTGTGCATCTTTGCCTAAGTTTGCCAAGGACCGCAGCAGCTGGGATGTTTTATTATGTTTAAGTAGGTTAAGTACTGCCCAATTTAAGCTCTAAGACTGAGCACATTTAAAATAGCTGTAATGAGTATTCCCGCAATTTACTGGAACAAAGGAGCCATTAGCTGCCATTGTGTGCCATCATCGAACGCTGTCACCTTGTCAAAGAGTAAAAAAGTGTGTCTCATTTAAAGCCACAATTACCCACATTAATAAAAGCAGTTTTCAAGTGTAACTATAAATACTTTAAGATGGGTCACCAAACAACCGGGTTTCCAGGGCACGTGACACGCATGATGTTAAAACCAAACAAGAGCTTTACCTTGCTTGAAAGAAGAATCTCAGCATGTCCAATTGTTTAAATGTGATTACAGCCATACAGATGCATGTGAATTTGTCCAAAAGGAATGATTTTCCACGCATAATGACGGCCTCGGGCTGGGTTTAGCGAACGCTTGTATCGTGCAAACAATACCGCTTATGTAAACAGGCTGTGTGAAAGATAGAAGACTATGACATCAATTTTCACTAATTAGACCATTGTGTCAACTGATGATTTAAAGTGAAGTGTGTAATTTTTGAGCCACTTGTGGCACTAATATGAATTGCAAAACATGTGCGTTCCTGTTGCTCAAACAATAGAGCATGGTGTTAGAAATTACTCAGGGAAAATGTGAATGGTTAAATTGTAGAACTTAAAGTTTTATTTTATTATTTTATTTAATTATTTTTTCATGTATTATTATTATTATTATTATTATTATTATTATTATTATTATTATTATTATTGATATACACAATTTGGTTTCTTGTAATTGAAATAAATAAATAAATAAATAAATAAATAAATAAATAAATAAATAAATAAATAAATATATATATATATATATATATATATTTTTTTTTTTTTTTTTTTTTTTTTTTTTTTTTTTACATTTGCTATGTAGACCACTCACACACTCATTCTCATTCATTCATTCATTTATTAGTATGTAGACTTTGGGTTATTTATTGATATTGATATGTAGACACTGAATTTTGATTTCTTTTTATAGCTGTGTTTTTCATCTTGTCCTTTCCTAATCTCATTCCCTATTCTCTTTTCTAGTTGTCTCTAGCCTTCATTGGTCAGACAAACATAGTCCCAACCTAAACTCAATCCATTGGTTGATTTTTTTATTTTTTATTTTATTGCTTGTGTAAGACTCAAGCAAACATAGTTCAGTTCCAATAAATAGTTTCAGACTGTAATGGGGTTACCGAACAAACCCCACTTTGTGTGAATGTGTTTTGTGTATTGAACTGCAGAAACTCTGACCCAGTCGGACGCCTGTAGAACTGTAAATGCCATGAACACTGCGGCCCATTTAAGTCACTTGATTCATTAGACGCTTTCGGCAATGGAACACAATTGAGAGAGAGGGGACGGAGAAAAAATGACTTTACGTCATCGTTAAGCTCCTTTAAAATGCACTAAAACTCAGAGAGCGTTGTCACTGGAAAAAATTTCTGACGCCTCCCCGTTACTTGCCCCCGAGTTTCAATAAAATATGTGTTTCATAATTTGCCAATAAATTTGATATTCTTTATAGGTCTATAACCATCCGATGTTTGACTGATTTACTCTGAAAGGTCATTTTCTATGTAGAAGTGAATGGTAAAACATTTAAGCAGCCCATGTGTCTGCCACTTGGAAGGAATCAAGTACGCTTCACAAAATCAGACTTATGTTCTCCTAGGAACCGAAAACTCCAGCAGAGCGCTGGATGACATTAATAAAAGCGTTTGTTTGGGGATTTTCTCCCTGTGCTAAGTTTCTGGTGATCGTTTGCAGGTCTGGATCGGGTTAGAGCTCATGTTTTGTGGTCTGACTGCTGTAAATCCTGTTTGAAATTATGACAGTCGGTTTAGCTGCATGAGACACAAAGAGGCAGTGACAGGACAGCAGCTGAGGGGCTCTGACCACTAAATACCTGCTCTGAATAATGTGGGGAACTGCATGGATCTCTCTCTCTCTCTCTTTCTCTCTCTTCCCCTCTCTCTCTCTCAGTTTCCCATACCTATTTTACACTGTATTGGTGCTCAGTTTATTATTATTTATCTGTTAAAGTATTTAGGAATATTTAAAGTAGTTTTTAGTTTTTACATTGTTGTTATTTTTGTAGTTCCACCAACTTTCTATTTGTTTGTTGCCAAGTCAAAATGTCTGAGCTATTCCTTTTTTCATTTCTTTTTTTAGTTAACAAAACTAAAACTTAGTTTTTCAGTTTACTAAATACATAATAATGTTATATTTATTTTAGAGATTTATTATTTATATTTATATTTTTGTGGTGTTTGAAATGACTGGAATCTAAAGGAATCTAAAGAAGTTGATTGATAATGTTTAGAATTTGTGATGGAAAACTTTAAAGGAATCTAATGATTTACAATTTAGGATTATTATTAATAATGCACCTTTATATTGCTATAGCTACCTATTTTTCCATTCAAATTGGCTATGACATGTACTTGGTATTGGATGACAAATTTTAATTTCTTGCTCTAAATCTTATTAAAGGGGTCATATGATGCGATTTCAAGTTTTCCTTTCTCTTTGGAGTGTTACAAGATGTTTGTCAATAGATAAGATCTGTAAAGTTGCAAAGACTAAAGTCTCAAACTCAAAGAGATATGCTTTATAAAAATTAGACCACACCCCACACATGACTATGTCACGATGTGGGAAAATTTGCATAACGCCGCCCAAATGTTAACGCAAAGAAAGAAGGCAGAACTTTGATTCTCGCTGTTGCTGCTGCTGCCCATATTGTGGAGACACTGTGTGTTTCGTTGTTAAAGGAAAATCCTTTGTTTGGCCTTCCAAAAGAGCACACAACTAGAAATCAGTGATTAAGTCGTATTTACAACACTGTTCCAGAACCAACCAGATCTCACGGCAATTCGTACATTTTTCACAAGGTGGCTTATTCATACGAATTCGTACGACCACACTCGTACTATTTTACGATTTGCACAATTTGTATGAATTTGTACGAATGACCTACACCTAAACCTAACCGTCACTGGGGTCGTATAAATTCGTACGAATAAGCCACCTCGTAAAATAAGTACGAATTGGTCGTGAGATAGCCTTGTCCCAGAACAGTTCAAACCCCAAATATTTTAGATGTGTGTGGCGCATTTTATGGAGGACTGTTTCCTGATCCTGGAGAGAAGTAAGTTTACATACAGTATGTACAGGGATTTGCCACTGATGATTCAAACACAAGTTTTGAGCAGTAGAGTAGAGCTTGTTAATTGTTGTTTTCTCCGATCACAAATGCAGACATGGTTTTATGTTTACGTGGCGCGATGCATAAAATCACAGTATAAGTTCATTATAATCTGTAATTATATCCCCATTGGATGCACTAAAAGGCTTGTTTGTAATGGGTTTTATTGTTTTGGTCTTGTCTCACCTGTGTTCTGAACGGGACATGCATCACAGTATGGTGAGGGGCGTAACATTTCCATCACATGCCTGAGGCATTCGGCCAATCACAAAGCACTGGATAGCTGGCCAATCAGCATACACCTCACTTTTCAAAACGATGAGCTTTGTAAAAAACGAGGCATTTTTAGAAAGGCGGGGCATAGAGGAGAAACAGTATGTATGTGGAATACATTATATGGAAAATAATGTTTTTTTTTTGTTATTATTATTATTACTTTTTTTTTTTTTTTTACCTTAAACCACATAATCATATTTGATTACACCAAATACACAAAATAATGTTCTTTTTAGGAAACATCGTATGACCTCTTTAAGAAAATAAGAAATGTATATTTCGCAGAAAGTAATGCCTAATCTAGGACTATAAAGGATTTTCCATTGTTATATTGTAACAATTTTCATAATATTTAACAAATATGTTTTCTGGTTATTGGAATTCATCTGAATTATTTACTTTTTTTTGGTTTGTTCTTTTTCGTTTTGTGATTTCCATTTATACATGGTATTCACATTATATTTTAATTACTGTTAGACATTTAGGTCTTAATTGTCTATTTTGCATCTCTAAAACAAGTAAAAATGAGAGATGTGGAAATGTCAAATAAATAAGGCAACGTACCCATGAGAAGATTTTAGCACTTTTGGAACAAACTTTACTTTTTGAATTTTTCATGATTCTTCTGAATTATGGAAATCCATTTGCTGGATTCCTTTAACTAACGAAGCACCCAGCGGAGTATGATCGTCACCTCACTCTTACACAGCAAATCTATTACCAGAGAGAGAGAGAGAGAGAGAGAGTCAGAAGATGAGTTTAAAGTGTGGCGTGTATGAGGGAGAAAAGTCCGGATGTGAATAATATTAACAAAAGATTGAGAAGAGCTGGCGAGAGATATGAGACAAACACCTGTCAAAAGAAGTGATCAGGTCTAATTTCTGAATTCTATATGCATATGGCAACATAATGTATAATTTATGTACTGAGTAAAAAAAAAAAAAAAAAAATGTTTATTTTAATTGTCTGCTAAAAAAAAAAAAAAAAAAAGAAAAAAAAAAACATTGATATTAGCATTTTATCAAACATTTTTGTTTGTAAAAATGTAATAGAGTTAAGTCAAAATAAAGAAATACAGATCGCTTGCCAATCGGAAAACTTTGAAGGCACCTGTAAGATAATTAGCTTGTTCTCATTGGTTGACAAATCTTTGGGGGACCGGGTTTGGAGAGAAGACCTGTGGCATGCATGCTAACATTGCGTGAAAATGAAAATAAAGAGGAATATGATAGAAAGCATGAGCCATTTCAACACATTCCTCTGGCAAACTATATTTTAGCTAAAGTT